>NC_137605.1:58922180-59084680 GCF_963280865.1 Gymnoscopelus braueri | reverse complement strand
GGTTGTTTGATCCATATAAAAACTGCTGTGGACAGATCATGTTTTAGCAGCTTGGAACGAAATGGACCCTTACAGGTCTGTAACTCTGAGAGTGTACACATGACACAAGCTAACTAAACTAACTAACTGAACTGTTGTTCTCTAAGGATTGTGGTTAGTTGAATGTTTAAGGTTAGGTATAAGGTTTGGGGTTATGGTTAGTATAAGTGTTATAACAGTTATGGTTAGGTATACGGTTTAGGGTTAGGGTTAGTACTGTATAAGTGAAGCATGAGGAAAGCAGAGCAGTCCAGACTTGTAGTTGGGACATATTTTACATTCTATGGATGTTTTGAATTCCACTGTGATCTCTTTAAACACGGCGATTCTGTCACCCAGTGCATGACCACACACACACACACACACACACACACACACACACACACACACACACACACACACACACACACACACACACACACACACACACACACACACACACACACACACACACACACACACACACACAGGGACGTGAAGAAGGAATTATGGGGCAGGGGCTGTGGGCGAGATTTATTTTTACATTTCTACACAGATTTATAGGAATGTCTCATTTTAAATGAACAATAGGAATCTAATAATCTAGGATTATACTGAAAAAATAACTCCACAAACAGTAATAATATTCATACAAAAGTTACAATTGTTACAACTATGTACTGTATTTAACTACCTGCTCTTCCTTCCTGCCAGGCAAGCTGCCTGTCAGCAGTGGTGGAAAGTAACTAAGTACATTTACTTAAGTGAAATTATGAGGTATTTGTACTTTACTTGAGTTTTTCCAATTTCCAATACTTTTACTTATACTAGGCAAATATTGTACTTTTACTCCACTACAATTATTTGAAAACTCTAGTTACTAGTTACTTTTCAGATACAAATTATGATATTATGAAACATGAATGAACCACTTTAGCCCTATTTTATACCTAGGCTATTTGAAAATAGCCGATCTACAAGCTCACAATGCGTCGCGTCGCATCGCGAAGCGTTGTGAGCTTGTAGATCTGCAATTTTCAAACATTTTAGTACTTTTACTTTTGGTAGGCCTACTTTAAGTACATTTTGATGCCAATACTTTTGTACTTTTACTCAAGTAAATTTTGAATTTTGGACTTTTACTTGTAAAGGCGCGCTCCCACCGCACTTTTATTTTACCTTTGGGGCGGAATCTGCCAATGCTTTGTCAATGCAAATGTGTGGATTCACACAAGAGCGGATCTTTCCGCATGTCGCGCAGACCTTGCGTTTATCTGCTCTACACGACTTGTCCATTTGAAGCATAAAACTGCTGGAGGCAGGAGCTGATTTTCCCCCTCTGTCCAATCGGGTGAATCGAAGGCGGACCGTCCCAAGACTCAGGAAGCACCATGGTGCTCAAGGCAGAAGGCGGTGCGGGCTACGGGGAGGGTCCTGAAAGTGAGTGACAGGTGCGTCACTCCCGTTTTTTAGAATCCGCTGGCTGCAAAAAACTGTCGCCGCGCACAACCTGCGTTTAACAGCAGCCGACCATGTTTTGGTGGGAGCGCGCCCTAACAGAGTATTTCTATATTGCAGTATTGGTACTTTTACTTGAGTAAATAATTTGAGTACTTTTTCCACTACTGCCTGTCAGGCTGTCACTGGGGCCAAGCTGCAGAAGCTTGGCTGGCTGCTGTCACACTGATGATCTATATAAGCAATTCAGCATGTATTACTCTTCAACAGTGGGACACAACTTTGTTGCCCTGATCATGAGGTACTTTGACAAAAAACAATCTTTGCAAGAAGAGCCACAAGTTGCACAACAACCCCCCAACCTGCCCTAACAATCCAGTAGCCTAGAATTACTGATAACAAAATTAAATTAGCAGTTGCTGTTATTAAGTATTAAGCATTTGCTTGATTATATAGAAGTGCCATGTGTCAGTCAGAAATGCTATGATCGATCAAAATCCAAACAGCGAATTCTGATATTACACTGACTAATAAATAAAGTAAATTAGTGACTAAGTACATTTACTCAAGTACTGTAGTTAATTACAATTTTGAGATACTTTTACTTTAAAGGAGTACTTCCAATTTTAAGCACTTTTACTTCTACTTGTCGTAAATTGGCCATGATCAGACAGGAAAAAACACTATTCCCTAAGTGCAAGAATGAACAAGAATCCAGTTGAAAGAGGGTTTGTCCACAGAAATGTATTTATTTCCATAGACGTTGACATCTGCATTGCCAATCACAGAGTGTCCTTAGATCACAACTACATTGTATTTTATACAGAAAGACATTTCACATAGGACCACCTCCTTGTCCTCCTCCTTGACCACTCATAAACAAACCAGATCCAGAAACAACAGGCCCCTTGGCCAGCCCCTTCTCAGTCACACAATCTGTCTTGGTTTCAACACAGAACATTTATCTATCAACCTGCACTTTTACACAAGCTCATAATATGAAATCCTTGTTTAACATGTTATTAGCTTCAATATAAGACCACAAATATATGTATCCAACCTTCTATGAATGATTTAGACAAAAAGAGATAATTTAAGAGGAGTGGCATTATTCTTAGATATAAGAGCAGCTGGTTGAATCAGCTGTCTCTGTCTGTTGTGACTCTGGGCCCTATTTACCTTTCATCCTAATGCAGTAGTCGCAGCTTCACACCTGTTCAGAGCAAAAAGGTCTCACAGCACTATTTTCTTACCATATAAGGTCTCACAGTCTATTTCTCAATTTAGAATGCTATTCCCACACTGTTATTAACCCTTAATAAATGATATAGTCCTGGATATACCATACAACTTCCCCTCTTGGAGGATGATCAATAATCCTCCATAAAAAGGGATATCCAGAGACTTATCTCAATCTTTACTTGAAGGTGATCTCCAAAATCTTTTTTAGACAACAGATTCTCTTGTGTATTGGTTAGCATAATAACGACCCCTCTTGTGGGTTATGGAACTAGTAACAAATCAACGCTTATTTCTCTGTAGACAAATGGAAATGAAAAGCAATCTTCATAGGGTTATCGGTCAAATCACATCATATAACATACTTTAACATGAAATGTTCTTAGTGTTCACGCGCACAGATATGATCTCTGTTCTTTCTTTTTTCGCTTATACTAACAACGCAATGTTTCTGGTAAGCCTCCTTCTTTGAATGTCCATGTTTGCACCTGTAGAATGATCAGTCATTAAAACAAAAGCTGTTCCTCATTGTCCAAAAACTGAAGCCACGAAAAAGACTTTCAACAAGCCACTTCCTTGAAATCACTGCCTTTTTGGGTATGCCCCCACAGCTATTTTCAGCGCTGGACGTAGACAAAGAACATATGGGATTATCCACCCGTGTGTAGTAACCTTCATTCTGCAGATGAAATTTTGTTGAATCTCAAAGACCAGTAGAACTGAATTCTGAAACATCTAGCTGTCTGCTTGATGTCTGTGGTTCTATAAACCTCCGTCATTCTGACATCCTGTGTTGTTGCGCTGAGCTGTCAAACCGGACCTCGTCGCGGACATTTGCAGAGCTGGGTTCAGAAGTTGACCCCCCTGCTGATATGATAACGCAGAGCTGTGTAGATGGTGTCGGATTGAAACGGTAGATCTCAGTAGAAGCAGTGGAGATGCAGTGCAGTGCAGATCGGACCCATCGGAGAATCTTTTGGGTAGAGCAGCTGTCCTAGCGATATCTTTGGCGTGTTCCTTTTGACATCCCACCGACTCCTCCTTGCTGCTATAGACACGTCCACTCCACCATGGTCCCCCCTGGACTATCAGCATCTCCAAATTCCTCCAACGCCATCATCAGTGTCTCCAACGTTCTCCATCTCAATCTGTTCTTAGTCTATAAAAACACTTGGAAAAACCTTCCTACAGAATCTAAACATGTGATGGTGTAAAATCAATCTCAAATTATAGTCTATCATGTTACTTTTTCTAATTTTTCCTCCTCGCTATATTTTCCAAAACAATGATTCCCATTTGTTACTCATACATCAGAACGTTTTAGCACTTTCCTAATAGTGAATACAATTTTTACTGTTTCAGCAGCTATTTAACTCTGTCCTGACAATAATTCAAAATGTGTAGGCCTACTATAGTAATCTCTGTATAAGCGTTCCCCTCTGGATCCTAATTTTATAATAACTTTTACTCTCAATTTTTTCAAAATGTGTACACTCCTTAATAAATCTATTTTACTTAAGTACAGATTACAATGGCCAGTGCTGGTGGTGTCCATCACAAGGGTGTCAGAGCAGTTTAAACAAATGGAACAGACCCCCCTAACTGTCTGTCATCTATTAACTAGCTTACTACCTTTCCCTACCATTCGACACTCAGGCATGGGAACTGCTAAACAATTCCCTACCCCAAGATCCATCGCTGTTCAAACTCAACTGAGAGTATAGATAAAAATAACCACCCACTGACATTGTAAACATATCAGTCGCTTTAGGTCTGTTCCCAAAAACTATTCTCATCCACCATTGTAACCAATACCCCAGCACTCACCTTACATCTCCAAAATGGGACCAAATGTTCCCTCTGTTCCTGATTAGATAAGACAAACAAACAAAATATGTGGTAATTTCAAGTCACAAATGAGCACAGATCTCCTGTTGCATGCTTAAGTATTATAAATATTATCTATTCCTTGGACAAAAAGTTTCAGCTTATTTTTTTTAGCCCCAGTGGTGAGCCATTGAATTAGGTTTTTAGCTCACCATTGAAACTCTGAACATTACTCAATTTGTGATATATAAAAGGATATGACTCAGACCGGGAACTGTTAACAAGTTGTCACTCAATTTAAGGCAAAGTTTTATCTAACATCCAAGCACAACAAAGAAAAGTACGTATCTTTTCAAGAAAACCTGCAAAGAAAAGGTGTAATACCCCCTCTTAACCATCAGAGGTAAACAATGGTTCTCACTTCAGTCCTTCGGATCTCCTAAAAATAAACCAAAATCTAATGCATTGTAACAAAATATGGATCACAAAGAATCTCTCTGGTGCACATGGCTCAATCCTCCAGTTTAACCTCTAATTATATCCAAAACCTTAATTTTAAAATCAGCTCCATCTGCGCATCAATCATGGGTCAGTTCAACTAAATCATTTGTCTATTAATTAAAGCACGCATGTGTAGCTAATACATCCGTTCCTCAATTTCTAGGCACCTTTTAACAGATCCAAAATATGGCCGCGCCATGCTATCCCCGTCGTGATCAATCTCAGCGTCTCCCCAGAGAAAATACGAACGATTCCGTTTCTTGGCCAAAGTAACGAAAATCTCCCATGGGCGTGCACTCCCAGGTCATATCTCTCAGGAAAAAAGCCTCAATCTTACACAACAGGGACAGCACATCACAACAATACACTAGACCAGCCAAACAATTAAAAACTGCCATGAATAAGCACAAAACAGACCGAAATCGTTTCTATCTAATAAAACTTTAGTAGTATTCAATTAAATATTTTTCCACACGGACATCAACAAGGTCTGTAGTCGATCAAATTTAACCCTTGCTTATAATATTCCAATTATATTCCTAAATTCACTTTTTACTGTCTTCTTTGTAGATTACTTTAACAGTTCAAAAAGATTCTTTCACTTTCACTATTATTTTGACTATTATTTTGAATAGTTATGTTTCTGTTCAACAATTGACTATCTACACAATTATTTCACATCTCTCCCCTCTTTCAACACATTCAACAAAAAATGTGTTGAAAACAAAAATGAAACCCTCCAACCCCAAAAAACAGCACTGGGTCTAAGCTATCTCAAGCACACAGCGGCACCGAAAAACTCTCAATATCCAGGCGTAAAAATAAATAAAACAAAATAAAATAAAACCACCTAACCTTCCCAAGACACAGATCACAACAACCACAGACCGCGCCCCCCCCCAGGGAAAAAAATCGCGCGTGTCAACAAACAACACACACACACACACACACACACACACACACACACACATATACAGTCACCTCTCCTAAAACACCAAAATAATCACATAACTTTTAGCAAAAACACCTTTGGAAGGCAGGCAATTGTTACAAGCACAAGTCATGCTGTTATAACCGAAAACATAATTACATCAGTTAAAGCTGATTTTGTGTTCTATAAATAACAATACTAGACTTCCCAACAACACAAAGACACACTCAGTACAAGACCAACATACAATGAGACAAACATCACCTTCTCCTCACACACTCACATACACCCAAAACTAACATTACCAACCACACAACAAAGACACAAAACAACATTACCGCGTCACCACCGCCAGTAAACAAACAAAGACAAGACCAGCTCCACAACGTGAAGAACACCAAACACAGAATCAACATCAAGCTAGCATCAACACTGCCATTTTGAAATGAAATAGCATTACCACGAAAGTGATAATCCAAGATAAGCAGTACACAGCCGAAAAGCCATGACACCAAAGAGTCGCGTTCACCAAGAAGGCCGAAAAGCCACCACAAAATGAAACACAGAAGTCAGGAAAATCAGCAGAACCACAGGTCTACTCCACCATCACCAGAAAGCAAGAAAAAAAAGAGATGAAAACGCCTTCTCACCGCCAATCAAAACAAGTCAAAACACCCCTCATCATCAACATCATAAAACACCCCTTATCATCAACATCATAAAACACCCCTTATCATCAACATCATCATCACCATCATCATCATCATCATCCAGCCACATCCATCATCACCCACACAAGGCCATTCAACATCCATCCACAACATCCAACCTTATCACCATTCAACCGTATCATCATCATCATCATCATAAAAGACATTTTAAACGCCCTGGAAAAAGCATCGTGTTTAACCAACGAGCCGGTGTATAAACGCCTGATCAGAGCCGAGTACCGATAACCGGTGTCTTAGCTTTAATTCCATAAAAATAGTAACACTTTAAAAGTCGAGACTATAGCAGGAAATGTAAAGGCCATATGAGCCCCGCCTTCCATCCCTACCCTAAGGGCCTACAGGATTTAAGAGATTACATAAGCAGTAAATGTACTACATTAAGGCCAGGAAGTAAAGGCCACGTAACCAATTTTTGTCGTTTAAATGTATGCAAAGCGCCACATACATGTAACCGACCCCACCTGTCAGAACCGGAATCCGTATCATCATTGCACAGGAAACAGCGAGAAGCCTCCGTCGGATCATTAAAAAACCAAAATACAGATTCTTTGCACCCAGTCAACAAAAGAAACAGATGCCACTATAAAATGAGATCGTCTCCCGGATGACACAGGGCCCCGTGGTTGCCAATTATGTCGTAAATTGGCCATGATCAGACAGGAAAAAACACTATTCCCTAAGTGCAAGAATGAACAAGAATCCAGTTGAAAGAGGGTTTGTCCACAGAAATGTATTTATTTCCATAGACGTTGACATCTGCATTGCCAATCACAGAGTGTCCTTAGATCACAACTACATTGTATTTTATACAGAAAGACATTTCACATAGGACCACCTCCTTGTCCTCCTCCTTGACCACTCATAAACAAACCAGATCCAGAAACAACAGGCCCCTTGGCCAGCCCCTTCTCAGTCACACAATCTGTCTTGGTTTCAACACAGAACATTTATCTATCAACCTGCACTTTTACACAAGCTCATAATATGAAATCCTTGTTTAACATGTTATTAGCTTCAATATAAGACCACAAATATATGTATCCAACCTTCTATGAATGATTTAGACAAAAAGAGATAATTTAAGAGGAGTGGCATTATTCTTAGATATAAGAGCAGCTGGTTGAATCAGCTGTCTCTGTCTGTTGTGACTCTGGGCCCTATTTACCTTTCATCCTAATGCAGTAGTCGCAGCTTCACACCTGTTCAGAGCAAAAAGGTCTCACAGCACTATTTTCTTACCATATAAGGTCTCACAGTCTATTTCTCAATTTAGAATGCTATTCCCACACTGTTATTAACCCTTAATAAATGATATAGTCCTGGATATACCATATACTCAACTACATCTCAGAGAGACAAATATTGTACCTTTACCACTACAATTATTTGAACACTTTAGTTACTAGTTACTTTGTAGATTTTGATTATTATTACAAAACATACATTAACCACTTCAGCCTTATATATATATACCACCATACATTTCGGCCATTTGAAAATAGCAGATCTACAAGCTCACAATACGTCGCATCGCAACGCATTGTGAGCTTGTAGATCTGCTATTTTCAAAAGATTTGTATACATTTGAAAACTTGAAATAAGACATTCTGCGAGTACTTTTACTTTTGATACTTTAAGTACATTATGATGGCAATACTTTTGTACTTTTACTCAAGTACATTTTGAATTCCGGACTTTTACTAGTCTAGTATTACTTTTACTTAAGTAAACAAATTGAGTACTTTTCCCACTACTGCTGCTGACAGAGAGAGAGAGAGAGAGAGAGAGAGAGAGAGAGAGAGAGAGAGAGAGAGAGGGCTCCTGCTTGACAAGTAATTTGAAATGAACAGTTATATATATTATTTTTTTGCCCACACATACCTATCCGTTACAAATTGGTCCGTGTGCTCTCCTCTCCAGGTTTCGAATTTTCGATTGTGTATATACTTCGTTGCGGGCGGTATCTACAAGCTCACAACGCCTCATGTTGCGACACGTTGTAAGCTTGTATTAAATTAAGTAAGCTCAATTAAGTAAGCTTTACTGCAGGTGCGGGCCAGCGGTGCACGCATGGATTTCTACAGTTTACAGACAGCGGAGAGGGGCAATTCGTGCAACATAAAATGCTGCATACCAGTTCAGGAGAGTAAGACAGGGGCAATTCTCTTGAATGCTGCCTTCGAGTAGGCCTACAGTAGGCCTATGGAGAAGGGGCATTTGCGTTTTTTTTCACCATAGTAAATGCTGCGTCCATGGTTTGGGGTGGGCACTTTTTACAGGCAAAAAAGGGCAGGGGCTCAAGCCCCCTTTGATGTCTATGTGTGCAGGTGCATGCACACACACACACACACACACACACACACACACACACACACACACACACACACACACACACACACACACACACACACACACACACACACACAAATTAAAGGCACATAACCCAAATTAAAGGCACATAACCCAGTGGAAGATCACATACTATTTTTTTAAACTTTTTTACTACAGTAAAATATATCAATACCACACCATAGAAATACTGAAAGTAAAAGTCCAGTATTCAACATTTTACTGGAGTAAAAATACAAAAGTATTGGCAATAAAATATACTTAAAGAAATAATAGTACTCACTATGCAGAATGTCCCACATTTCACAATTATTTTTTTCAAAAAAAATCATAACTCTTTCCAAAAATAGCTGATCTACAAGCTCACAACGTGTCACGAAGATCTGCTATTTTCACTATTATCATTTTTTTGAAAATCTTTAAATGTATTGGGGAAATTGTCTGATTTCAATACAGCAACGCATTGATATAAAAAAAGAATATGCACATTGTAATTTGTACGTTTGAATACTAAAGTAAAATGTTTGATTGATTGATTGATGTAGGCTACTTTATTTAGTAAGACATGAGAACATCAGTACATGGAAGTACAAATTCACAATACAAGGTCTACTAAACTGGGAGACTCATTAAGCACTGAGCTTGTTTAAGATGAGATCCCCATGCACACAAATCATGATGACATATAAGAGACAGACAGATATACACACTACTATACAGAATGTCATACAATCAGCTTACAGGTTACTGGTATGAAGAGTGAAAAAAATTTACAAGAGAAGAAAAAGAAATAGGGGGGGGGGGGGGTAGGGGGGTAGGTTAAGACTTAGACAGGGGCCATTTTCGAATAGGGCAGTTTTGAAAGTGAGTAGGGTTTTACACTCCTTTACTCCTTTTGGTAGGGCATTCCACATTTTTGATAAATAGCATGAGAACGAGTTCATTCCCTTTGTTGAGCCAAATCTGGGTTGAACATGATTAGTGGAGCTGCCTCTGGTGTTATGATCGTGGACTTCATTAACATTTTGGAAGTATTTAGACAAATACAGGGGGATCCCAATGTTGTGGTGTATCTTGAAGACCAGGCCCATAGCAAGTTGCTGTACTCTGTCCTCAACCCTAAGCCATCTAATCCTCGCAAAATGAGCAGGGGTTAGATGGGTTTTGTGATTTAGGCCAAGAAGTAGCCTTACTAGTTTGTTTTGGGATGTTTGGAGCCTTGTTTTTAAGGCCTTGGAGGTGTTGTGATACCATGAAGTGCATGCATAATCATAATAACCTTGTATGAGGGCCCCTGGACAGGTATTGGACAGACACACAGATGTAAAGTGTTATTGGTTGGTGTGATGTGGTATTTATTTGTAGTTCTTCTCAAACCTGTTTGTAGTTCTTCTTAAAAGTGCCTGGGACTAGTACAGTGTTAATGTGGATCTGGATGAGACAGGCAGGCAGGCAGGCAGGCAGGCAGGCAGTGAGTAAGATTTAACCAGGAATATTTCTAATTTGACTCATGTACTGAAGTTGAATACTTTGTCCACCACTGGGCACACCTACAGTATAGCTGTGAATCATTAGTTTACTTCAAAGCCAGGTGGGACTGATTACATTGATTACTTTAGTTACAAGAAACACTTTAGTTCATGAAGACATCTTTGCTAGTTCCACAGATGTAGTTGTGTGTATTTGCAGTTTCACAAGGTTTAACAAAGACATCTTGTTCCATATAAAAATCTGTATTTATTTTGTTTTCTGATAGTTATACTTGGTATTTAAAATGAAATCGTTAAATTTAAAACATAATAATTATTGTTTTATTTAATGGCCAAGCTGCCCTGGCCTTGACCTTTAAACCATGAAATTCCAGGCCTGTCTGACTGTCTGTCTGTCTGTCTGTCTGTTACGGTTGTTAAAAAACTGTGGACAGATGTCAGGTTTTGGCAGCTTTGGAACCCTTACGGGTCTGTAACTCCGATAGTGTACAAATGACACAAGCTAACTAAACTAACTAACTGAACTAGTCTGCTGTTGTTCTATAAAGATTGTGGTTAGTTTAAGGTTTAAGGTTATAGGAATAAGGTTTAGGGTTATGGTTAGTATACGTGTTATGGTAAGGTATAAGGTTTGGGGTTAGTACTGTATAAGTGAAGCATAGAGGAAAGCAGAGCAGTCCAGACTTGTAGTTGTGACATCATTATTTTACAGTCTATGGATGTTTTGAATTCCACCATGAACACTTTAAACACGCCGATTCTGTCACCTGGTGCATGACAACACACACACCCACGCACGCACGCACGCACGCACGCACGCACGCACGCACGCACGCACGCACGCACGCACGCACGCACGCACGCACACACACACACACACACACACACACACACACACACACACACACACACACACACACACACACACACACACACACACACACACACACACACACACACACGCACGCACGCACGCACGCACGCACACACACACACACACACACACACACACACACACACACACACACACACACACACACACACACACACACACACACACACACACACACACACACACACACACACACACACACACACACACACACACACACACACACACACACACACACACACACACATATTGTGGGACACTGATCAAGGCCAAGACACAGTGAGGCAGGGTACAAACCCAATAAAGGGCGTTTATTGAAGGTTTGGCTCAGAGAGCATTGTTTATGTTTTTCTTTTTCAAAACTTTAAATCGTAATTCAACTCAAACATGTATCACAGGTTTCTTCCCAGGGTTGGGGTTTCCATATACATTTCTAATCCATGCAATTTCAGTACGTTCCGCAGGTTGCCTATAAAGTAAAAGAGACATTCTTTTAGTTTTCAATTTCACTGTCAATGTCACATTGTAAAGGGAAAATAGTGGAGTTTCTCACTTACCGCCCGAGCACCTGTCCATTCACCAGGAGAGCCAGTGGAGAGTGAGAGAGAGCGTTTGTGTTTGTAGCTTGGGGTGCCACACCTAGCCAGTCATCACAGGTGCGCTGAGTTGGGGCTGATTCATGATGAGGAGAGGTAGGTACCGCCCCTCAATGACGTGGCCTAGGCTGTGGTGCTGTCTGTCAGGTCTCTCTCTGTCTCTCTTCCACTGTTTCTCCCTGGTGAGGTGCCTACCTGTCGGGCGGTTTCCTAGTGAAACTCCACATATCCCCCCCCTAAGCCCACCGCCTGGGCCGGGGGCTTCATTTTCCTCCTCTTCATACATCCGGGACAGTGCGTCCGCGTGCGGGATGTCCTTCCCGGGCCGGTGCTCCACTCTGAAATTATAGTCCTGCAGCTCTAGGAACCAGCGCGTCACCCTGGCATTCCGGTCCTTATTGGTCGCCATCCATTTTAGAGGTGCGTGATCTGTAATGAGAGTGAAAGTGCGGCCCCAAAGATAATAGCGGAGGTGGTGTATGGCCCACTTCACCGCCAGACACTCTTTTTCCACTGTTGCATAGTTTTTCTCGTGGTCTAATAGTTTTCTGCTCACATACGTCACCGGGTGCTCCTCGCCATCAATGACCTGGGTGAGGACGGCGCCAAGTCCGGTGCCGGACGCGTCCGTGTGGAGGAGGAACGGCTGGCTGAAGTCAGGGGCCTTCAGCACCGGCTCCTCACAGAGTGCGCTCTTCAGCTGCTGAAACGCCAGCTCTGTTTCGGACGTCCAGGAGACGTGGTGTGGCAGCTTCTGTCGTGTTAGCTCATATAGTGGGGCTGCAACAGTAGAATAATTTTTAATAAACTTTTGATAATACGAAATTAAGCCAAGGAATGACTTTACTTGTTTTTTTGTGGCGGGACGGGGCCAGTCCCGGACGCGCTCCACTTTGCGCGTCTGTGGTTTCACGCAGCCCCTGCCGATCGTGTAGCCGAGGTAGTCGGTCTCCG
This sequence comes from Gymnoscopelus braueri, assembly GCF_963280865.1. NCBI lineage: Eukaryota > Metazoa > Chordata > Actinopteri > Myctophiformes > Myctophidae > Gymnoscopelus > Gymnoscopelus braueri. The sequence goes on along the minus strand of NC_137605.1, from coordinate 59,071,694 downwards.
TCAGGCCGAGGCGGCACTTCTTGGCGTTGGCGGTCAGCCCGGCGCGTCTGAGGGCGTCCAGTACCGCGTCCAGGTGCTGTAGGTGGCGAGCCCAGTCACTGCTGTGGATGACGATGTCGTCCAGGTAGGCTGCTGCGTAGGCGCGATGTGGCCGCAGCACCCGGTCCATTAGCCGCTGGAACGTGGCCGGGGCCCCGTGCACCCCAAACGGCAGCACCGTGTACTGGTAGAGCCCCTCAGGCGTGGAGAAGGCTGTCTTCGCTTTGGCCCGGTCCGTCAGTGGCACCTGCCAATATCCCTTGGTCAGGTCGAGGGTGCTGACGAACCGGGCCGGGCCGAGGCGCTCGATGAGCTCGTCGACGCGGGGCATCGGGTAGGCGTCGAACGTGGATACCTCATTCAATTTTCGAAAGTCATTGCAGAATCTCAGTGAACCGTCCGGCTTGGGTACTATGACGATGGGACTGGACCAGGGGCTGTACGACTCCTCGATGACGCCGAGCTCCAACATCTTGGTCACTTCCTCTTTAATCGCCACCCGTCTGGCTTCTGGGATACGGTAGGGCCGTAGGCGCACCACTTTCCCCGCCGTGGTGCGTATGTCGTGACGTATGGCGTTCGTCCGCCCTGGTACGTCGGAGAAGACGTCACGGCTCCGTCCCAGCAGCTCCTTGAGGTCCTGGGACTGTGCGGGGGAGAGGTCCTCTCCGAGGGGCACCGGGGGCAGGCTCGGCGGGGCGGCTACGGCGAGCAGGGCGGGCAGGATCAGCGGCGGCGCGTCGTTCCACTTCTTCAGGATGTTTACGTGATAGATTTGGTGACCCTTCCTCCGGCCGGGCTGGCACACTCTGTAGTCGACGGGCCCCATCTTCTCTGTCACTTCGTAGGGTCCCTGCCATTTCGCCAGGAATTTGCATTCACTGCTTGGGACGAGGACCAACACTTTCTCCCCCACCTGGAACTCGCGGAGCGTGGCGCCGCGGTTATACGTGCGCGCCTGGTCCCGCTGTGCCTGCTCCATATGCTCCCGGACTAACGGCCAGATCGCCTTGGCCCGGGCCTGGAGGCGCTCGATGTGGTCCACCACGCTGCGGTGGGGAGAGGGTTGGCTCTCCCAGGTCTCCTTGGCGATGTCCAACAGTCCACGGGGTCTCCGGCCATACACAAGTTCGAAAGGCGAGAACCCCGTGGACGCCTGCGGCACCTCCCTGATGGAAAATAATACAAACGGGATCAACTGGTCCCAGTCTTTCCCGTCGACGTCAGTTAGTTTTTTTAACATTTTTTTAAGTGTCTGGTTGAATCTCTCCACGAGACCATCCGTTTGTGGGTGATAGACAGAGGTGCGTATACGTTTCACTTTCAGCCATTTGTACAGTAGTGTCATTACTCTAGACATGAAACATGTGCCTTGGTCAGTGAGGACCTCTTCAGCTATTCCCACCCGGCTAAACATCATCATTAGTTCGTGGGCCACTGCTTTGGCCGAGGCAGTCCGTAGGGGAATAGCCTCTGGATAACGAGTAGCATAGTCAAGTATTACCAGAATGTAGCGGTGGCCCCGGCCAGACTTCGGGAGTGGTCCCACGATGTCCATGGCGAGCCGTGAGAACGGTGTGTTGATGATGGGCAGCGGGACCAGTGGGTTATGAAACGTGGGTCGGGGGGCAGTTTTCTGACACTCCGGGCAGCCCTTGCAAAACTCTTCTACTGCTCGTTTAACACCGGGCCAGTAGAAGCGGGCCAGAATGCGCTCGTTTGTCTTTTTTACTCCCAGGTGGGCCCCCAACTGGTGCGTGTGTGCTAGGTACAGGACTCGTGACACATGAGTTTTAGGTACAAGCAACTGTTCTATCGTTTCCCCCCCCTTGTCTATCACCCCTCTATACAACAGTCCATTATTTACAAGAAAGTACGGGGGATTCAGCGTACTCACCCCGTCACATTTCTTCCCGTCGATGGCGGCCACGTTCTGGCGCGCCATGTCCAACGTGGGATCGACCCACTGTGCGGTGGCGAATTCCCCCCCCCTCGGGGCTTCGGACATCTCAGGTCTGGGGAACTCGGAGAACGGATCACTCGCCGCAGTTGAGGCGTCGCGGCCTGGCGGAGACTGGACCTCCTCCTCTGCTGCACTCGCCTCCTCTTCCTCCGCTGCTGCGGTGTGTGGGGCCTCTTCTGGAGAGGTGCCACTCTCGGAGCCGGGAGAGGTGGGGCGAAACGCCGGGCAGGCGTGTAGTGGAGCTCGGGGTCCGCTGTGCGCAGCGCGGCGGCGCCGGCGACGTGGCGGCGCCGGCGACGTGGCGGTTTCTTCTGTAGGCCCGGTTTCCAATATCGGTCGAAGAGAACGCAGTCCACTCCGATCAGCAGTGGCACGGGCAGGTTTGGCACCACTCCGGCTGGTACCACGGCGTCACCCCGTGGAGTCTGGACCCGGAGCTGCGTCACCGGATAATGGCGGACATCGCCGTGCACGCAGGATACTGGCACCGTGGTGGTGGTGAGCGCGCCCGCCAGGTCGGCGCGGACCAGCGTGACAGCGCTCCCCGAGTCCAAGAGCGCATGGGCGTCGGCACCGTCTATCTTCACCGGCAGGCGAGCGTGGCGGCGAGGTGTCGTCCCGGTGTGCAGGCACGGTCGGGCTGCGTCAGAGCTGGCAGCGGTCCCCATCGAGGCGTCGCGGTCTCGGTCGGGGCAGGACCAGGAGATATGGTCGGCCTGGCTACACACATAGCAGCGCCGCTGCTGTGCGCCCCGACCGGGGCCCTCTGCGACGGCCGCGTCGGTGCGGTTGGAGGACGGGTTCGGCTGCTGGGTCCTTCGCCGGTCACGGCCGGGTTTCTCCTCGGCCGGTGCTTTTGGTGCGTCGGCCCGGGTGGACTTCATCATCTCCACGCTGACTTGGTGATTTTCTAAGAGGGCTACTAGTGCTTCCAGGGAGCTCGGGCTCACCTGCGAGGCGTATCTGCGGGCGTCGGGCGGCAAGGAACGTATGCATCTATCTATTACGATTCTGTCAATCATGGGGGGCTCTCCTCCGCTCGTCAGCCAGCTGTGCGTCATGCGTAATAGGTTGGCTACTTGGGGCCGAGGTGGCTGGGCCGCCTGGTAGGACCAGTGGTGGAACCGCTGCGCTCTGGCGGGCAGGCTGTAGCCCTGGCTGGCCAATATCGCTTCCTTCAGCTTACGATAGTCTCTGGCGTCTGCCAAGGTTAGGTCCCGACAGACCCGCTGCGCTTCACCTGTGAGAAACGGTGCCAAGAGCGAGCCCCATTCTGCCGTCGGCCATCTCTCTCTGGCCGCGGTGCGCTCAAACACCTCCAAGTATGCTTCTATATCATCGTCAGGTGATAATTTAGTGAGCACCTCCCGTGGTGCGCGAGTAACCGAAACATCTCGGGAGATCCTATCAATCAATTTTTGTACCGCTGTCTGCAAGTCAGTTTGGCTTTTCAGTAGCGCCGTCAAAGCGGACGCGTGCTCCATGCTGTGGGTTCTTGACGTAGATCAGTGTACCCGTGTTCTCCACCATTTGTGGGACACTGATCAAGGCCAAGACACAGTGAGGCAGGGTACAAACCCAATAAAGGGCGTTTATTGAAGGTTTGGCTCAGAGAGCATTGTTTATGTTTTTCTTTTTCAAAACTTTAAATCGTAATTCAACTCAAACATGTATCACAGGTTTCTTCCCAGGGTTGGGGTTTCCATATACATTTCTAATCCATGCAATTTCAGTACGTTCCGCAGGTTGCCTATAAAGTAAAAGAGACATTCTTTTAGTTTTCAATTTCACTGTCAATGTCACATTGTAAAGGGAAAATAGTGGAGTTTCTCACTTACCGCCCGAGCACCTGTCCATTCACCAGGAGAGCCAGTGGAGAGTGAGAGAGAGCGTTTGTGTTTGTAGCTTGGGGTGCCACACCTAGCCAGTCATCACAGGTGCGCTGAGTTGGGGCTGATTCATGATGAGGAGAGGTAGGTACCGCCCCTCAATGACGTGGCCTAGGCTGTGGTGCTGTCTGTCAGGTCTCTCTCTGTCTCTCTCCCACTGTTTCTCCCTGGTGAGGTGCCTACCTGTCGGGCGGTTTCCTAGTGAAACTCCACAATATCTATATAAGATATATAACAGTAATTTATCTCAGTCAGATCTGTTATCCGTGGGCGTATTTATTGAAAAGAGTATTTTCGGGTGGAAAGCAGAGTTGGTGTGGATTGGTGGCGCCGCAGGTCGGCACAACTCAGCGTTGGAATCCGGGTACTGGAGAGGAGAGGAGACACAGGATCAGTGGAAATAATCACAAGGCAAAAAGCAACAGAAAGCTGGCACTGCAACTGCATGGAGTCAAACAGGCTGTTAAAGTGGCTGTGTAAAGCTAAACTGGAGAAGCACTACAACTAGAGTAAAACTACTGTAGGCTGGCCTGTACTTTACCGTACGGGTAGACTGGTGAAGCTCTGGCGAGGAGTGAAGTGCAGACTGGGCTTTTTTAGAGGCATCCATCCATCCATCCATCCATCCATCCATCCATGCATGCATCCATCCATCCATCCATCCATCCATCCATCCATCCATCCATCCATCCATCCATCCATATCAGCTTCCGAAATCGGGTCGCGGGGGCAACAGTTTCAGCAGAGCTCAAGACTTCCTTTTCCCGGGCAACACTTCCTCCTGGGGGATCCTGAGGTGTTCCCAGGCCAGTGTGCAGATATAATCCTCCCATCTGGTCCTTGGTCTGCCATGGGGTCTCCTCCCCGTGGGACATGGGACATTGTACAGACAACCTCGACAACACATAATCACCACCTGTCCACTGTACAGACCACCTTCACGACACCTTAGACCACCTGCCCCCTGTACAGACCACCTTCACAACACATCACCACCTGTCCCCTGAGCACAGGTCTACCAGGCCAGGGCAGGTAGCTTATTGTGGGCCAGTAATATGTCACGGCAATCAGAAGCTGCGTTCATGATTTGAGGCATTTCGTTCTTAATAAGATTACAAGAGACAATTAATAAAGAATTATTAAGAGAGAATAAAAACTGTTACGTTTGTGAAATTGGTCTGCCGGCTGGGAGGCGGAGATTTGGTTATTCCCTGTCCATAAGTAGCCTATGTGTGTCGCCAGGCCAGAATGACATATGGGTCGGTTGGGGAGGGGGGGTTGGTCTCGGGCAACGCTGGATCGGCGTGGGGCTTTGTGCGCACGCTCCCGGTGAGCAGGGAGGGGCCTCCACCCTGGGTTTTATTCGGGTCAGCCTTGTTAAAGTGTACTGAATGACTGGACTTTGTATATCGGGATCAGAAAATGTTGTGAGGGATGTGTGTTGGACAACATGTGGGATGCCTCTGCATACTTTACTTTATTTATTTATAACAGGGCACATTGATGAACAAAAGTCATGTGTAGTGCGTAAGTGCATGTAAGTGCTTTACTTTTACTTTACTACATGGAGTACTTTCAATGGTCAATAATTTTACTTCTACTCCATTACATCTCAAAGGCAAATAATGTACTTTTACTCCACTATAATTATTAGAAAAATGTATTTACTAGTTATTTTGTAAATTTTGATTATTACAAAACCGCTTCAGACCTATACTGTATACACTTTGGCAATTTGAAAATAGCCGATCTACAAGCTCACAACCTTGTGACCTTGTTTATTTACTATTTTCAAACGATTTTCATACATTTGAAAACTTGTGAAATAGGACCTTCTGCATAATGAGTACTTTTACTTTTGGTACTTCAAGTACATTTATGCCAATACGTTTATACTTTTACTCAAGTACATTAAGTAATACCGAACTTGTACTTGTAAGAGACTATTTCTACAATAGGGTATTGATACTTTTACTTAAGTAAAAAATGTGCACGCATGCTTCTCCCATCACTGGGTGTAATACATACACGTGACATGAGCAAGTGTAAATATGCCGGAGCGAAAGCTAAAGCCCCCCAAAAAAACAAGAAACAATACAGACATGTTGACTAGGGTTTGTGTAATTTCTCTCGATAATAGCATCTGCTAAAAGTCTAAATAGTATAACTTGTAGCAGTTTACCAGAAAAGCAATTGGGGTGGCAGTGGCTCAGGGGTAGTGTGCCCGGGTAGAGTGAACTGGAAACTGCAAGATTCCCAGTTCAATCCTGGGCTGGGAGCCCCCCCAGAATTAGTGTCAAAATGTCTTTGAGCAAGATGCTGAACCCCTCCCTAATTGCTCCCGATGAGCAGGTTGGTGCCTTGTATGGTTTCCTCTGCCATCGGTGTATGAATGTATATATGGCTGAATGTAAAGCGCTTTGGATAAATGCACCATTTACCATTTTGCCAACACTCTGCACCTTAATCTCATGTACAACTCACTGATACTCTTCTTGGACTAATGTCTACAGTATGTCATGAACAGTATATACCAGCTGCTATGCTCATGCAACTTATTTCTAAACCTCATGTACATGTTTGGATGGATATGCTATGTGTAAATGTAGATACCTTGTTGTCTCTTTTTTTGTATTATTTCCCCTTCCCTTGAAGGATTGAAACAGCAATTAAAATGCCCTAAAAAGGAGTGTCACCTGTGCCCTAATATTATTTATATTTGATAATAAATCCAATACTTGTATTTTTATTATTCAAATGAATGTACTCTATACGTGCCATTCATTCAATGTATGCATGTATTTAAATAAAATAAAACAAAAATGGTGCCCATTTTTCACAGAGCCTTCATTAATGTCATTGGTAACACCTGTGAATGTCTTCACAATATGGCTGCTGACCATATTCACACGGTGACCATGTTGCTATTAAGTCAATGAAGTACCACCCCGGTTGCCACGGCAACAGGGTGGCACTTTCAATGTTAAATTCCAAAATGACCACTGTGTGAATATGGTCTAATACGGCGGAGTCGGTCAGTAGGAGATTTTGCAGAGTCTCCCACAGAGTCTCCTACAGAGTCTCCAACAAAGTCTCCTACAGAGTCTTCCACAGAGTCTCCTACTTTTTTGAGGTATTTGTACTTTACTTGATACTTTTACTTCTACACTACATCTCGGATCCAAATATTGTACTTTTTTACTCCACTACATTTATTTGAAAACTTTTGTTTAGTTGCTTAGAGATTTTGATTACAAAACATACATTCCAATTTATATACATTTCGGCCATTTGAAAATAGCCGATCTACAAGCTCACAATGCGTCACAATGCGTTGCGACGCATTGTGAGCTTCGAGATCTGCTATTTTCAAAAGATTTGTATACATTTGAAAACTTGAAATGGGACAATCTGCATAATGAGTACTTTTACTTTTGGTACTTTAAGTACATTTTGATGCCAATTTTTTTGTACTTTTACTCAAGCAAATTTTGATTACCGGACTTTTACTTGTAACAGAGTATTTCTACTTTGCAAGTATTGATACTTTAACTTGCGTAAAACATGTGAGTACTTCTTCCACCACTGCAGGTCTGCAGCTGCTTCTAAATCAGTGAGACTCCTATGGTGTCTGTTCCTGGTCTGTTCCTGTTCCTGCCAGGAACAGACACCATGGCACTCTCTACTGGTCACCAGTGGTGTAGCCAGAAATTAAATTGTATCTTCACTTTAATAAAAATGGATGGGCCACATAATTCATTCCATAAATAGCTCAATAGCATTACAGTATAGCTTACATTACAAGTGCAAATCTGCTAAGCATTGGCCTGCTCATCATAGCATCCTTTAAACTGTAATGTCTTTGCATTTAAGTCCATAAAGTTAACCACTTAAATCCCAGCATCCGTATTGTGGGGAAAGCTATCGCAGAAAATAGATATTTTCAGGGTATTTTCAGCGAAAGCTTTCCCCACAATAAAATAAAACGTGACACTGAGGGACTCCGGTCAACCATATAGGGTTTAAGTGATTAATATAAGTATTGCTAAATGCATTTTAAATTATTACGCAAAGCAATAATTGTTAACTCTTTGACTGCCAGAGTATTTTCATAAAGTACTCCCCCAGTGCCAGCGATTTTCGTGTTTTTTTGTTTTGTTATTTTGTTATTTAATTTTCATATAGTATGTCTAGCTGCGGTTTTAGTTTTTATATTTGTATTGAATTTTAAAAAAAATCCCACATACAGCAACTAACATGGACATACTCTTAACAAAACAAGACAAACATGATCAAACAAGTTCCATTGTTCATCAACACCATCAATATACAGCGAAAAAGAAAAAAAGCATAGCCAGGCACTTAGGACAGGTCACAACACTCCATATAGCTCATGGTCACATTGAAGCATCTGCATAATCATCAAAGTCCTATCTAAGGGGAGGGTTCAGGCCCACAGTACATTGACCTTTTAGAAGGATCCGAGAGATTTCGGCGGGGAAGTAGTCTATTAGTGGGGCCCACAACTTCAGAAACGAGGCTTCATTGCCTCTGTGTACTGCACACAGTCTTGCGTGGGGGAGTACACCAAAGATCTCTTTATACCAAAGTTGTATGGTAGGGGGCTTATCCTTGATCCAATTGATTAAAATGCATTTACGAGCTAATAATAACAATTTGTCAAATAACTTAAATTGTGGGGGTGTCAGATTAATCTCTTTGGAAGGGAGTCCCAGAATGAAAGCTCCCGGATCCTTTTTTATCTTAACCTTAAAGATGTCGCTTAACTCCCGTGCCACAGAGCCCCAAAACCTGGATATCCACACTTACATTCCCAAAAGCAGTGGTAGTAGGTTCCAAGATCTGTGTGACATTTAGAGCACAAAGGAGATCTTGAACGGTCCATTTTGTTTAGTAACACAGGTGTGATGTGCAGTCTGTGAAAGATTTTATATTGTGTTTCTCTTAGTCTATTACAGGTGAACACATTTTTAACAGAATCAATGGCCTCTTGCCAGTCGTCCTCGATATATTCATTGTTAAAATCGCTCTCCCACTTGCGGATGGATTGTACCTCCAGGGAGTCCAGCGAGTACAACAAGGAATAGAAGGAAGAGTTGAAATGTGATACATCACTACGTTTGCATAGGAGGTCCTCCACTTTGCTATATAGGGATCCAGTTTGTGGGGGCAAACGTAAAGTATTAATATAGTGACGTATTTGCAAAAAAAATAAAAAGTGTTCCCTTGGGAGATTGAATTGCGTCTGTAACTGCTGAAACGACATCAAAACACCATCTTTGAATAAATCACCCAGTACTCTAAGCCCTCGAGAATGCCAGGTCTGGAAGATTGCCGAGCTAAATCCTGGGCCAAATTCATGATTACTAGAAATGGGTGTTAGCAGTGACCTTAGGTCTCCTCTACCTACATAGGTGTTAATCTGTCGCCATATTCTGATAGAAGTATAGATAATTGGGTTTCCTCGTATCTCTCTATGAATTTTATCTTTATTACCAGTTACAAGGGCCCATAGTGAATTTGGTGAGCAGCCCCACGAGTTCACACAGTTCTTATTGTGTCAATAGGCTTGGAGCCATTCCCAAATGAAGCGAGCATGACAGGCCCAGTTATAGAAAAGTATATTTAGCATGGCCAAGCCAGCTCTGCTCGTTGGCAACTGCAAGATTTTAAACTTTTGCCTAGGTCTTTTTCCATGCCAGATAAACTTAGAGAAGGCCTTCTCCAGATCTCTGACATCTGTTTTTGATACCCATAAGGGAAGCATCTGTAAAGGGTATAAAAGGCAGGGAAGAGTATTCATTTTTATTAAACCTGTCCGTCCCAGGAATGATAATGGGAGGTCATGCCACCGTTCCAAGTCCCTCTTAACCTCCCTAATGACCGGGGCCAGGTTCAGGCGTGCCAGATCCTTTAAATTGGGGGAAACTTTGATGCCAAGATACGTAAATCCAGAGGTGGTCCATTTAAAGGGAAAGTTAATTGGGATGTCTGACTTGGTCAGAGTACCTAATGGCATGGCTTCAGATTTACTTTGGTTAATTTTATAGCCCGAGATAGCGGCAAAGTCTTTTATGATTGAGAGGACAGTTGGCACAGACCTCTTCGGAGAGGACAAAAACAGTATAATGTCATCTGCGTATAAAGCTATTTTATGGGGGGTGCCCCCATTCGTAAATGAGACCCCCTCCACATCGTGATGGGACCGTATAGCCTCGGCGAGCGGTTCGAGCGCGACGGCGAATAGTAATGGACTTATGGGGTCCCCTTGCCTTGTGCCTCTAGCCAAGGGAAAAGGCTCAGAGCAAGTACCATTGGTAAGGACACGAGCGACAGGTGAGTGGTAGATAGTTTGTATCCATTTAAGGAAATTCCCTCCAAGTCCATACCTCTCCATAACATCAAACAGGTACCGCCATTCAACTCTATCAAATGCTTTCTGGGCATCAAGCGACACTGCTAGTACTTTACGTTTCATCTGATAAGAGTGCTGTATAACATTCAACAACCGCCTTACATTAGTAACTGAGTGTCGGCCTTGTATAAAACCAGACTGATCTGGATTTATTAAAAGAGGCATCAGTCCCTCAATCGTCCTTGCAAGCAATTTGGAGAGTATTTTACTATCCACTGCTATTAAGCTAATGGGCCTATAGGAACCACACATATCAGCTGGTTTCTCCTTTTTAAGGATGAGAGAGATATTAGCTAGGTTCAGGGTTTGGGGGAGACAGCCCCTCTGAAATGAGTCAGCATACATCTCTCTCAGAGGGCCTACTATGATCTTGCTCATTTTTTTGTAAAAATCTGGTCCGTAACCGTCTGGGCCTGGGGCCTTGCCTCCTTTAAGGGTTTTTATCGCTTCGAGTACTTCTTCCTCTGTAATAGCTTTACAAATGGATTCTCTATGTTCCTCTGACAGTGTTGGGAACGTTATCTTATCGAGAAAGTCTTTCCTTTGCTGATCCGAGGTCCCACACTCCGATGAATATAAATTTTGGTAGAAAGATTTCATAACTATTTATATCCTTAGAAGTATGATGGCTGATATCATTGTCATCTTTAAGGGATATTATATTAGAGTTTTGTTTACCTTTAGCAAGGCGAGCCAGGAGCCTGCCAGGTTTATTTCCTGATTCATAGAGCCGATGCTTGCAGAAAAGATTGTGGACTCTGCTTCCCTTGTCAGTATTTGATCTAGAACTGAACGGGCGGCATCTAACTGTTTCCCCACATTATTAGAGGGTAAGAACTTGAATTCTGTTTCTAATTTTGCAATAAATCTTTCAAGTTCCAATTGGTTTCTGAGCGCCTCTTTCCGTTGGGCCGATGTATACGAGATTATAGAGCCGCGAAGATAAGCCTTTGCTGCTTCCCACAATGTGGAGGGGTTCATCCCAGGGGTCTTATTTACTGAGAAGAAGAACTTCCATTGTTTAGTGATATATTACAGAAATGGGGGGCTGCTCATCAGAGAGGGGTTCAGACGCCAGTGTCTACATGCAGGGTCCCTATATGGAGGGTGAACAGTCAGACTTACTGGACAGTGATCGGAGAGCGTCTGTGCGCCAATAGTGCACTCTTTAGACCTGTCAAATATCATTCTGGACGTCAAAAAAGAATCTATTCTGGAAAAAACTTTGTGGGTGTCGGGAGAAAAAGGTGAAGTCTCTCACTCTTGGGTTGAGTACTCTCCAAACATCGAATAGTTCCAAATCATTACACAATTCTGTAAGTCTAGCACTCTTGAAGATGGAGTAGGTCGTGGAGTTGAGAGGTCGGCATTTGAGTTAGGGGCCGAGTTAAAGTCTCCACCGATAATGGTATAATTAATTGAAAATGAAGAAATTGCAGACAGTAATTTAGAATAAAAGGAGGCCTCAAAGACATTAGGAGCGTATACACAACCCAAGAGGATATGTTCACCGTAAAGGTAACCTGAAAGCAAGACATATCTCCCTTCGAGTGTTGGGAACGTTATCTTATCGAGAAAGTCTTTCCTTTGCTGATCCGAGGTCCCACACTCCGATGAATATAAATTTTGGTAGAAAGATTTCATAACTATTTATATCCTTAGAAGTATGATGGCTGATATCATTGTCATCTTTAAGGGATATTATATTAGAGTTTTGTTTACCTTTAGCAAGGCGAGCCAGGAGCCTGCCAGGTTTATTTCCTGATTCATAGAGCCGATGCTTTCAGAAAAGATAGTGGACTCTGCTTCCCTTGTCAGTATTTGATCTAGAACTGAACAGAAGCGTATACACAACCCAAGAGGATATGTTCACCGTAAAGGTAACCTGAAAGCAAGACATATCTCCCTTCATCATCAGAGACAACCTTATCCACGGTGAATGGGAGACTCTTATGTAAAAGGATGACCACACCGCGACTTTTTGTGTTATATGAAGAGTAATGTGCCTGGCCTACCCAGTTTCGCCGTAATTTCATATGCTCTAATTGAGACAGGTGGGTTTCCTGTAAAAAGGCGATTTGACACTTTTCTTTTTTCAGAAATGACAGTATTTTTTGGCGCTTAAACACATTATTTATGCCTTTAACATTAAGGGATATAATCTTAAGGTCACTCATGTCCAAGTAGTGCTAATATGGTACCTAATGTGTTGCATGAGTACACCCAGAGAGCATACTGAAGCTATTGTGGGCAGTTCCTTAAATGGCTGCAGTAAGGTTGAGATGATGGATGGAGGGGGAAGGGGGATAAAAACATACAACAAAATAACCCTAATGTCTCGAATAGACGGGTTACACAAAAACACCTAAAGCTCATCCCTAATGGATGAGCTAACATGTCTATCATTGCTCCAGTGAAGCTGAGAGGGGTTCTGCAAAGGGAGAGTGGGAGGCCCATCCTCGGAGTGAAGAAATCACTAATAAGAACAGCCTCTCTCTCCACACGCTCCCCCCCACCCCCATACCGAGGAACAAAGTGGTAGTAAATAGTTGTGAAACCCAATATTAGTAATACTGATGCTTCATTCCTTATATTCATTCCCAGGTGCAAGGTCATTAAGCCATCAACAGTATGACTAATATACCTGGTGTATGCCCCAAACCATTATTATTATTCTCCCTTTGTTTTTTTGTTTTTTAAATTAAATTAACTTTTTTAAATTAACTACTATACAATGACCCTATGACCCATTTATTTTTGTAACTTGAATTGTCTAAGCAATAGTGGGGAATAGGCAGAAACAAACAACAAACAGAGGGAGGGGAAACATTTTTCTTTTTTTTAAGAGAGAAAAAAAAAACCTGGTGGGAAATGATGAAATAGATAAATCATAATATTAACCCAGTGTTTAGTGACTAGGGGTAATACTGAGGTCAGGAGTGATTAACCCATTATTCCTATATGCCCTAAATCAAATACTAAAATTTAAATTGAGGCTGAGAAAAAAAATATATATAAATGTATATATATATATATATATATATATATATATATATACATATACACACATATACATATGTATATACACACACACATATGTACATACACATATACATACACACACATATACACAATTAACATAAAGGAAATAAACTTTGTACAATATGATGACTATTCATTCCCGGGTGCCAGGTCATTAAGCCATAGAAAATGTGGCTAATATACATGGTGTATGCCCTGAACCATTATTATTATTCTCCCTTTGTTTTTGTTTCTTTTCCTTTTATTTATTAACTACTATACAGTGACCCCATGACCTATTTACTTTTGTAACTTGGATTATCTAAGCAATAATGGGGAATAGGCAGCAGAAAACAGAGGAGGAGAAAAGATTTAAAAAAAACGAGAAAAAAAAAACCTGGTGGGAAATGATAAAATAGGTAAATCATAATATTAACCCAGTGTTTAGTAACAAGGGGTAATATTAAGATCAGGTACAGAGTGATTCAACCACTATTCGTATAAGCCCTAAATCAAATACATTTTTAATTGAGGCAAAAAAATATATATATAATTAATATAACAAATGAAAATAGACCTTGTACAATATGACCCAGCTTAGGTTTTTAACTTTGACATCATGATATTAGACCGATGTTTGGTAGCTATGATGGGAGTACAAAAGTCATATCACTGGGACATACCTGCTATGTGCACTAAAACCTCTAGTGAATAATAGAAATAATAAAATAAAGTAAATAAAACAAACTAGGGAGGTGAGGGGAAAATAAATAACAATAATGGTAAATTACTAAGCAACTGATTCATGGTCAAATTTCCAATCTTCTATTGACTGGCAAAGGCTGTAATATTACAGCATTACAGCAGTAAGTGACCTGTGGGCATTTCAACCGCTGTAGTATGAGTGCTCTGTTAGGCATCTTAACCACTATAATATATGAGGAGAGGGGGGAAAGAGAGAGAGGCGGGAGAGAAAGAGAGAAAAAAAAAAGAAAAAGGGAAAACGTCCTTATATAGGTAATGAGAGCAGCTGAACAGTTCAATAGCAAAACAAGAGTCCTTTAATATAAACGTAATCACCTACATACCAGTATGATGTGAAGCACCGCTGGGGGGAGAATAAAAAGAAAATAATTAACCAAGAAAAAAAAGAGAGAGAGGGGGGGGGGGGGGCAAGACGTTTATCCTAAGTCCTTTAGAATATTAGCAGAATATTCAGCAGGTTAGGGAGCCAGGTCTCAAAGAATTTAGTTGGCCCTCTATTCCTTCCTTAAGGCCCATGATACATATGTTTTCACGTCGACTCAAATTGTCATTTTCTTCGGCGCGGTCATGGAGAGTCTTCACTGTTTGTTCTAGCTTCAACAGCCTGTGCTCCATTGTTGAGACGCTGTCCTCGGCCGATGAGACACGGGATTCAGCCTCTGTAATGCGCTTGGTATTGTCTAACAGTCGGCTGTTAAATCCCTCCAGTGTTGTAGTCAGGGCGGAGAGCTTTTGATCCATCAAAGCACTTATTTTTTCAGACACGTCGCGAACTACACGGACTGCGAGGTTCTCCCACTGACTTTCCTCAACATGACCACCCACGGCGCCGCCGCCATGGCCGCCATGGCCATGTCCAAGTTCAGCGTCCTCATGTGTCTCGTCGTGTTTCCTCGTCGCTGAGCGGGTGTCAATAGCGGCCCGTCCTTGTCCTTTCTTCTTCATTTCTTCAGTACCTGACATTATTAGGTTTACTATGCAGCAAAATAAACTTGATAACTACCATAAATAAAGTTTAAAATATCATTTTCTCGGTGGGGTTGGGAGAGGACAGCAGAAGCGAACCTCTCACGCTGACGTCATCACCGGAAATGGTCTGCGGTTTTGAACACACAATGGTTCCACCAGCAGAGAGCAGCAAATAGACACCTTCATCGCTGCCCCCCCCCAAACAGAGCCAAACAGTGAAATACGTCAAACCGGATGTGACGTGTTCTCAGATTCTCCGATCGGCCAAAATTACAATGTGATACACGACGGCGATGACTGTTCGTCACCCAGACTATAGATTATAGAAGTGGACCTCTCCGTTCGTTTTTTTTACCGTGTGAAAAACCGTGTGTTTCCCTATTCTGGCCGAAAATGACCGGGGAAAAAAAAAAAAAAACGGAAACGGAATCTGCGTCATAAAACCGGATGCAGGTGTGGGTGAAGTAAGTGGAACTCGAAACCAAAATAAAAAATTATCAGAATAGCGCGATCAGAGATTAAACAATGAACGCGCGTCTAACGCGTCGACGGCCAACTGGACAAACTAGCAATTGACGCGTTATCGAGTCAACCGCAGTCAAAGAGTTAATATCCCTTTATTATTACAATTGTGACTATGATGGGCTATTTGGGTGATGGGGTTTACGGTATACTACTGGTGAGAGTGCAGCTATGCAACCCCTTGAGTGAGCGTGGACATTTAACTGGCCCTCTCCATCATCAAAGTTGCCCATCCCTGAACTAAGGGCACTCTTTACATGAAATACATTTTGATTGTGCCAGTGTCCACCAGAGGATGCTCAAAAGCTTCAGATTAATTTGTATGCATGGTCCTTGAAGAAGGGGCTGTTCCACTCTCCAGATCCTCGAGCCAGTGACCATGAAAATAGACACCAGTACCATTTTTAAAAAAGTACTGTTTCAGTCACAATAAAGAGAGACTTACAGCTTTTTGTCTCAATGGATCAGAATCCCTCTTTTAGACTGTTGGTCATTTTCGAGACAAACAGTAGAGACATAGTAACACACACAGTAAAAAACATTAGTGTTACTCCTCTGGCAGTGTACAAATGGAACAAAATGGCCCTGTAAGGGTAATTTACTTTTGAGTTAAATGAACATGGAGGATTTTACTGTCTCTATAGTAAGATGCTGGTATAGGCATCAATGTGATGATAATGGGTACAGTAGGTGGCCAGTGACTTTGACCAGTTTCACTTTCAAAACCTTTGCATCGTGCATGTCACACAAACAGAATGCGGCACACAACACCAATGGTTTTGATAATGTGGATTGTGGAAGTTAATGGTGGATTTGTGGATAGGACTCTATATGAACAAACTTGTTATATCAACAAAACGCTTCACATTCTGTTTGTGTGCCATGCACGATGCAAAGGTTTTGAAAGTGAAACTGGTCACTGGCCACCTACTGTATACTAAATGTGAGACTCTGGAATGAAGGATCAAAGAGCTTAGATTGGAATTATGTGTGGAAGGGATGGATGAAAAAGCGTTTTGAGCCTGTAGATCAGCGATTTGTTTTGCTACATTTGCATAACATTGTAGTGTGACGAAGTATAGGTATTCATTTATGGAAAAACCCAAAGAAGTTAAAACATGGAGATAAGAGGTTTCTGCCCGACAGCAACGCTATGTGATATTTGTATATATATATGCATTAAAGTATTGGTCCCATGCAGATATGGGACCAATAGATATATATATATATAAAAACACAGATGCTTCCCCAGTTTTAATGGGTTAATACAGCACCCAGGGAGCAGTTAGGAGTTAGTCACACGCACATCTGTAACGCAAGCCAATGTTTCAGAAGCACCAACAGTGATGGGAGAAGTACACCACAATGTTGAAATACTCTGTTACAAGAAAAGTCTGGTATTCATTTACTTGTGTGAAAGTACAAAAGTAGAGGTCAAAATGTGCGGCAAACCAGAAACTGATCATGTCAAATGTTGTGTCCAACCAAGACAGAGGATCTAAATGTCTCAATAGAAGAGCAGGGAGACCAAATAACCACCAATTGTATATGTTAACCAATTGTATAAGTTATCACACTGTACCATACATATTGGACAAAACGTCATTGTATTCAATACACAAAATTACATAATAGAGCTCTAAGTTGCTGTTTTACCAGTTGAACCCAGCAGAAAGGTCATAGATGTTGTGTTGGAAAAGAACATAGTGAGGAAACAGTGTGTGATCATGGGGGTGACGTGGTTGTTGGCGCACACCAGTCAACTCTGTTTCTACTGGAGACTGCAGCTTCCAAACAGCTGATGTCAAGGCCTGGGCATGTTGCTTTGTGTGTGTGGCTCCTCACAGCTGCCCTCCACTGTACTCAAACACCAACATATCTGCATGGGACCAATACTTTAATGCATGTTAACACCAACATATCTGCATGGGACCAATACTTTAATGCATGTTAACACCAACATAACTGCATGGCTCTAATGAAGCCTGACATGTTCGATTCTGAGCCTGATGACCTTTGCTGCGTGTCACTCCCTGTCTCTCTCGCTACTGTGTACTATCAATAAAGCCCCCAAAAACTAAAAAACACCACATATTTGCATGGGAACAACACATAAATGCATGTTAACACCTACATGTCTGCATGCATTGGGACCAACACTTTTCTCAACACAATTCTCAAAGTGGTGTCCGGGGACCCCCAGGGGTCCTTGAGGGGGTCCCTGGTGGTCCCCAGCAAAAATTGTTTAAGCACTTTAACCCTAGCCGACCTACAGTACAAGCTCACAACGTGTTGCAAGTATGACAATGGGCACTGCACTAAGTACTACTCACATAAGCTTGACTAAAGGATAAATATTATTTATCCATGTTTGTTTTGTCGTTAGCTTTGGTTTTCAAACCCACCAAATAATGTTTACCTGCAAATTGTGAAAACACAAAGAAATGTTCAGTGTCGGAGGTGTGGAGGGGTAAGTGCAGAGGGATACGTATGGAAAGTAATGGCAGTAATTGCTTCAACTTAACCATTTGAACCCTAGCATCCCTATTCTGGGGGGAACATTTGCCAAAAATAGCAAACTTTTTTGTTTTATTTTTTAAAATGTATCTAGGAAATGTCATTGTTTTTTTATTGATAAATAATTTAAAACAATTATGGACTATTTATTTAAAAATAATTATAATATAGGAAACGGAAAAGGGGATAGAGAGAGAGAGAATTTCAAGTCACCATTTTTCACCTGTAAACTTGTGATGTGACAATAAGTTGAAATTGACGTGACTTATCACTATTGTGTTCATGTGCAAGTGAATTGATGTGATGGTTGACGTAATGTTTGTGTAATGCATAAAAGAGGCAGAGAACAGTCCAAACTGTACAGTTGCCAGCGCACTTGAACGTTGTGTCCTGCAGTTTCCTGTCCTGTCTGTGTCTGGGATTTGCGAGAGAAATAAGCAAGCAGGTCTATGAAAACAAGCCTAAAAGAAGCGACTATAATAGGCTACACGAGCACTTCAAACCTATATATGTCGTACATTAAACAATGTGCATATTTATATATGTTGGCTATTTGACAATAGACGATATACAAGCTCACAACCGTTCTACCTTTATTTACAAGCAACTTCAGAAAAACAAGCCCAATGTGGCTTATAATAATCAGAGGCAACACTGCAGACAGGGAGATAGGAGAGCGTATATTGGATTGGGGATAATGGCTAGCGTAGTCTTCTCTTACAGGTAATGGCATCTGACACAGTGATTGTTTTTTATCATTGTAACGCCCAAACCACACCTATGCATAATGTAAAGGGGTAGTGCAGGTGTTTAGCGGGTAAAGCAGGTGTCCCATAATAGCAATTTTTGCGGGGGAACGCCCCTTGCCTAGTCCTAAATCCGATATTAGTGGCTTTAGCAACTTCGACCTGGTTTAGGGCCACAAATTTCTCTCTTGGGTCTTGAGCTAAAAGGTTTGGGAACCAGTGCTCTACATTGCGGGCCACAAGTGAACACTGCGTCTCATAATTCCAGTGGTAGACAGTAACAAAGGTAATTTACTTGAGTATTATTACTTTTGCTATATTTGAATTTGAATCTTGAAAAGCAACAGTTTTGGACATATGGGGTTTCCACCCGAAAGAGACAAAGTGTTTTTTTGGGGTTAATATTGTTTCATTGTTTTATGACTGCATTTAAAAAAAATTAAATAACTTGTGTGGCCTACTGGACTACAGTGTGCACAATACATTTGGATACACAGACAGTACCTTCGAATTGTTTGATACTTTCATGCTGCTATATTTCAAAGACAAACATTGTAGACATTTCTAGGATGGAAAAACATTAAGAATTAACCATTTAAGCCCTGTCTCAAATATTGTGAACATAGCCGCGTTGTGAGCTTGTAGATCGGCTATTTCACTATTATTGATTGCTTTATTTTGTGGGAAATCCAGCAGTGCATTGACATGTACTTTTATAAAAAACATGGACTTTTTTGTACTGAGAAACCTTCACTTGTACAGTAGTTTAGTAATATTTGACCGGTAGGAGTAATCTAGACTTTGACTCAAGTACCGGGCGTGATGAGTACTTTGTCCACCACTACCATAATTCCATCTGTCAGACAGATAGACAGACAGACATAAAAGTACATTCCAATAAGCAGGGTTTGGCAGGGTTTTAACAGTCAGACCTGACTGTGCTTGCAGTGGGAGAGTACAGGACAGGAAAATACGAGGTAATATTTTCCACCCGTGTCCCTAACACACAAGCAGTGCATTGAGCGGTGTGTGTGTGTGTGTGTGTGTGTGTGTGTGTGTGTGTGTGTGTGTGTGTGTGTGTGTGTGTGTGTGCGTGTGTGCGTGTGCGTGTGTGTGTGTGTGTGTGTGTGTGTGTGCCCCAGGGGCTGGAAGCATTAATGACACACTATGTCTATAATCATGAGTTATCCATAGAAGGAGGATGGTGTCCGTGTAGTAAATACTTGGGGCCCTTGGTTCACCCTGCTTGTCTGCTCGCCCATTTAGACCTGAGGCCCATTCTAAAAACGCCCACTAAATCCTAAAGTTTTCTGAAAAACATTTGTTTTTAATAATAATAATAACGCTACATAGCAACAATAATGTGACACAGATGCTGTCCTGTGGCAGATTGGGGCATCCCTAATTTGGTCATGTCATTAGGCAAAAAGTCAAACAAATAGTCTTCAGCTTGTGGATCTGCTATCTTTGCCGTGTGACAAAGTTGTACTACAATGTATCAAATAGGGATTAACCACTTAAACAATATTGAATTGTAAGTCAAATAGTGAAAATAGCCAAACTACAACCTATTATGACATGGCCTTGTCAATAGGGTTGCTAGGGTCAATGTGGCTAAAGGACCATTTCACAATTTTTCAACCTCATGTTCTGTAATTGGCCTCACAAAGGCTCATTATAAGATGGCCCCAATTCTGTCCAGCTACTTGCTCTGTGTTTCAGGGGAGGGCTGGGGACAGTTCAGAAACCTGCCTGCCAGTGACATCATAAACCTAATAGTAACTATAGACTGTCACTTTCTGGAAAGTTAGCACACTGATATAGAAGACATTGTGTTCAATCCATTTAAAATGAAAGTAAAGCATAAGTGTGAAATCTTGTTTACTACCAAGGATGTCACACAGAGAATGTATACTGTGAGCATTATTAGTGAGGACCTACAGTATATGGAGATAGTGTTGAACAATTAATAAATGTTCCTTTCAGTGGTTCATTCTATGGGCTGTGTTTCTGTCTGTCCATCCGTCTAGCCGTCCATCTATCCATCCATCCATCTTTCCACCCATCTTTCCATCTCTCCATCTATCCATCTATCCATCTATCCATCCATCCATCTTTCCACCCATCTATCCATCTATCCGTCCATCCGTCTATCTATCCATCCATCTATCAATCTATCTATCTATCTATCTATCTATCTATCTATCTATCTATCTATCTATCTATCTATCTATCTATCTATCTATCTATCTATTCATTTATTGAACTTTGGTCTTACTTTGGCGGTATTTTTGGATGAATCTGTTATGTTTCTCTGTAACCATTTCCATGCTGCATTGACAACTGAATTCCCCCCAAGAAATGACTCAACTTGATCATGACAGCATCTGTTCTCATGTCCTCCATGTGAAAATAGTATCCATTGTCAGGTCAAGGTAAAAGGTAAGCAAAAAATAAAAAGAAGAGAGACACTGTAAACCGTTGCTGTCGGGCAGAAACCTCTTATCTCCATATTCTATACATCTCCATCGTTTTTCCGTAAATGCATGCCCTACGTGATCATTCCACAGTGTCACACAAAAGCATCAAAAGTAGCAGATCTACAAGCGGCGCGAAACGCGGTGCGAAACGCGATGCGAAGCGACGCGTTTTGAGCTTGTCGATTTGCTACTTTAGATATATTTGAATTTGAATCCTGAAAAGTAACAGTTTTGGACATTTGGAGGTTTCCAAAACTGTTTTTTGACAGACTCTATAGACAGCTATCATCCTTACAGAGCCATGCTGTAAAAAAGAAAAAAGAAAACAAATCTTTGAAATACACAAATTGAATTGAGAATTATTATGTTTGATCCCAGCACTGAATTCTTCACAGACGTCAGCAGCAGCTGAGGTCTGTGGCCATGGGGGGAAAAAAATGCCTTCGAAAACATCAAACGCCTGACATCATGGCTACAGATTTATTAGGAAATTCCTCCTCATATTTTCTGTTGTAAAAAACCCAGAGAAGGAGGGCTGGACTCGACGGTAATCATTCATACTTGTGTCTCCACACAAATGGAATCATCGTAAGGCTACTCAGCCAGGCTTTCCATTCTCTAAATCAATGTTTCCCAAACGGTGGGTCGGGTGCCGTTTTTGAGTCGCTGTTCCATTTTAATGGGTTATTGTGATTTTATTTTAATTCTTTCTTGTCTTTTGCATTATTACCTAAATCTTCGTGCTTATTATTTCTGAAGAATTTCAAAGATATTTAAAAATACATAAAATAAAAATAAAATATCCATACAATAAAAAAGAAAAACACAACAAATAGTGGAAATAGCAGATCTACAAGCTCACAACACATTTGTATTGCAAGGTGTTGTGAGGTTGTAGATTGGCTATTTTCACTATTAAATGGTGCTTAAGTTAATTATTTATTGTTAAGTTTGGGTGCTGGTGAGACACCAAATGTATCTTGAAAATGTTTGAATAACTTTGAAAAGGTTCATCTTTTCAGCTGAAAAAGGTCGGGCAGGACCCCAAAATTGACCCCCATCTGAAAAAGGTCTGTGCCAGGGACCCCCAGAAGAGAAGATTTGTGTTCAAACATTATTCAAGAATTTTTCAAAAATAGTAGTACAAGCTTGCAGTGCGGCACGAAGTGGCGCGCTATGTGAGCTTGTAGGCTATATCTGCTATTCTTTTTTTAATAGCCAACGTATAAAATATGGATATAGTGGTTAAAATGATTGTGATGCTGTATCAACACATTTTGCTGGGGACCCCCTGGAACCCCCCCAAGGACCCCTGGGGGTCCCCAGACCCCAATATTGAGAACCACTGCTCTAAAGCAGGTGCTCCCAAACATTTCATGCTGTGACCCCTCAAAATAATCATATTTGAACTGGGGACCCCCCACCCTGACAAGCACTTGCTTATAGGAGTTGAGTCATTACATTACATTACATTACATTACATTACATTACGGTCATTTAGCAGACGCTTTTATCCAAAGCAACTTACAATACAGTAAGTGCATTCAACATAGGTAGGGAACAAAACTACCAATCACCAGAAGTATTAAGTGCATTCTCTTCTAAAACAAGCAACCAAGAGTATACATTTAGTTTGACTCGGTTCCACACATTTGTGAAAATAGCCGATCTACATCTAATAATAATTTGGGGACCCAAATTGGGCTTTTTTTTTTACACAAGTCTTCTCTATTTTCAGATTGGGGTCATTTTTAGAATCGGCCTCAGGTCTTAAAGGGCCTATAACATGCCCCAAAAATATTATTTGATACTGTACGTCACGTGGTCTCTCTGAAAACAGTCTGAAAACAGGGCGGGATGCATCACAGATTGATTTAGCATTTGCAGTAGCTCTGAGTTCGCCTCTTGCACTCGCAAAATGAGGAAGGGACCTAAACATAATTTGTCTTTTATTTGTATATCTGTGTATATAAAATATATATCCCCCCCAAAAAAGTATCTTAGTTACACCAACATTGTTCATGTGAAGTACTTTGTTTATGCTTATTCATTGAAATGATAGGGGGAGTATGACGAATTGACGAGTATGTGGTGTTTTCAATGGTTTACGCTAGAGGGCGCTGTTCCGCAGCCTGTGAATCATGATGATGATGATGATGAAGAGCACAGCCAAAGATCACGTGATCACAACAAAACTTTTTTGGTTTAGGATTTTAGGATTTATAAAAATCTATTTTGCTCTGCTTTCTGGTGAAAACAAGCCACATTCAACTGCCCATAACTATGGAAT
Source organism: Gymnoscopelus braueri (assembly GCF_963280865.1). Lineage (NCBI taxonomy): Eukaryota > Metazoa > Chordata > Actinopteri > Myctophiformes > Myctophidae > Gymnoscopelus > Gymnoscopelus braueri. Next base: position 59,048,057 of record NC_137605.1, on the reverse strand, counting down.
GGATTATTGCGGTGGCAAAAAAAAAAACTCCGATTCTACGAGAATCCCCCTTACGTCTTTTAAAGTGATCGACGGGTGGATCTTTGTGAAGAAAAATATTCTATGATTTTTCAAAGATTAGTGAAAACGCTCAGAAAGTGATATGTGTTAGTTAAAACAAAGTTTTTTGTTAAAAAGGTTAAAGCACTATATTCTGATAGTAATCATTGCTATAGAGAGAGTTTGTTCAGTAACAAGAGTCTCCCTGTCTCTCCAGCGCTAGCATTACATTTTCAGGTGGGTTACCAATTTCAGTGTTCCCGTTTCAATTTTGTCTGCTCATTTTGTCATCACTTGCAATTTCACTTATTTATCCTGTTCCTGTATCCTGTATGAGTTCTCTCTCCTGATTGGATTAAATAGGTATCCCGTTTACTAAAGAGCTGGCGAGACAGGGAGACCCTTGTTACTGAACAAAGTTATTTAACACTTAAAATAATAATAATGTTATACAACTGTAAAAGTGTTCATTTAACTCTAAAGGTCATTACACACCGGCGATTATGCGAATATACGCAAAATTCGGACTCGTTCCGAATAATAAAAAAACGCTTTTTCGCTTTGCTTTTTCGCTCCATGGAAGCTTGCATTGACTTTATAAGGTTTAAAAAAAAACGTATTATTAGCATGAAAAAATTGCCCCCGGTGTGTAAGGAGCTTACAGCTCCTTACACCCCAGGGGCGAATTTTTCATGCGAATAATAGGCCTACGTTTTTTTTTAAAACCTTATAAAGTCAATGCAAGCTTCCACAGAGCGAAAAAGCGAAAAAGCGAAGCGAAAAAGCTACAAAGCGAAGCGAAAAATCGTCATTCGGAACGAGTCCGAATTTTGCGTATATTCGCATAATCGCCGGTGTGTAATGACCTTCAGAGTGTACAAATGGAACCAATTATTTGGTTCACTGTGTAGTGTACACTCGGAGTTACAGAGCTGTAAGGGTCCATTTGGAGCCCTGGTTGTCCCCGGACCCCCAGAAACCAGTACTCTAAGAGGTTTTCTCTGTGTATTTTTTCTCTGACAGGTCTGAGCTTTGATGGCGGCAGCAGCCATGCTTCCTGTTGAAATGTCCTTGGCCCAGATGCTATACCTGCTCCCTCACTGGACCATGACATTGAACACATCGTCACTGTTGAGTGGAAACCTTGAGTGGAATGTCCAAAACCCTGTAGAAAAGAACCTGTAGCTTGTAGATCGGCTATTTCCGCAACTTTTGCTGTGGTATGACGGTGTATAGGGAATTCATTTACGGGAAAAACACAAAAAGTAGAAACATCTGAATCAACTTTATTGTCACATCGCAGGTTTAAAGGTGTAAAGGTGAATTTTTTTTTGTTTGTGCAAGCTCCTTGATTTTTGTTGTTTTCAGGATGAGAAGTGTGGGGGGCAGGGAGAAAATAAATCAAACAGTGAGAGACATGTCAAACATGTCAAGGAGAGGCAAAAAAGACATCTACATCATTGGTTCTCAAAGTGGGGTCCGGGGTCCTCAAGGGGCCCCCCAGCAAAATGTGTTAATATAGCATCACACTCATTTTAACCACTTTAACCTTTTATACTATGGCTATTCAAAAATAGCAGATATACAAGCTCATAGCGCGGCACCAAGTGTAGATCTGCTATTTTTGAAAAATCTTGAACGTTTTTGCAAATCTTTGAATATATTTTTGAAAGTGAACAACTCAAATCTTTGCTACTGGGGGTCCCTGGAACAACATATTTTGAGATGGGGGTCCGCGCCCAAATACATATCATTAGGGTTGTTTTAGGGTTTAAGTGTTTTTTATAAAATTATTAGGATCTAGAAGGCGTTTTTCTTTTCTTTTTTTTTTGCCTCGATAATGGAGATACTTCTTGCTCGACAGGGCTGACATACAGTTCGTCTAGGGTTGGGACAGCCGCGCCTGCGCTCAATTAGGTTAACAAAAAACATCTTGCGGCAGCGGGTTCACCGCCGGCCAAATCACTCACAGACAGTAGCTGATGTGTCACTTTAACACAGCCGGGATGAAGCAGACTAGCTGTGGTTTGGAAGCATTCTGTGGTGGAAGATTCATTTTCTTTTTTTACTTAAGTAAAAGTAATAACACCACAATGTAGAAAAACTATGTTATGAGTATCACAATGTAGAATTACAATGTTATGAGTATGTCTTGAATACGTTTTTTAAGTAGAAAACTATTGACTTACTATCAAAATATACTTATCATATCATAATGTTCCATTTTGTTCCGTTCCATTTCACAAGAGTTTTTTTTCAATGTTTTTCAAAAGCTGTCCAAAATATATTTCTAAAATAGCAGATCTGCAAGCTCACAACGCAGCAATGCGTTTTGAGCTTGTAGAGCTTGTAGGCTTTATTGATATATGTTTTGTAATAATAACCAAAATCAGGGCTGATCTAAATATACAACTTGTAACTAAATTCATTGTTTTCAATTAATTGTAGCAAAGTGAGATGTAGTAGAGTAGAAGTATTGCAAGATTGACATACTCAAGTAAAGTAAAAGCACCACAAAATAAGTGCAGTACTCAGTTACTTTCCACGGCTGCGGTTTTGGAAACTCTGGAGGTCTCTGTCTCCCGGCAGGGAGGCCCGCATTAGCGTTTTCCGACCGCAGTGGGATGGGAACCGATAAGTCATTACCTCGGCCAGAGTGCCGCGCGGCTTTCTCCTTTTCAATTTCCATGTTAGTCCAACAGCAACATGTTTAAATAATGCTTAATCACTCACAAAGCCACATTCAGGACGAGGTGGGCTCCGACAAGGCCGTGGAACCCCAACTGAGTGGCTTAGAGGGACATCCATCATGGAACTGCTGTGATCTCCAGGGCCATAGAAGACATGTGGGTGGTCGTGTGTCCTCACTAGACCGGGACCAACCATTTATACTTAACCCACATGGACGCAGCCCTACAAGTTCAGTGGCCTTTTGGATAGAGTGTCTGCCCTGAGATTTGGGAGGTCAGGGTTCGATTCCCTGGCCGCGTTAGACTATAAAAACGGGACCCAATGCCTCCCTGCTTGGCACTCAGCATCAAGGGCTGGATTGGGGGTAAGTCCCTGCGACAATACTAGCACCCAGTTGTGGAAAAAGTACTCAAATGTTTTACTTAAGTAAAAGTGCCAATACTGCAATGTAGAAATACTCTGTCAAAAGTAAAAGTCCAGAATTCAAAATGTACTTGAGTAAAAGTATAACAGTATTGGCAGAATGTCCCATTTCAAGTGTATAAACATCTTTTGAAAATAGCAGATCTACAAACTCTCAATGCATCGCGTCGCGACGCATTGTGAGCTTGTAGATCGGCCATTTTCAAATGGCCGAAATGTATAGGGCTGAAGTGGTTAATGTATGTTTTGCAATAATACAAAAAATCTACAAAGTAACTAGTAACTAAAGTTTTCAAATAATTGTAGTGGAGTAAAAGTACAGTATTTGTCTCTGAGATGTAGTGGAGTAGAAGTAAACGTATTGGAAATACTCAAGTAAAGTACACATACCTCAAAATTGTACTTAAGTACAGTACTTAAGTAAATGTACTTGTTACTTTACACCACTGCTAGCGCCTTATACATCAAGCCGCCTCACGCTACAGAAACAGGAGATAAACTCGTACCCTATGGGCCACATGGTTCGGACGGCAAGGATTACTTATATAAACCCTTATGTCCCTGTTCTAGGGCAAACATTCTGAGAAAATAGCAGATCTGGTACATGTTTGAACTGATGTAGTTTGATGGGTAGTTTATGTAGCTATTTTGTGTAAGGGATCTTGAAATTCCTTGTGTGTACCTACACTGAATTGATATTTACCAGTTACAGTGCATTACATTATATTATCTTTTATGCTAAATTTGTATGTAGTTATTTAATTCACAACTTGTTTTAAATGCTGATTTAGTACACTGTGAATTAAACTGTACCTCATGTGACAGTTACATTATAGGGCATATAAGTTGACTGAGGACAACTTGTGTGAGGTTCAGTGAGATGTCTAGCCCAGATGTAATTCCCAGACCAGTACACTCATGTGTGAAGATTTATTCCCAGTGATGGAAATGTCTAGTTTCATGGATGGCTGACACACAGTTATGTAGCACACAGCTATGTAATAGGCTTGCTAAGAAAATCCAACCCCTTTACAACCGAGTCAATGGATGAATACTTTGTTTTATTATCTTTATGCCGGTAAATTAACCCTTAACCACAACCTTAACCTCTGCTACAAGTTACAAAAGGTTAAGTGCACACATGGAAAATGGAAAAGGATGGTACTTTACACACTTTAGCATCTCTCTTTTAGTTGCATTCACTCTGCAAAATACTTTGGGATTTCCTTTTGATCACCTCATTAAAAGTAATTTGAGCATGGCTTCTGTTTGTTCCCGGAATATGTGTGTGTGTGTGTGTGTGTGTGTGTGTGTGTGTGTGTGTGTGTGTGTGTGTGTGTGTGTATATATATATATATATATATATATATATATATAATGTCCGGCAGCAAACTCCAAAATGTAAAATTTTCAGGAAATGACAAAAACAAAACAAAAAGTGGAGTTGGGAGGTTTTGTTCATCATTGATAAGAACAGCTAAATGTATATATATATATATATTTATTTCTTTTTTTTCTTCTTCTTTTCTTTAAAGCAGTTATTACTTGCAATCCTGCTGTATACTGTAGCTGTATACTGTATACAGCTACTGTATAGACCAATTATTTGTGTGATGCCCCATATATTAGTCTGGGTGGTTGTGGGGGTGATGCTTGCACTAACTCTGGTCCTATAGGGAGCTGATTGCTCATTGGAGAGCACCTGGGCCCGGTGCCTCCAGGAGGCTATAAAAGCCCCACCCTGGCCTGTCTCTAGGAGAAGCCTGAGAGAAGCAGACCTATCTCCACCAGCTCCAACTCTACTCTCCATGCCCTTACCATTTTGATTATGTTCTTTCTTTCCATCCACACACCTCGCACCACACCATGCTCCACACATCCACATCTACACTACTGATTACTGACTTCACACTCCATAGGATCCGTATGTTCTGTTTATACCTCAGTTGTTTGTTGTTAGTAGCTTTTGTTTAATAAATATGATTTGATTTATAACTTCATCCTGGTCTCCTCCCTGATGTTTGTCACGGCCTAGAGCCAAGCTGTGACAAATGGGGGCTCGTTCCGAACTTAAGTGAGTATTGTCAAACTTTTAAGTTAAAGTTTTTTGTTGCGCGCAGTGCAGTTACTGAGTGTTTTTTGAAAGCCGGTCTTGAAGTAAGTGGGGTATTCCCCGTGACGTAATGTAAAGTTGGGCCAATCAAATGAGGTTTGGGAGGGCCTAACTCGGGATTCCCTTTTTCTTTGTGTAAAGCGGTTTCAAAGTGTTTTCAGTACGTGCGGTGTTTTGTTAAACGTTTCGTTATAGTTAAATTTTGATTCCCCGTATTTTTTCGTTGAGCGTGGAGTTATTTGAATGTATGTGGGCTAAGTTTTTGACACACTGGTACACTGGTAATTGAATATTCACATAGGAGCTACTGTTTGTCCCATGTTAGGCATAAGCCACGTTTAGTTTTTAAACTTTCGTGGATTTTGTTTTTTTTCTTGTATTTTTGTAATGTTGGGGTGAACGCGGTAGTAGCAGTTGTCTCGGGAGCACGGTACGTGGCTGACGGCATAATTATCAACTGGTTACGTTGTCTCCTGCGTATAATTAGTGCGTAAGTACCCCCGCAACACCTCATGAAGAGCTAGGGGTGAGTTATATAAGATTGGATTAGGCAGCTAGGGGACGCTCCTGGTTACTCGGTTACAAGTTGTACCAGTGTTTCATTTAACGTGTCTGGGATACATTCAAGTGATAATTAAAATGGCTCAAATTGATGAATTTGTTGCGACGCCGTCAGAAGATTTTTTGGAAAGCTGTACAAAGGAGCAGCTCCTAGAAATTTCTGACTATTACAAAATTGACATTGGGGACAGGAGACGGAAATTACAGACAATTAAGGTAGTATTAAGTGCTGGCTTGGAAGATATTGGTATCTTGCCAGGTAATGAAACAGGGGAGGACGGTGCGGCGGTGCCGCCACCAACCCAAAATCTGTCTTTTTTGGAACAAAAAGAACTGATGCTTGTTCAGTTAGAAATGGAGAGGGTCAGACAGCAGCTTAAAATTGAAAAAGAAAGAGTTGGAGTAGAGCGAGAGAGACTTGAGGTGGAAAAAATTAGAATTCTTCTGCAGAGAGAGAAGGTAGAGCTTGTCAAGGAGGGTAAATTGGACCAGAAGCTGTTGGAAGGAGATGGAAGTGTAGCTTCAGGAAAGCGATCGTTTGATTTGGTGAGCAGTTTGCGATTGATGCCAAAGTTTAGTGAGAAGGAGCCAGAGACTTTTTTTTCACTTTTCGAAAGATTGGCTAATTCAAGAGGTTGGCCTGATGCGGACCGGACTGTAATGCTGCAGTGCGTGCTTACTGGGAAGGCACAGGAGGCGTATTCGGCATTATCGGTAATGGAAAGTTTAAATTATGCCACTGTTAAATCTGCTGTTCTTAAAGTGTATGAAAGGGTGCCGGAGAGTTACCGTCAGCACTTTAGAAACAACAGAAAAGACGACAAACAGTCATATTTGGAGTTCTCACGGGAGTTGGTCATTAACTTTAACCGTTGGCGGATGGTTTCAGGTGGCGACACATGTGAGGGTTTATGTGACTTACTACTGTTAGAACAGTTTAAAAATGCAATCCCAAATCGTATAGCAACATATATTACAGAGCAGCAGATTAAAACAGTGGCAGAGGCGGCCGCTTTGGCTGATCAATATGTGTTGACGCACCGAGAGTGGGTACCGCGGGGCGCCCAAAGTACGCACCGGGAGAGCAGCGCACCCAGCCATCATTATAGCGCACCCAGCCATAATTCTAACGCACCTTTCACCAGGTATTCGAAAATGGAGGATGGGAAAAGTAGGGCTGCCCGTGACGGTGAAAAAACATGTCACTATTGTGGAAAAAAGGGTCACATAAAGGCAGACTGTTATTCTTTACAACAGAGGAATAAAACGCACGTGAACGTGAAGTCAGCAGCGTTTGTTGCGCCGGTGTCTGTGGTGTCGCGGTCGGAAGGTCCTTTACATGGGAACGAGAGGAGTCTCGGCGATGTAGACGAGGCGTACCGTCCATTCGTAGAGAGGGGGTTTGTCTCCCTTGTTGGGTCCAATGAAAAGGTGCCCGTAACAATTCTGCGGGACACTGCGGCGCTGGGCACATACGTGCTTGATTCGGTTCTGGCGTTTTCCTCTAAGTCTGCAACTGGGGATGCCATGTTGAGCCGTGGTATGGGCATGTCCATAATCTCTTCTCCTACACACAAACTTGAAATTGACTGTGGCTTGGTCCATGGTGAGGTGGAGGTGGCGTTGCGTGAGGCGTTTCCGATGGCTGGGGTCGATGTCCTCTTGGGGAATATGCATGCGGGTGGCCTCGTATGGGCTAAGGTGCCGCCAGCACCATTGGTGAGTCTGGTTCCGATTGTAGCCAGTGATCCAGACGAGAGCGAGCGGGATTTTCCGCAGGTATTTGCAGCAGCAGCTGTGACACGCGCCGGCGCTCGTGAAATTGAGCGTGACAAAGTTGAAAATTCTGATGCCGGTTTTGCGTTATCTGATGTGCCCATTTCTGTTTCCCAGACAGAGCTTGTTGTGGCGCAGCAGTCCGATCCGTCCATCAGAGGCCTCTTTGAGGAAGTTCTGACAGGTAGTGAGGTGGAGGATAGCGCAAATGGGTATTTCCTTGATAAAGGGTTGCTAGTGAGGAAGTGGGTGCCATGTGGGGAACTTGGGGTGGGGGAACCAGTGTTCCAGGTGGTAGTTCCAGCTAAATACAGGGATTTAGTGTTGAAACTTTCACATGACCAGTCAGGGCATTTGGGTGTCAAGAAAACATATTATCGGATTTTGCAGTATTTTTTTTGGCCCAAGTTGAGAAAGGATGTGGCTGCATACATTAAAACGTGTCACACATGCCAGATGACTGGGAAGCCCAATCAGGTAATTAAGCCTGCCCCATTGCACCCCATACCAGCTATAGGGCAGCCATTTGAGCACATCATCATCGATTGTGTCGGCCCTCTGCCTCCCTCTAGGTCTGGCGCAAAGTACCTGTTAACAGTCATGTGCCAGGCAACCAGGTATCCAGCTGCCTATCCACTACGGTCAATAACGACTAGGGCTGTGGTTAAAGCTCTCTCGCAGTTCATGTCAATATTTGGTATTGCTCGGGTTCTGCAGAGCGACCAGGGATCCAACTTCTCCTCCCATATGTTTGCTCAGGTTCTGAAGCAGCTCCGGGTGAAACACTCTCAATCATCAGCGTACCATGCTCAAAGTCAGGGGGCGCTAGAGCGGTTTCACCAGACCTTAAAATCCTTAATGCGGGCTTATTGCACGGAGTTGGGCAAAGATTGGGGGGAGGGCTTGCCCTGGTTACTTCTGGCTGCTCGGGAGGTGGTGCAAGAAAGTACTGGGTTTAGTCCTAATCAGTTGGTTTTTGGTCATTTAGTTCGTGGTCCACTTGCACTGCTTCATGACAACTTTAAGGCTCCTGACCCTCCCAAAAATCTAATTGACTTTGTCAATGGGTTCAGGCAGCAGTTGTATGTGGCAGGTACAATGGCTAAAGAGAATCTAGCAAAGGCTCAAGTGAAAATGAAGCGCTCCTATGATCGGCGGGCTGAACGTCGGGAATTCAGTCCGGGCGATCAGGTGCTGGCTCTTTTGCCAATTGTGACCTCGCCTTTCCAAGCAAAGTTTACAGGTCCACACACTGTGGTGGAGAAAATTTCAGAGGAAAACTATGTCATTTCAACTCCAAACCGTCGTAAAGCTACTCAATTGTGTCACGTAAATCTGTTAAAACCATATTATGGCCGAGAGTCTGGGGAGATTCTACCTGTGTGTTTGGCAGCGGGCGTGGGTCCTACCTCTCAGTCGGTGGCGGTGGCTGAGGGCGAGGACACCAACACATTTGACGAGACATTGGTGTATGGGCGCTTGAAAAACACAGAGTCCCTTAGTAAGTTAGACAACCTGTTGTGTCATCTCCCCAAGGCTCGGCGGTCAGAGTTGGCTAGGTTGATTGGTAACTTCCCAGGTTTATTTGGTGATACACCATCACAAACACATCTTATCGAACATGACATTGAGTTGATTGATCCAAAACCCATTCGGCAGCGTTTTTATCGGGTCTCTGCAGACAAACGCCGGGTGTTGGATTCAGAGGTCCGGTATATGTTGGAGAATGGGATTGCGGAGCCGTCGTCGGCTAGTTGGGCTTCACCATGCATTTTGGTTCCGAAGTCTGACGGGTCATTTAGGTTCTGTTCAGATTTTCGCAAAGTTAACAACGTGACAAAACCAGATGCCTTTCCATTGCCTAGAATGGATGACTGTATTGACGAGGTTGGGTCAGCGAAGTTTGTCAGCAAATTTGATTTGTTAAAGGGATACTGGCAAGTCCCACTGTCAAAAAGAGCTAGGGAAATTGCATCCTTTATTACTCCGTCCGGTCTCTACTCCTACAAAGTCATGCCATTTGGGTTACGAAATGCACCGGCGACGTTCCAACGCCTTATGAATAGGGTTGTTGGTGACCTCGAAGGCTGTGCCGTTTATTTGGACGACGTGGTCGTGTATAGTGACACTTGGGAGAGTCACATTGCACGTATCCACTCGCTCTTTCAGCGTTTGGCTGATGCGCAGTTAACAGTCAATCTTGCAAAATGTGAATTTGCTCGTGCAACGGTCACGTACCTTGGTCGTGTGGTCGGCCAGGGGGAGGTCCGTCCTGTGCACGCAAAAGTGATTGCTGTGGAGAATTATCCTCCTCCCGCTACTAAGAAAGATCTTATGCGATTCTTAGGGTTAATAGGATACTATAGAAGTTTCTGCCGAAATTTTTCTTCTGTTGTCTGTCCTCTGACTGACCTTCTCAAGGACAAGGTGAAGTTTGTCTGGTCCTCCCAGTGTCAGCAGGCATTCCAAAATGCTAAGATCTTGCTGTGCTCTGCCCCAGTGTTGGCAGCTCCTCGCATGGACCAACAGTTCAAGTTGCAGGTCGATGCAAGTCATTTTGGGGCAGGTGCAGTATTGTTGCAGGCTGACAGTGGGGGGCTGGACAGACCAGTCAGTTTCTTTTCTAGAAAGTTTAATAAGCACCAGCTTAATTACTCTGTTATTGAAAAGGAAGCATTGGCACTGGTGTTGGCTTTGGTGCATTTCAGTGTGTATGTGGGATCTGGGGTGCCTGTTATTGTCGATACAGATCACAACCCACTTACATTCCTTAGCTCTCTTAAATGTCCAAATCAAAGACTTATTAGGTGGTCTTTGTTGTTACAGTCATTTTCTCTGGACATCAGGCACATTAAAGGGAAAGATAATGTGGTGGCAGATGCACTGTCTCGTGCTCCTGTGTAAATGTCTGTCTAATCCTTGATGTCTTTGTTTTTCTAGAGCCTGGCGTTGTGGTCCCTGGCCTGTCCTGCTCCTTGACAGCCCTATTGCTAGCTGAAACACCAGGATCCAGCTGTTGAGGGGGGAGGAGAGTCCAGGGGTGTGCAAAGCCAGGGCTCTAAGGGTGTATTACACTTTAGTAGTAGACACATTTTCTGAAAGTATTTGAGTCTGAAATTGTAAAATTTAATGTTAAAATAGTGTGATGTAAAGTGCACTTAAGTGTTTGAATTTTGGGTTTGATTATTGTTTTGTATTTAAGTAGTGTTCAATGGGGAGCCGTGGTTCCTAGTGGGACCACGTCTTTAAGGGGGGGGGTGTGATGCCCCATATATTAGTCTGGGTGGTTGTGGGGGTGATGCTTGCACTAACTCTGGTCCTATAGGGAGCTGATTGCTCATTGGAGAGCACCTGGGCCCGGTGCCTCCAGGAGGCTATAAAAGCCCCACCCTGGCCAGTCTCTAGGAGAAGCCTGAGAGAAGCAGACCTATCTCCACCAGCTCCAACTCTACTCTCCATGCCCTTACCATTTTGATTATGTTTCTTTCCATCCACACACCTCGCACCACACCATGCTCCACACATCCACATCTACACTACTGATTACTGACTTCACACTCCATAGGATCCGTATGTTCTGTTTATACCTCAGTTGTTTGTTGTTAGTAGCTTTTGTTTAATAAATATGATTTGATTTATAACTTCATCCTGGTCTCCTCCCTGATGTTTGTCACGGCCTAGAGCCAAGCTGTGACATTTGTTTATCAACATTGAGACTGGACGCACAGGTGATTGTCTCATGCAATCAATTCCCAACATATTGTTTCGGGGTGCGCTGGTTTCAGTTCATTCAACCTCCTCTTGTGTGTTGGCTAATGAGGCGCATCCTAGCGAGACATGACAGAATGGGTTTCATTTGGTGCCGGCCTGCGCGCGCATACTTTCTTATCAGTGTGACGTCGTCTGGGGTCTATACAGTTTGTTTTTAACTAACTGATAGCAGGACAATAACAATATCATTCTAATGATAAGACATGCAGCACAGGTCTCCATCCAGAATCAAACTGGGGATATTGTGATTGTGTTCACACCATCAGTGCTACAAGCCATTTTGAGTGGAAGCCAGCGACATGAAGACACAAACTGATGCCCGACTGGCCGACACTGCTACACAAGCTATAAAAGCTACCGGAAAGTTGAGCTGGCTTCACCTTTCTTCAATGCTCCACTGACACAGTGAAATGTCAGCCAATCAAGTTTGTAATAGACCATTTCCACAACCCCTTCTCTCTCCACAGTTCTTTTTAACCGAAGCCTTTGTGTTTTCCTTTACACTTTTCTCGCTCGCACACGCAGACGCACGTCAATAGGCGTGTTGTGAAGCACTGCACCAGGGGTCTTCAACGTTTTTCAGTGATGAAGCAGGGACCTCCACTACATTTCATGTGATTTCATGTGATCATGTTAATGTGGATTTCAGACATTTAACTACCCTCAATACTTTGTAAACCTGACCTTTGGCTCTGTACTTGGTCTGCTCTTTTTTTCCCTCTACAGCAAACCTCTTTGCCGAAAAGGCATTGTGAGCTTGTAGATCGGCTACTTTCGGCTAATGTTCCCTTCGGAATAGGGATGCTAGTGTGAAGTGGTTAATGTAAAAAAACAAAACAAAAAAAGTTCCTATCACACAAAGATTTGGTGCCCCCCCTATAGTAACTCTGAAGACCCCCTAGGGGTCCCGGACCCCTGTTGAAGACCGCTGCACTACACTCTATGACAGTGTAGCTGGCAATGCTTTGTCATTTTCTACCTTTGGTTGCTGCTAGTGTGAATGCAGCCATGACACAAGGAATATCAATGGGACTCCTTGCCATACTGAATTGTTTTCCATAAGAAAGGGACGTACAATTTGAACCTCCCCTAAAAACGCAAACTATAACCATCCTGTTGTCTCCTCTGTGCCAGTCTCCTTGCCTGCATTGCTTATCCAATCAGAGAGACTGACTCTCGAGAAGCAGTGACATCATCGTCATTCATCTCAGGGAGAAGTACCTGCTCCCAGCATGCACGCATCCATACCTCTGTCAATCACACTCGGACTCCTTCCTGAGGGCAGCGGGGAAGGTTTTGAGGTGGTGCTAAGGTGGTGATCTTGTGCACTAGGTATGTTGGCTGGGGTGATATATTATGCTGGAGGGTGATGACTGTGAATGATGTTAGATGTGTCACCTTGAGGGTGTTCCAAATGGACCCTTACAGGTCTGTAACTCTGAGAGTGTACAAATGGAACAACAACCCTTAAGGATCCATTTGGTTGTACACTCTCAGAGTTACACAGGTCCTTGAAATTAAACCGTTTGAGAATAATTGGCTAAATGTATTTATTACGTTATACTTCATCATACAATGGTGTCGTGTGAAAATGGCAACGTTCCACATTGTGACGTGAGCTTGTACATCTGCTATTTTAGCAATATTTGAAAATAAACAACACAATTTAATTTCCCATCCCCAAATTGATTGACCACTGGCGTAGCGGTCCAGGCACCTAGGCTCAATGTAGCCTGACAGCGTGTCGCGGGTTCGACTCCCGATTCTGACGGCCTTTGCTGCATGTCTCTCCTCTTCTCTGTCAGATGAAGGCATAAAAAAGCCCCCCCAAAAAAACTAAAAGACAAATCTAATACCTCACCTCTCTTCTCCCTCCTCCAAACAATCCAGACCACTGTTAGGTCTACATGGCACCAATGCCCACATGGAAACCATTAGCATGGTGCCCCTGACTGTGGTTTGGTAGGTGGGCCGGGGGGGGGGGGGACACACGCTGGCTCACTGCAACCACACAGCACAGCCTGATAAAGAGCTGCAGTCAACATGTGAGCCAAGACAGCCAACGGTGGAAACAACGGAGTGACATCATTGGAATGTGGACAGCTAGGCTTGCTTTTAGAGTTTGGGTGATAATGGCACCCTCTTTAATCCATTAAGACCGGTAACGCATCTGTGTCATTTTAAGATTTCTTTGGCTATTAAAAAATAGCAGATATACAAGCTCATATAATGAGTGAATATTTAAAAAAAAAATGTTTAACTCAAATCTTTGCTTCTGGGGATTCTACAAATGTCATCTAAATCCTAAGAGTAAAAATGAATTGAAAAAATAAAACATTTATGTTGCTATAATATCAATGGTTCTCACTCCTCTTTCATGTCAAGGACGGACAAAATGATATGTATTTGTACGCCCCCCATCTCAGAAAATGTTGAGATTTGAGTGGAAAATGTGTATATATCTATATATCTATATATCTATATATCTATATCTATATATCTATATATCTACTGTATATATCTATATATCTATATATCTATCTATATATATATATATTCAAAGATTTGCACGAATTTGCACAATATTCCAGCTCATTTCAGCTCATAGTGCGGCACTCGCTGCCGCGCTATGAGCTTGTATATCTGCTATTTTTGAATAGCCAAAGAAATCTATAAAATGACACAGATGCGTTCCCGGTCTTAATAGATTAATCATACATTCTTCTTCAAAATGTTTGAGTAGCCAATTATGTTTACCCCTTTTTCTCACCAATTTAGCCGTTATGCCAATTAATTCCTCCCACTGCTTGCCACTGCTTGTTGTAGGCCTACCCGACTGGCTCACCTGCCAGTGAGGACGCCCCTCTGACACTCTCTGACAGGCACCGCTCCATTAAAGATCTTGACTCACTATGCACACTTAAAACTAACCTATAATCACTCCCTATGCACACTTAAAACTAACCTAAAGTCACTCCCTATATGCACACTTAAAACTAACCTACAATCACTCCCTATGCACACTTAAAACTAACCTAAAATCACTCCCTATGCACACTTAAAACTAACCTCAAATCACTCCCTATGCACACTTAAAACTACCATAAAATAACTCTGTATGCACACTTAAAACTAACCTAATATCACTCCCTATGCACACTTAAAACTAACCTAAAGTCACTGCCTATGCACACTTAGAATGAACCTAAAACCCTATATATATTCATATATATACATATTATATTTCGGCCATTTAAAAATAGACGATCTACAAGCTCACAATGCTTCTTCTTTCGTGTATCGTCGTCATATGTCCAGTTCAGTGTCACAAAGCCACGCTCTCGTCTCTGGTCCCACTTGGAAGAGGCCAACATCTGGCCAGCGGTCTGTACAGAGGACAGGTGGTGATTATGATTGGTCGGCAGTCTGCTCAGGCTCGCCACACTCGCATACTGTGCTGTCTGCCAGGCCCCACTCCTTCATGGACGATTTGAAGCGACCAACCCCAGTACGGAGGCGGTTCAGTAGGGTCCAATGCCGGCGTGGTAGATGTTCTCCTTCGACTCCATCTCCCGGGTCTTGGATGTGATGGTGCAGACTTGTGATCTCAGCCGACTCCCATTCCTGCTTCCAGGAAGTTGCTAGCCATGCCCTTGTAGATAGGTCTTCAGGGATGGAACCAAGCATCTCTTGTGCTCACAAGCTCACAATGCGTTGCGATGCGACGCATTGTGAGTTTGTAGATCTGCTATTTTGAAAATGGGACATTCTGCATGATGAATACTTTCTACTTTTGGTACTTTAAGTACATTTTTATACCAATACTTTTGTACTTTAATACTCAAGTAAATTTTGAATTCCGGAATACCACTTGTAACAGAGTATTTCTACATTGCAGTATTGATACTTTTACTTAAGTAACAAATGTGAGTACTTTTTCAACCGCTGGTATAGACGCCCAGCAAGCCGGAATGGATTCAAGCCCCAAGAGTCCGCAGTGGTGGGCAGGTACTTTACCCCTGCGCCAATCATACATTCTAATGACATTCTTTTCATTTGGCTGAGACTTGTTTTTAGTCACCACGTATTACAAGTGCATTATGATATGAAGATAAGGTTGATAATGGGTGAAGTGCCCCTATAAGCGTCTCACTGCCCCTTGAGACTTGGAGACTTGGAGACTAAACTAGATGGAAAATGCATGACCTAGAACAGCTGGACGAGTACATGGCCTGCAAACACACACACACATTTTGTATTACTATACTTGTGAGTAGTGGTGTAAAGTAACTGAGTACATTTACTCAAGTACTGTACTTAAGTAACATTTTGAGGTATTTTTACTTAACGGAGTGTTTCCAATTTCCAGTACTTTTACTTATACTCCACTATATGTCAGAGGCAAATATTGTACTTTTTACTCCACCACAATTATTTGAAAACTTGTGTTACTAGTTACTTTGCAGATATGAATGATTATATTATAAAACATACATTAACCACTTTAGCCCTATTTTATACCTATTTGAAAATAGCCGATCTACAAGCTCACAACGCGTCGCATCGCGACGCGTTGTGAACTTGTAGATCTGCTATTTTCAAACATTTTAGTACCTTTACTTTTGGTACTTGAAGTACATTTTGATACCAATACTTTTGTAGCCTACTTTTACTTAAGTCAATTTTGGATTCCGGACTTTTACTTTTAACAGAATACTTCTACAATGCAGTATTGATACTTTTACTTAAGTAAGAAATGTGAGTACTTTTTCCACCACTGCTTGTGAGTCGAAAGATAGCTAAAAAATAGATAGCTGAAAAGTTGCAGATCTACAAGTTCAGCTTGTATGTTTGTAAACTCTAACCCTAATCCTAACCCCACCCTGAATTGTTTCCTAATTTTAATCCACGACGTCTGTTTCTCAAATTCTACTATACTTGTGGGGATATTTGGCAAGAATAGTAACACAAGTATGCGCACGCATGCACGCACGCACGCACGCACACACACTGCTAGCCTCCTGCAGATACACGCTGTAAAACCCCATTGTTTACAAGTGGATGTCATCAGCCTTGTCAGCTCTATGTCCATTAATGGACTGATAAGTAATTCATAATTAAGTAAATATGGACTGACAATAGAATAGAATAGCACTATGCATATATAGCAGCGTTTCTCAAAGTGGGTGCCGTGACCCAAGTCCAGGGGTGCCGCATAATACTTTGATAATATTTGGAATTGATCAATATCACTTCAGTTTAACCACTTAGACCCTCTAAAGATCTACTTAGTAAAAACGGACCTGAGTTGCATTGTACTTTGTGCGTTCTTTTCAATCCAAATCTCTTCGGTCAAGCTTTGTTCACCCTAGGTTCCTTGGATAGTGACCATAGACTGTAAAAAAAAAACTATATGGACACCCATTGGTTTCTATAGACCCGTTTTGAAGCCACTGTTTCAGCTAATTCAAATCCACCATCTTGGAATTTCCGGTTCTGAAAAGCTGGGTCACTCAGTAGAACCAGTAGAAGCCCTAGAAGCATACCCTACTTTATCATACATTTTTGTCTTTCGGCCTGGCGAGAGAGTATGTTTTGCACCCTGTCCGTCAGTCTGTGTGTGTGTCCATCCGTCCTTCCATCTGTCCGTCTGTGAACAGCTAATCTCCAGCACCGTTGGCTGGATCGCAGCGAAACTGTGCACACACACTTCCTGGATGGATCAGAACCTCTGCCCCAAATGTTTCACATGGGCCTGTTATAGCACCACCAGAGGCCGCTTTTTGCAAAACACATTTTTTTTCAGTACTCCAACAGAGTTGGACAGTGTGGTGTCCAACCGTCACGCCAATCGGTACACAGTATCTCTATAGTCTTTAAACGCAACGGATTCTTTGGATCATGACACAACTCTGCATAAAGGCCCCGGCCATTCGTGCTGAACAAGATTTTACACCATTTTGCGTTTTCTTCAAAATGCAATTTTGAGATCTCCTACAGATTTTGCCCAAAATGCACACACATCCGCACACATCATCTCTGAATTCATGTGATCAAGATCTATCACTTTTTTCATATGATATTCCAATTGGCTATAACTGCCATCCAAAGCTTGTGGCCCTGGGCAACCCGGCCTGGGGGAGACCTGCTGCGCTGAGAGGAGCACACTTTTCTAGTTTTCAAACTGTTGATTGTGTTGAGTATGAGTATCGACACAGAACATTTTTCACGGCGAATAAAAGCATCAACCTGTATGAATGAAGTATCAAATATATTAATTGTTATGATATATTCATATTGTTTATTCGTCATGCCTCCAGTGTGGAAGTATTTCGTAAACTGCATGTATTTATTTCGGGAAAATATTCAGAATTGGGGATTAAGCATAAAATATGGTAACTGAATTTGAGGATATATGTGAACACTAGGAGGTGTATAAAACAAAGAATTGCCAGAGCTCCAAAGTCCTTCTGGTAATTTTGAATGACAATTAAGGCATACACACGTTTCAGCATCAAGCCTTCTTCAGCGTGAAAGAACACTAGGGGGTGGCAATTGCGATCCCATGAGACCCCACATGTTTGTTGTAGCAGTGGACCATGCCCTGAGACTGGCAGTCAGTAGCAGGGAGGAGACACTGGGGTTAACGATTACCGACCTCGACTATACAGATGACGTTGCCCAAGTCTCAAACACAGCAGAGAAAGGAAGAGGACTATAAAGTAGAAAGTAGAAATAGAGTGCAGGAAGATTGGCCTCAAGCTCAATGCAAAACAAAAAAACAAAACAAAAGTATTGGCATTTAACACTGAGGAAAGAAATCATTGCCACTGCCGTGGCGGTGCTCGAGGTAGTCGAGGAATCCAAATATCTCGGGCCTGGACTGCTTCTGGAGGGCACTTGCCTGGAATGCCCTGCATGGGATGAGGAAGGTGTGGAAATCACATGGGAAGACCTCAAGAAGCAGCTGTTCGTAGCTACAGTTCAGTCAGTACTGCTGTATGGGCCCGAGACATGGACGCTTACAGCACAACAGGAACAGTGCCCTGGACACAAAAATTCTACGAATGGCACTTAGGTATCAGATGGGTGGACCACATCAAAAACGTAGACCTTTTCGTGGACCTACCACGGGTCACAGACAAGGCACTGTGTCAGGCACCTGGAACTAGTGGCAAGCAAACTGACATTGTGGGAGCCAACCCTGCAGGGCACAGCCAGGAAAGGAAAGAGGTGCACCACCTATGTAGACACACTGCGGCGCGACAGTGGAGCTAACAACACTACAGAGCTCAAGATCCTGATGGTAGACAGGAGGGTGTGGAACTTTCAGGCAACGATTCAAAGTTCCTAACCACCACCATGGAGCTCGGGACTCGACTCCAGACATTTTGCAACAGTTTGTTTGTTGCAGTAATGCTGCTGTGATGCGCTCACAGGTGTTTGTTTATAGAGTATTTTACAATGGCTTTGGACTCAGCCAATCACAGTCAACAAGCAGAACAATTTTATAATTGGATTAAAGAGTGCTTCAATTCATTGTATTGATGTGGGAAACTACAATTGTGGTTCTCCTTGTTGTGTTCTTTTGTTTTGTATAGTGACATTTTATTGTGTTTTCTGGTTTGTTTGTTGCAGTTAGGTTTTACTTTAGGTGTGCTTCTTAGTAGTCTAGTCTAGAGCATGGGTCTTCAAAAATGTTCAGGCCAAGGACCCCTTAGCTGCAGGCAGAGATGAAGCAGGGACCCCCACTACATATTGTATCATATTGTGTTGCAGATTAAACCTTTTCATGTAGATTTCACAGATGACTTCATGTTGTTTGACAGCACAGTGTTGTAAATGTGTGTACATTCATGTTTTTTTTGTTTTGTTTACATATTATCCTTCTTTAATTATGTTGGATACATGTATATTGTCGTTCATTTTAACCACTTAAACCCTCAATACTTGACCTTGACTACAAATTCTTTATAAGCTCTCGTTTCCCTTTACACCAAATCTCTTCACCAAAATTAGCCGATCTACAAGCTCAGATTGGCTATTTTCGTCAAATAGGGATGAATAGGGATGCTGTTTATGCAGTTACTGTATATTTATCCTAAACATTTGGCAGCCCCCCTGTACTAATTCTGGATTTTGCGGACCCCATGTTGAAGACCCATGGTTTAGTGGTCCCTGTTTTCATTTGTATGTTACCTGTCTTGTCTCTCCCAGTGCTTACTGTTAATATTCTTCCCCTTTATCCTGTTGGCTCCAGCCAACCATGTGTTGACTGTTAATTATGTTCATCTGTGTCTTGTTACCGCTCGTGTGTGCGTGCGTGCGTGTGTGTGTGTGTGTGTAACCTCTGTTTCCAGTGTGCCCCTGCCAGTTTGTAAAATATATGTTCTTGTGAGTGCCTGTTTGTACAGTTTTTTTAAGTTTTTCTTTTCCTGAGTATTTTTTTTCTGCTGATTATAATTTTTTGCTCTTGGTTATTAAACCGGTTGAACTCAATTCTGCTTTGCATCTGCGCTTGTCATCTTACTCAGGTCCTTGATGTGACAGTTAAGTAGATTCTGATTCTGTTCTGATTATGGGTCCCATAAATGACCTTGAAAGTGCTTGAATTTGACTTAGAACCACATGAACCCTTACCCTACCCGAATCCCTATTCTCAGGTGAACATTTGCCGAAAAGTGGCTTTGTTCGCCGAAGAGATTAGGCATAGAGGGAAATGCTAAGAGTGTCTAGTACAGAGCCTTGGGGGACCTCGGTCAACTAAGTATTTACTGTAGGGTTTGAGTGTTTAAAAACCTGCAAAACTCTAAACATTTTTATCATGGAGGCTGTTTGAGAGAGGAGGTACTCCAAAAATGACCTAAATGTTGTTAGACTGTTAACTGGCTTGACATAATGACCCCTACCACACACACACACACACACGCACGCACGCACGCACGCACGCACACACGCACACACACACACACACACACACACACACACACTCACACACACACACACTCACACACACACACACACACACACACACACACACACGTCTGTGCTACAAAGGAAATGGCGCCCAGCGGCGTGTGTTTTCAAAGTCACAGGTCACCACTGGGGTTTCAAGATTTCATATCAACAAAGGCTTTCGTATCACAGGAGGTAAACTTTGAAGTCCTGTCTCTTACTTTCACTGCAGTAAATGCTCTGGTGCCCTCTCCTCTCCTCTCCTCTCCTCTCCTCTCCTCTCCCCCGGCCAGTTGCCCCGGGACGTGTTGTGGTGAGACCCCGGGGACACACAGCTGTACAATGACGCCATCGTCAAGGAATCCCTAACTGGCTCCTGTACACTCTAGTTTTTTTGTGTGCGTGCGTGTTTGTGTTTTGTTTGTTATGTGAACCCCCACCCCACACACATACACACGCACACGCACACGCACACGCACACGCACGCACACACACACACACACACACACACACACACACACACACACACACACACACACACACACACACACACACACACACACGTGTTTCGTGTGTTAGAATATGTCAATCCCCACCCTTTGTAAGATGCTCTTAATGTAAACATTAGAGCCATTCAAACCATCACCCTGCACAAACACACACACACACACACACACACACACACACACACACACACACACACACACACACACACACACACACACATTCAATTCATGCATTTTGCACCAGTCGGTCTGTGTGTGTGTGTGTGCGTGTGCGTGTGTGCGTGTGCGTGCGCGCGCTGCCCCTCCCTCTCTCACCAATCGGTCTTTAAAGAGGTTGAGAAGGGTTCTGGAAAGCCTTGCTTGCTCTCCACAACATCGAGGGAATTGCCTCCATTTTTCCACAGCTCTCCTAACACAAAAGGCCGGCTGTTATGTGAACGGAGTCACCTAGTCGGTTAAAAAAGATGTGTCATAACATCAAGAATGACAGATGTTTCCGACTTTTGACTCAATAGCTTGGTGATTCTCAAACGTTTTAATTTCAAGAGCCCCCATATAAAATAGCCCTCTGTACAAATAGCTCTGAGAGTGTACAAATGGACCCCTACGGGTCCATTTGGTTCCATTTGTACACTCTCAGAGCTACAGACGCCTAAGGGTCCATTTTGAACCCCCTCAAGAAACCCTGAGGGTCCCTGGACCTCACTTTGAGAACCACTGCTATAGCCATAAGGCCTAATTTCAGGGGTAGAAAGTAAGTAGTAAGTACGTACATTTACTTGAGATACTGCTCTTAAAATTATGATGTAATATTATTGGTTAAGCTACCAGCAGTACCAGATGTTTCTGACTTTTTACTCAATAGCATGTAAAGGCTTGATTTCAGTGGTGGAGAGTAACTAGTAACTAAGTACATTTACTTGAACTAGACCATACCCGGTGAAGGGCGCAGGCGAAAGTACAGACCTTGCTGCTTGTTTCTCGCCAACCTGGCAACGTTATCTCCCATTGTTTGACACATAATGGCTAATAAAAAGCTGAGATTTGATGAAATTGAGAAACGGGCTTCGCAGTTAAGTTCAGATGGTAATGGGCAATGGCTGTGTCTAAAATCAGATCAAGTGCTCCAGCCAGTGAGGAGAAACGGGCACACAGTTTTGCTGACCAAGACACCAGACACCATGGCCACAAAGGTTTGTCAAATTATAGGAGGATACTGCACTTTAAATGATGATGTCATATCATAGGTTAATCTACTCAGCAGCAGCACAAGTGATGAAATCAGCCCTACCACATGCCACATTAAAGTGATGAATACATGCATTACTAATTATTACAAATTGAAACGGACGATTCTGCATAAGGAGTACACTTTTGTACTTTTACTCAGGTTACATTTTGAATACAGGATTATTTCTACAATACTGTTGCTATTTTTTACTTAAGTTTGAGTACTTCTTCATCACTGCCAAGGCTTGATTTATACTTAGTTGCATGTGGGTGTCGTGCAACGAACCTAGGGTATTTTCGGCTCATTCAACCTCTCTGTGCCCCTCACCCACGCATCCACTCCTCTGCTGTGCAGGGAAAAGTAAAAAGAAAAGAGAAAAAAAAGGGGGGGGGAGGGATAGACTTTGTGGAAACTCGGCCTAATCATTTTACATGCTTGTTTGGAGAGACGCTTTTGCACAAAGATACCTCACGGTCCAACAAAACCAATAGCCTCAGAGCACTGACACGTCCCTCACCTGATGTTAAACGCACGTTCCCCATGGCAACCCACGAGAAGCAAAAACAAACAAACGGAGGCCGCGGAGTTCCATGGGGAGCTGAGGGGCTGATCGCTCTGGGTTTTTAACATCTTACAGAGACTGAGTTCGCCAGCTAGTTTTCTGTGTCTTTTAACCCATTAAAGGCGGGAACGCATCTGTGTAACCACTTTAACCATTATTTTATACTTTGGCTATAAAAAAATTGCAGATATAGAAGCTCATAGCGCGGCACAGAGTGCCGCGCTATGAGCTTGTAGATCTGCAACTTTTTTTTAATCGTGAACATTTCTGCAAATCTTTGAATATATTTTTTAAAGCGAACATTTTTCTGAACAAATCTTCTGGGGGGTCCCTGGAACAACATATTTTGAGATGGGAGTCCATGGCCAAATACATATCAATTTTGGGGTCCTTGACATGAAAAGGTTTGAGAACCACTGATTATAGCAACGTTAGGATTTAGAAGACATTGTAGAATCCCCAGAAGCAAAGATTTGAGTAAAAACTAATTGCTTTAAAAGACGTATATATTAAAAGATTTGCACACATTTTCCCGATTGAAAAAAGAAAATAGCAGATCTACAAGCTCGTAGCGCGGCACCGAGTGCCGCGCTACGAGCTTGTATATCTACTATTTTTTAATAGCCAAAGAAATCACAGATGCGTTCCCGGTCTTAATGAGTTAAAGGTCATGGTGTGGGCACAATGTCCCGTATGAGTACGCAAGATCAAGGCCTGTTGTCAGTGATATTGTTATAGGGGAGTAATGGTATTGTTTTGTTAAACTAAGTGTTAAATAGCTTCTGATAGTAATCATTGCTATCTGGTTCCACTAACAGGGGTCTCCCTGTCTCTTCAGCTCTTTAGTAAACAGGAAATACATTTCCAGGTAGGTCATTTCATTCAGTCAGGAGAGAGAAGTTATACAGGAACAAGTGACATTGGATGTGATGACACAAAGAAATGAGCAGACACAATTGCAATTGGAGAAGTATACATTTAAGCTGATAAAAAGGTTCTCTTTCCTGATTGGATGAAATTGGTGTCCCACCTGAAATTGTATTTTCTGTTTAATAAATAGCTGGAGAAATGGGGAGACCCCTGCTACTGAACAAACACTCTATAGCAATGATTACTATCATTGTATATAACTTACATGAGTTGTTCTCAAAGTAAGGTCCTGGGACCCCAGGGGTCCACATTTAGCATAATTAGGACTGTCTTCTTTTACAGAACAAGACTGAATTAAAGTGGATTCATTCAGTTCAAGTGGATTAATCCACATTAGGACTGTATTATTTTACAGACTAAAGCACATTAGAGATTTTTTGATTCTTTTACAGAATCAGACACAATTAATCCATGTTAATCCACTGAGCTGCAGGAGTGTGAAATGTTTCACTGGACCGTTCATCTCAACAATGAGCCAAATAGACACTGGCGTCATGCTGCTGTTTCTGTGAACAACGAGCTGTACTCCTTTGGAGAGTATGAAAAAATGAACGATCAGATGAATGTGCATGTCTTTACACTCAATGGAGTTGCCACGTGACACCTAGAAGAGGAGAACGTACCCTTGAGGTTCCCTCCTGGTGCTTCATCAGATCACTCTGCCACCATCATCGGGACTGAAGATGTTTGTATTTGGGGCACAAGGGGACCGGGATGTGTGCTGCAACATTAGAGTGTTTGACACAGAGACCAACTGCTGGCTGAGCACAGCTTCTTCAAGAAAGACACTTACAGCCTTTGCCTACAATGGAGAGCTGTACATATTTTGTGGCTGCAGCTGGAACCAGGACTTCAATGATCTGTGGAAATTCAATCCAGACACCTTCTGCCGGAAGAAGGTTGTACCCAAGGGAACAGGCCCGTGTTTAAGGATATCGCTGATGTGCTGTTGCATCGTGGGAGATCATATCATCCTCTTTGACGATAACGTGTACATCTTAGATTTGAGTCCTAGTCTGAAGTCGTTATGCAAGAGGGCATTCATTCAGTACAAACTCCAGTTTGGTCACAGTCAGAACTCCCACACAACATCAGATGGGAACTGGCAGCCATAAGCAAGAGGAGAAATAAATAATAAAAAGTTAAAGTTAAAAACAACCCAGATAACAGTAACACTAAAACAAATCAAGGGAAAAAAGGCAAAAGAATTAACAACAGCCCACCAACAAATCAAGAACGAGTGACCCCCCCCCTCCCCGTCCATTGTGTTCACTGGACAAGTGGCGCCATCTTGGGAGGGTTTCAGCAATGACTTTCAATGGTGTGACGCCACGTTCTCTTTCTATATGAAATAAAAAGCACACAAAAATTGCTATTTACTAAAATAGACCGTATGCATGTATTTATTATTGATTTAATTTGCAAATATTACCTAAGAAAGAGGCAACAATTGTGAACATAGGCAATCCACATGTTCACAACTTCTCGCATTGCGAGGCGTTGTGAACATAGATCGTCTATTTTCCCAATTTGTATCTGTGGAACCGAGTCAAACTAAATGTAATGCCTCTACTCCTAAAATCCCAAGTGCTTGTCAGGGTGGGGGGTTCCAATTTCAAATAGGATTATTTTGGGGGGTTCCCAGTTCAAATATGATTATGTTGGAGCGTCGCGGCTTGAAAAGTTCGAGAACCACTGATAATAAAAAAAAATCTGTGGTCTTGAAGGGCCAATAAAGTGGCATTGACCCAAGCAGGTCGTTCTTTGGTCAAAGGTTAAAATGCTGACACAGAGGTCAAGCCACAAGCCACAGATACCCCGACTTACCAACTCATGGTGTCACATCACTACTGCAGTATTTGTGTGGAAGGAACTAATACATATTTGGAAAATAAAGACGCACAAGTCCCATTATAGTTTCTGCATGCCTTTGCATGTTTATAATAATGTTTACACTAGATGTTACATTAGTAAATAAGGAAGTAAGTAAGTAAGTTAGTAAGTAAATGTTATTTACATGGTACTTCTCACAGAGAGATCTCACAAAGTGCTTTACATCAGTGTTAACTCATTCACTGCCAAGGACAACTTCTTGCGCAGGTCAATGTACCCTCTAGGCGCAGGTCAGTGTGCCCTCTAGGGGCAGGTCTATAATTAGTGTTTCTGTTCATAAAGTCGCAGCTTTGAATGCTCCAGGTGTTGCCTATCAGCATCCAGTAATCAAATGACAATTAGCAGCTGGCAGGTTGTTGAGCTACAGTGAGAGAGCCACAGTTGATTCCAACAGTCATGCTTTTTGTTTGTGCTCTTAACACATCGGGTGCCAAACACGGTCTGAACCGTGTTTTCACAGAGCAGCGCTTCGGTGCCGAACACGGTCTGAACCGTGTTTTCAGTCTTTTTGTTTTTTTCGTTTTTTCCACACGGGAGGGGCTGGAGCAACTCCGGAATCACCCACGGTGATCCTGAGAAGGAAGGGCCTTATAGATCACCGTGCCAAAAACATGGCTCCCCATCCGCTTCCGTTCTATCTCCTTCTCTAAAACCCCCTATAACTCCGAAACTTTTTACGTTGGGGAAAACGACTCATTTTGTATGCACGATCGCTCCACCATTGTGACCCGCGGTAAAGATGCCAGGACCATCGTGCAAAATGCACGCATGCTTTGTTTCACATGGATTGCTCGTTGTGGAGTCTACAGCTTAAACATCGCCGCGCAGCTCAACGGTGAGATTTCTGGCACCGAACGTAATCTGTTATTATAAAATTCTGCCACCGAATGTGTTCAGAAGCAGAGTTTGTAATTAGAACCTTTTCTGAATACATTGTAAACCTTCTGCTTAGTTGATAGAGTGGTGTGGAGGACTGTGCTTTTGTTTGTTTATTTCTGCTTGCTAGTATGTGTTGCTGTGCATTTGTAATTTTGCTGCATTTGAGTATATGCTTAGTGCTTTGAATAATTACCTGCTGTGTTTGGGTTAATGCTTACCTGAATACCTACCTTGGTTTTAATCTGTTATTGTGTATAATATGTCAGCTTCATTGTCTTATGAGGTTCATTAGTGATTCTTATCCTTCATATTTATGCAAATTGTGTAACCTTGTGTGGAACACACGCTTTTCTTGTTTTGAAGTTTCACAGCTTCTATTAAAGATTTGTCAAGTCAGCTCCTGCCTTGACTGCTTTTGTGGAAGAATGTTAAGCTCGCTGCATAGCCACATACGCATACATGTGGTGAGGGCAGAAGAGTGAAAAAACTAACTTCACCTCAAGAGCATCCTGCACCACTACTGAGAGCAACAATGTCGGACCCCGCAGACCCCACCGCGCATCGCGACATAGATGCCAAGTCGAACTGCAGTGGGACATCATCACAACGCTCCAGTAGGTCCAAACATAGTGATGAAGATGGCACGTCGGACGGTAGTGCAGCATCATCATGACGCTCCAGTCGGTCCTCCATCTGTAGGCCCTTGCAAAAGCTGAAGCTGCACGTACAAAGGCGGGTTATGCAAAGCGTCAGATTGACATGGAAGTGGAGAGAACACGCATCGATGCAACGCTCATGGCACTAAAAGAAGAGGGTAAGGCTGAAGTTGCAGCAGCAGCCGCAGAAGTGTTTGAAGCAGCTGTAGTAGCAGATGTTCAAGATTACAGAAGCGCATACAGCCACCGTGCATCAGTGCAGTCTTTACATCGCACTAGTGAATATGTTAACACTCATTTTAATAACCAGCAAAGTGACAGACTCAATCAACAGACAATTGAAGAGTCACAGGCTGCCCATGCCTCACAGCCCACTTTACCTCAACATACTGAGGTCCACAGTGTCAGTTTAAGCCTGCCACAACTGACCCCCATGCAGCAGCCCAGCTCTTAGCCACAACCGGCCCCCACACAGCAGCTGAGACCCCAGCCACAACCGCCCCCCATACAGCAGCTGAGGTCCCAGCCACAACCTTTCACTATACAGCAGTCGAAGTCCGAGCCACAAATGCTTCAAGGTTACAAGCTTTTACAGCAACCCTGTCCCCAACCTCTCTCCATCACACTATGCCAATGTCAAGGTTTCCTACTCCTCCCCATCACATTACGCCAATGTTAAAGTATCCAGATTACTCACCTGTAGTCGGTGGTCCATCCCACATACCTGCTCCCAGGTCAGCAGACATTTCTGACCTCGCCTCATACCTGGCCCGTCGAGATCTCGTCTCATCAGGGCTGAAGACGTTTGATAATCGGCCAAAAAATTATCTGTCCTGGAAAGCTGGTTTCTTCAATGTCATGCAGGGATTGAACTTGAAACCCAACAAGGAGCTAGACTTGCTCACCAAATGGCTTAGTGTCACTAATCACTAGTCACTGCGGCATGCCGAAAGAGTCAGAGCTGTTGACGTCAGAAACCCTATGGCTGGTCTGAACACAGTGTGGCAACGTTTGGACAGAAGTTATGGCTCACCAGAAGCTAATGAAGCATCGCTTTTCTCAAGACTGGAAAACTTCCCTAAGATTCAAAATAAGGACTTCCAGCAGCTGCAGGAACTCTCTGATCTGCTCCTTGAAGTGGAAGCAGCTAAATATGAGGGTTATTTACCAGGCCTCAGCTTCCTCGATACCTCCAGAGGTGTAACCCCTATTGTGGAGAAACTTCCACACAATCTCCAAGAACGATGGGTGGTCCAGGGTTCCGATTTCAAAAGGAAATATCAAGTACCATACCCACCTTTCTCATTCTTTGCCGAGTTTGTGCAGAGTCACGCTGAAATGAGAACAGACCCCAGCTTTGCTCTCCAAGCTTGCAATGCACCTCCAAGAAGCGAGAAGCCCCCAGCAAAGCAGTGGAGAGCCATCTTTGTAAATAAAACAGAAGTTGAGAACTCTTCTATCCCAGACCCTGAAAACAAACATTGTGAGAACCCAGACAAGCAATGCTCTATCCACAAAAAGCCACACTCCCTCAGGAGGTGCAGGGGTTTCAGGGAGAAGCCGATTGAAGAGCGGAAAAGTTATCTAAAGGAGCATTTCATATGCTTTAAATGCTGTGCCTCAACGACCCATCAAGCTAGGGACTGTAAAGCTGATATACACTGTTTCAGAGTGCGACAGTAAACATCATATCTCAGCCCTTCATGCGGGTCCACCTCCTTGGGAAGCAACAGTGTCCACCACATCTGCCACAGAGCATGGCGGGGAGCAAGTCGAACAGGCTTCAGAAGTGGCCTTTTCACATTGCACCGAGGTCTGTGGGGAAGGCCTCCAAGGAAAATTCTGTTCCAAGATAATTCTGGTCAACGTCTATCGCAAGGGACATCCTGACAGGAAGAAGAGGATGTATGCAATGTTACACGACCAGAGCAACTTATCACTGACAAGGTCCTCATTCTTTGACATATTCGGCATCCAGGGGAAAGCTTCTCCCTACACCCTCAAGACGTGCTCTGGCACAACAGACACCACTGGCAGAAGAGCCATCGGCTTAGTGGTAGAGTCAGTGAACGGTGAAGTGCCCATGCTACTGCCTACCCTCCTTGAGTGCAACCTCATACCTAACAACAGGGACGAAATCCCTACGCCAGAGGCTGCGTGGTGCCATCCTCACTTACGAAGGGTGGCTAACGAAATTTCCTCAGCTGAGATCCTTTTGTTGCTCGGTAGGGATATAATCCGTGCCCACAAAGTCTGCAAAGTGTACAATGTGCATCACCACAGTGCACCCTATGCCCAACAGCTTGACTTGGGATGGGTTATCGTAGGTGACACGTGTCCAAAGGGAACTAACAAGCCTATCGTGAACAGTTTCAAGACCAGCATCTTGGAAACGCCAAGTTGTTTCACACAATGCAAGAGTAGCATCCACGTGAAAGACAATTTCACAGCCCCTGTCTCCAGTGCCCGTGCAGCAGCCCCAGTTACAACAATCCACAGCACAGCCACACAGAGGCTCCGCTGTGGACCAGAAACTCTGCCAGAAACTCCACCACTCTGCCTGTGATGCCGTTGACTGTTCCCACCAAACCGCTGCCTAATGACAAGTCGTTTTCAGTCAGCACCCATCAGCCATCCTGTTCCAGTCTGGCTGTCCTTGAGTCTTTTGTGATCCCACCCGCTGTGGTTCTGGAAGTCCAGCCCCCAGCCTCCTGTTACCTTAGATCCAGGGTCTCTGACCGATGTCCTCTGCATTCTGGCCGGCCGCCTGGGAGTCACCTTCATGGTCCCCGGCCTTCTGGGTGGCCTCCTGACCAGCCTACTTCACTAACACTGCAGGAGTGTTTGCTTATGTCACCAGCCCTGCTCTCTATCACTCGAGTGACCATTTTCATTCTCTACTCACACGGATCCGGAGATCACGTCATTCAAAGATTTCCGCCTCCGTCCACTTCCTGTTTAGCGTTTTCCTGAAAACAACTGTATCTTGAGTTCACTTTTTTTGCCCTGCATTTCACGAGGCATGCTATTTTCAACATGCTGTTACAAGGCTATTACAAGGCGGCGACGCACGCTGATACCGTT
Source organism: Gymnoscopelus braueri (assembly GCF_963280865.1). Lineage (NCBI taxonomy): Eukaryota > Metazoa > Chordata > Actinopteri > Myctophiformes > Myctophidae > Gymnoscopelus > Gymnoscopelus braueri. Next base: position 59,017,987 of record NC_137605.1, on the reverse strand, counting down.
TGTGTTTACAAACGGTCAGACGATCATAATGGATATACATTTTCTGTGACCAGTTGAAAAGGTGAAAAAATACGAAAATTGCTGGCAGTGGGCAAACACAGCCATAAATAAGTCTTGCAGTGAATTAATTAATTTTGTCGACTAAAACTAATGACAAAACAAATCTGTCAACTCCCTTTTTTCACTGACAAAAACTAAATAAAAACTAAGCTATGATGACTAAAGCTATGACTAAATATATTGATCGACCCCCATCTACAAGCCCACAACGTGTTGCGCTGCGAAGCGCTGTGAGCTTGTAGATTGGCTATTTTCGGCATTCAGCTAAGTATATATCAGGCATTACGACGCCAACACGGCCCGCAAAAATACATTTTTGTCGACTAAATCAACTGTAGATTTGAAATCTTATGATGTTTAGTCAACTCAAACTAGACAAAAACCAAAACATTTCATATGACTATAATATGACATAAAGTACATTTTATTTTATTCAAATGGGCCATCTATTCTAAGATTAGTGGGACTCATTCAAATGACCACCAGTGAGTCCCGGGACTAAATACATCATTGTATTATATTCAATTTTTAGATATTATATTGATATTATAGCTATTTTATTTTATTGTCTCCGCCAGGTCGAAAGGCATGGCCGAGATTATGTTTTGCAGGAGAGGTACGTTTTGAACAAAATGCCTCAAATCATGAACGCAGCGTGCAATTTTGCACGCACATTCCCACTAGGTCGAGGAAGAAATGCCCCGCTTTTCACATTGGCCTGTTATAGCGCCACCAGCAGACCTCCTCTCTGTCCCCAAGGCAAACAAGCGAACCTTCGGGGACAGAGCCTTCAGTGTGGCAGCCCCCACCCTCTGGAACTTCCTTCCAATAGGGATTCGCCATGCTCCAACGCTGGACTCTTTTAAAGCAGCCTTGAAAAGACACCTATTCTCTCAGGCTTATGGCATATAGCTGTTTGTTGTTTTGTTTGTTCATTTGTCTGTTAGTTGTTCGTTGTTTTTGATGTAAAGTGTCCTTGGGTTTATGAAAGGCGCTGTATAAATTCAAGTTATTATTAGTGTGGTTGGCAACCAGACTATAGTAATCTTCGCACTTTATTAGTGTGGTTTAGTGTGGTTGCCCGAATGGGCAACCAGACTATTGTTATAGATAAACTTTATTCTTTATAGATAAACTTTATTTCGGGCTGCTACTCCTCCCACAGTTTATTTTTCCCAATTTAGTGCCATATGTCAAAATGACCGGCTTCACCGGGAATCGTGCGCTTGTATTTTGCTAAGAGATTGGTTAAATAGTTTAATTTATATTGATTTATTAGTGCATAAAATGTCCCCATCCACTTTAATGGAAAAGTGAAAAAACTCAAATTCAAGTATTTTTTGCTCTGAAACCGTAAAAGCTAGAGTTACCAGATTTGGTGGTGAGGTTCATGATTTAGTCCGAAATTATTTAAAAAACACATTACACCAGTCGGCCTCATGATGGCGCTATAACAGCCCCCTTTACGTTTTGGCCTATAACTCTTGAACCGTAGGTCGTAGAATACTTTTTAGATTAGATTCCTTTGGTCATGACGCAACTCCCCATATAGGCCACGCCCATTTGCGTCAGGATAAATTTTCCGACATTTAGAATTTTCTTCAAAACACACTTTTAGCTCCTCCTCCCACATATTTTCTCCAAATTTCACAAAGTTCGGTACACATGATCTCTGGACCCATGCGATAATCTGGACCGAAACAGAATTTTGATAGTCCATACCGTTCGTCCGTAAATGGCTTCCAAAGTTAGCGGAAGGGGCCCGTTTTACAAAAAAGGCCACAAATCACGAACGAAACGTCCAGTCAATCCCAAATTTGAATCACATGTCAAGGGTGGTTTACTCAACAAATCCCCAAAAGTATTTCCACTTTGATCCATAGGGGGCGCCACAAATGCTCAAAATGTAACCGTTTGATGCAAAAACCTTATGTTGGGGGGATCAATCCTCTCAAAATGAGTTAAGTGACAATGTAATTGGCGCAGCCTCCGACGGTATTCCTCCCAGCGTATTCCTCGAGTCCCGGCGCCAGCGACCCGCGACTCGCGTCGGCGCAACCAGACTCTGCAATTGCCCTGAATTGCGACGCGTCTAGTTATTATTATTACCAGCAGGTCTAATTTAGCAAAACACATTTTTGGAACAAAATGCCTCAAATCATGAATGCAGTGTCCGATTGCCGTGAAAGGCCTAAGAAGAAATGGCACCCTTTTCACATTGGCATATTATAGCACCACCAGGAGGGCCACAATAACCTACCTGACCTGACGGAGACCTGTGCTCCGAGGAGCACTTTTTCCAGTTAGATATGTGATGTTGTTACTGACAATTAGTTGACTTTTGGTGAAAAAGCCTGCATATATCAGTATCGGTTGATATCGGCATCGGAATATTGGCAATCGGAGTTAGACGATATCGGAATATTGGCAAAAAAGTAAATATCGAACATCCCTAATTATTATTATTACTATTATTATTACAGTTGTAATAGTTATTATTTTGACGTTGTTGTTGATGATCTTTATGGGTCCCCCCATCTCTCAACTCAGCATGTCAAGGCTGATGCCACTCTGCAGCCATTTCTGCTTGGTTCTGTATTTCTTTGCCACCGTCGCTATGGTGCTTGTTCATGATGGAATTCATGGGTCTCTGTAGTGCAGTGGTTCTCAACATGGGGTCCAGAGACCCCCGGGGGTCTTTGAGGGGGTTCCGAGGGGTCCCCAACTAAATGATTGATAGTTATAGGAGCCTAATGGAACATCACGGGTCTGTAACTCTCAGAATGATGGGGGTCCGTGTACATACACATACAGTACAATTTTCATTTTTCTACTGTGTGTGTGTGTGTGTGTGTGTGTGTGTGTGTGTGTGTGTGTGTGTGTGTGTGTTACGGTAACAGTTGACCTGAGCAGTAATCAGGAGATCCACACAGCTTTCCCGGCAGCAGACTGACTCTCTCTCTCTCTCTCTCTCTCTCTCTCTCACTCACTCACTCACTCACTCACTCACTCACTCACTCACTCACTCACTCACTCACTCACTCACTCACTCACTCACTCACTCACTCACTCTATCTATCTATCTATCTATCTCTCTCTCTCATTCTCTCTCTCTCGGGGCACGCAGAACATGCACACATTGACCCCCCCCCTCTCTCTCTCTCTCTCTCTCTCTCTCTCTCTCTCTCTCTCTCTCTCTCTCTCTCTCTCTCGGGGGCATTACGCAGAACACGCACACATTGACCCCCCCCCCCTCTCTCTCTCTCTCTCTCTCTCTCTCTCTCTCTCACTCACTCACTCACTCACTCACTCACTCACTCTCACACTCTCTCTCTCTCTCTCTCTCTCTCTCTCTCTCTCTCTCTCTCTCTCTCTCTCTCTCTCTCTTTCTCTCTCTCTCGGGGGCATTACGCAGAACACGCACACATTGACCCCCCCCCCCTCTCTCTCTCTCTCTCTCTCTCTCTCTCTCTCTCTCTCTCTCTCTCTCTCTCTCTCTCTCTCTCTCTGTCACATTTCGGGGGCATCATCACACACATACGCACACGCACGCGCGCACACACACACACACACACACAACACACACACACACACACACACACACACACACACACACACACACACACACACACACACACACACACACACACACACACACACACACACACACACAACGGGGCGGGGGGGGGTATGCAGCGCAGAAGAAAATGACGCTTCACCGGCGCGTTTCAATGTTGTAGCACTCCTTTAGCTGCTTCTAAATTTCGCCTTTTTTTCACGCCGTTTGGTTCCCCCCCAGGTTGGTGCCCTGTGCTTCAGCACCTCTCAAGCCCGTTGGATAAGCCAACACTGCACACACACACACACACACACACACACACACACACACACACACACACACACACACACACACACACACACACACACACACACACACACACACACACACACGTCACTCACACACACACACACACACACACACACACACACACACACACACACACACACACACACACACACACACAGCACCGTGCGGTGGTCGCGTCCCCCCCCCCCCCCTTGGAGGACATCATCGTCTTTCATTCATTCATTCATCCAGCGGCGGCAGTATAGGGGTGCAACATCTGGAAACGTCACTATATTTTGGGGACGATCGTGGACGTTTGTCTTGGTTCCCTTTGGATTATAATAGTGGGTGGACATCGTGGGTGTGATGCTGCTGATCCTCTGCTTGTGTGTGTGGGTCGCAGAATGTGAGCCGCTGGACAAACAAGACATGCAAGGTAGGCTACCTATGGGATGTGGTGGAAAAAGTAGTCTTTCTCTTTTTTTATACTTAAGTAAAAATATCCATACCGCAATGTATAAATAGGCCTAAGCTGTTACAAGTAAAAGTCCGGTATTCAGAATTTACCTTAGTAAAAGTAGGCCTACAAAAGTATTGCCATCAAAAATGTAGCCTACTTAAACCAAACCAAAAGTAAAAATAGACTACTCGTTATGCAGAATGTCCCTTTCACAAGTTGTCAAATGTATACAAATCTTTTGAAAATAGCAGATCGGCTGTTTTCAAATAGCCAATAAATAGAGAGCTTAAGTGGTTCATGTAGCCTACATTAACCACTTAAGCTCTCTATTTATTAGCCTACATTATGTAGGCTATGTTTAGAAATACAAATCTAAATCTAAAAAGCAGCTTGTATAAACCATAATAATCAAGTTTTCTAATGATTGTAGTGGAGTAAAAGTCTAATATTTGCCTCTGTGGAGTAAGTAAAAGTACTGAAAATTGGAAATACTCCAGTAAAGTAAAAAAAAGAATACCTCAACATTTTACTTAAGTACGGTACTTGAGTATAAACAGTGGTGTTTATAAACGTTTGCTTTTAATGTTCTGTTAATCTGCAAGCACACACATCTGGTGTACAGTGGTGTGAAGTAACTAAGTACATTTACTCAAGTACTGTACTTAAGTACCATTTTGAGGTATTTTAACTTCAGTGGAGTATTTCCAATTTCCAGTACTTTTACTTCTACTCCACTACATCTCAGAGGCAAATGTTGTACTTTTACTCTACTATTATTTGAAACATGTAGTTACTAGTTACTTTGCAGATATAAAATATTACATTATAAAACATATATTAACCACTTTAGCCCTATTGTATACACAGGCTATTTGAAAATAGCCGATCTACAAGCTCACAAATCTGCTATTTTCAAACTTTTTAGTACTTTTACTTTTGGTACTTTTAAGTACATTTTGATACCAATACTTTTGTACTTTTACTCAAGTACATTTTTACTTTTACTTGTAACAGAGTACTTTTACATTGCAGTATTGATACTTTATCTTAAGTAAAACATTTGAGTACTTTTTCCACCACTGCTGGTGTAGAAAAAAAGCAGTCCTTGTAGTCAGAGTCAACTCAGGTCCAGCCTAGAGCAGGGGTTCCCAAACTTTTTAGCTCGAGACCCAAAAAGAGAAATTAGACATTTGCCCGGCTGGGACATGAACTTGTGAACATGCAGGTCTACAAGCTCACAGCGTGCCACTTTGTGACGCACTGTGAGCTTGTAGATCTGCTATTTTCACTATTCACTATTTATTCATGGCAAATATTTTATTTATTTCATTTTATTCATGAAATACGTTTGAAAAATGTTTTAATTGATGAAATGTTGTTTTTTAATAGTTGTTTTTTTAATGAAAAGTTGTGATTTACTTTGTTTAAACTATTTTTTTTAAATAATTAAGTAAGTAAGGAATAAATGAGTGAAAATAAGTGAGGAATAAAAAAATTAAGGACATTTTACTTGCGACCCATTAAAATTGGTCCACGACCCAAACATGGGTCCCGACCCACAGTGGTGTAGAGGGTTTAAGTGGTTAAATAAACTCCAGCTCATTCTAAAGCAGTGGTTCTCAAACCTTTTCATGTCAAGGACCCCCAAATGGATACATGTTTGGCAGCGGACCCCCATCTCAAAAGACAAAGTGCCATTCTCATTCTCCTTCTAAAGGAGAGCTTGCTTGAAACTGTATTATGTCAGTTAGAGCAGAACTGCAGAACAAACCCATTCATTTATTTATTCTTTTACAGTAATGGACACTTTAATAGGCACGTTTTCCTAGAACGTGTTGTTCGATTGTTAAAGGTCCAGTGAAATGACATTTTTGGTCATTTTATTTAGAAGTTTCAGTCTGAACCATCGTCTCAACCTGGTCTCAACCAATCAGAAGGTCCCATCCCTTCAGGCTATGGGACGCTGGAATCTCAATCACTGCAGCCATGTGCAGCAGGGCTAGTGTTTGTTTACAAGGGAGACAGAGACAGCCAGCTAAGCATATATGCTACTTATGTGGCTTATTTCTAACCTATAATGTTTTCAGATACATATTTTTGTGTGCAGATTAAGTTTAAAATGAGTAATACACCGTCTGGACGTCATCTTGAATAAGATTAAAAACGGAGTAGTTCTGTAATTAAAATCAACTGTTTTTGAATAATATGTAGTCCCTACGGAACCTCTCCCTCCGCTGTATAGCTCCGAGATGAGGTTCCTCGTTTGTCGGTGCCGTTTTAGCAGGACATTGTCGCACATTTTCCACTTTACATGTTTCTTACCCCTTTCTGCACATCGTATCCAAAAAGTAAAGGTTTTCTGAAATGCTCTCAGATGTTAAGTTCTAGCGCACAATAAAAGCTATCCAACGAGTAGAAAAAAGTATTTAATTCGCCTCTGTCCTCATCCGGTTACATGTTTTTAAGACATAGCCGGAAGTTGCGCCCGTAGATATAACATTACTGATTCCCCTACTGGTCAAATGTTGAATTGCATCTTCTAATGCATAATATTATGGAACCGGCTGAGGAGAGAAGCGATTTAAACGCTTTTTTCAACTCGTTGGATAGATTTTATTGTACGGTAAAATTTCAAACATCTGTGAGCATTTCAGAAAACCTTTACTTTTTGGATACGATGTGCAGAAAGGGGTAAGAAACATGTAAAGTGGAAAATGTGCGACAATGTCCTGATAAAACGGCACCGACAAACGAGGAACCTCATCTCGGAGCTATACAGCGGAGGGAGAGGTTCCGTCGGAGCTAAAGAACATCACACAGGTGAACAAAAGCAAGATTAATTTAGATTCAGAAGAGTCTATGCCATCACAGCAGGTTTTCGTTCACAGGAAGTCATTAAGATTGGCTTTTTAGGGACTTTTGATATAAATATACACAAAAAGTTTTTTTCCCCCAATTATTTTGGCATCTATTCTTAGGTATATATATTTTTCATTTCACCAGACCTTTAAGTTTTCCTTTGGCCTTGTTTAAAAGTTAGTTGAGCTACAAAGGAATTGTGAAACTACTGCTGTGTGTGTGTGTGTGTGTGTGTGTGTGTGTGTGTGTGTGTGTGTGTGTGTGTGTGTGTGCGCGTGAGTGTGCGTGCGCGCGTGCGTGCGTGCGTGCGTGTGAGCGTAAGTGCGAGTGAGCGAGCGTAAGTGCGTGCAATGCAACACATGCACATCACAATGACTCAGTAGACTGTAGTGTCATACAATCTCAACAGTCACACAAAGACATTCAACCTCAGAGTAGATCTAACTCAGTTGTTAATTGTTCATCTGTTTGAAAGCAAGTCATTTTTGACACTGAAGTTATTATCTGTGATGGCAGAGCACACATCTTGTTTTTAAAACAAGCCTGTGACTTTCTGTAACTGGGTGTTCTTGCCGTCTATAGACGAATCCACAGACGTGCTGCCTGTAGGCGGCCATTGCTGCGGTGTCGCGGTGCGGAGCGTTGACACCGCAGCTATGGCTGCCTACAGGCAGCGCGTATGTGGATTCGTCTATATAGCAGGACATCCTCTTTTAGTAGGAGTTATACTCATGGCATGTGCAGCTGTAGTTCAACCCAAATTAAAAACTCTCTCTCTCTCTCTCTCTCTCTCTCTCTCTCTCTCTCAACTGAAGATGTGTCTGTCCCATGTAGGACTGGTAAACGAATATTTGATATTCGAATATTATTCATATTGGGAAAATACAAAAAACAATGTATGAAGTTATAAAAACAAACAAAATATGTTTTATTGGATCCGAGCTCTTGATACATTGTTGTTTGTGTTGTCCCTGTCAAATAAACATAAAAAAATATAAACTTTTTTATAGTAATAATAATATTCAAATATATTTGAATATCTGCCAATTTTTAAGACCAATATTCGAATATCATTTCTGAGGAAAGTTACCAGCCCTAGTCCCATACAGTGATGCTGTATCTCTGTCTATGTTGCAGGCCATGTGCACACACTTATGGCGTTTGTCGTGATGTATGTGTGTGTGTGTGTGCGTGTGCGTGTGCGTGTGCGTGTGCGTGCGTGTGCGTGCGTGTGTGTGTGTGTGTGCGCGTGACGCCTGTGTGTGCCCCCTCCCCCCCACACACACAATGTTTTAATAAAACTTAAATGGGTTAACCCATTAAAACTGGTTTTAGCTATATATATGAGTGTATGTGCGATTTTTCAAAAATAGCAGATATACAAGCTCATAGCATATATATTTTTTTTTTAATATTTTTTTTTTACTCAAATCTTTGCTTCTGGGGCCCTGGAACACATATTTTGAGATGGGGGTCGGTGGCCAAATACATATCATGTTGGGGGTCCTTGACATGAAAACGTTTTGAGCACCACTGATATAGCAATATATACCTTTATTTCCCCCCCGATCCTGTGGGGGGGAAATCAGTCGCCCATGAGACAGCACAGCAGTTCAGAGTTACAGAGTTAAAAAGTACTGTAGTAGTAGTAGTAGTAGTAGTAGTAGTAGTAGTAGTTTATTTTGGTCAATTCAAAGCATATCAATTCAAAGCCTTCATTAGTTGTCATAGAAACATAGACCAAAAAGGTGTAGGCTGAAGCCTTAGCTTATTTTGCCTACCCTTTTTACCTTTGAATAACTATCAAGAACTTTGTAAGAAAATACAACAAAAAACAAACAACAGAAAACAACAGAAGACAACAACAAACAAATATAACAGACTACATTAACGAGAAAAACTAAACGAACAAACACAAAGACAATAAAACAACAAAAACTAGAAAATGTGCTCCTCGGAGCACAGGTCTCCGCCAGCAGACCCGTGCTATTTTAATAGCACGGGTCGTCTTAATAAAGCATTCGATTTTCAGCATGGCCCTTTCAAAAGTCCCCTTGCTCTGGTGGTGGTGAACGAACTGCTGATTGGCTGAAGGGGAACAAACTGCTGATTGGCTGAAGGGGTTGTCAGTCAACGGTACTAATCCCGCCCAGCTCCCGGCCACAGAAAAAAAGGCAAACAGGCGGCCAGACTCCTGAAATCAAATACAAATGAGATTTCCGGAGGGAGGGGTTTACCAGGCTAATATACATTTACCTTTATACTGCCGTATACAGCATTACAAGGCAAGAAAAACTATGACTCCATAACATGCCAAGCCTGGCCAGAAGTTATGAGTCACAGCAGAAAAAGAAAAAAAGAAGGTAAAAGTGAAGAGAGAAAAGGATAAACTGCAGAGCTGCTTCAGAACACGTCTGCTCAGAACACTTCTGTCTGCCCACAAGGAGCGACGGACAGGGCCAACATAAGTTTATCAGAAAACGTAATCATAGTTAACCGTGCTCACTGTATGTATGTACTGTATGTATGTGTTGTGTTGGTCACTGTGTGTGTGTGCAGTGGTGTAAAGTAACTAAGTACATTTACTCAAGTGCTGTACTTAAGTACAATTATGAGGTATTTTTTACTTTACTGGAGTATTTCCAATACTTTTACTTCTACTCCACTACATCTCAGAGTCAAATATTGTACTTTTACTCCACTACAATTATTTGAAAACTTTAGTTACTAGTTACTTTGTAAATTTTGATTATTATTACAAAACATACATTAACCACTTCAGCCCTATATACATTTCGGTCATTTGAAAATAGCCGATCTAAGCTCACAATGCGTCGCGATGCATTGTGAGCTTGCAAGATCTGCTTTTTTCAAAAGATCTTTATACATTTTACACATTTCAAAACTTGAAATGTGACATTCTGCATAATGAGTATTTCTACTTTTGGTACTTTAAGTAAATTTTTATACCAATACTTTTGTACTTTTACTCAAGTAAATTTACTTGTAACAGAGTATTTCTACATTGCAGTATTGATACTTTTACTTAAGTAGAACATGTGAATACTTTTTCCACCACAGCGTGCGTGCGTGCGTGCGTGCGTGCGTGCGTGCGTGCGTGCGTGCGTGCATGCGTGTCCTTATACGGGGAGTGTCTTCCTGGCAGTGGCAGTGCTGCTTGGTCCTTGGTTTGTAAGATTAGCTCCAGACCAAGGGGCCAGCTTGAGATTTGTACATTGACTCCAATACGGAAGAGACAGTTCATATGCATGGCCTGTAGTTTTGCTATTTTACCCCTGCTGGTGTCAGAAAGAATATTCTCTCAATGTAAGCGGATGGGTTTCTGACTTAACTTTAGACTGAATTTTCTTACCTTAGTAAACATTGTCATAAATACGACATGCTTCCAGTCGCTAGTTTAAAGTCTCCTTTCAATCATCATGATATGCGTTTTGCTAAATTATGGTCCCATTTATTTTAAAATTGATGATAAAGTAGGCTATGCTCTAGGAGGGGTGGGATGATTTGATTGACAAGCTACACAACCAATAGCATTCATTCCCCGCCCCCGCTCTTGATTGACAAGCTACCCAACCAATAGCATTCTTTGGCGATTGTTTTCCAGTTCCTGTTCCCGACGTGCTCTTTGGCATATATTAAAGATGGCAGATTTCAAATTCCTGAACAATCGGCTTCATTTTGGGTCTGTAGAAACCAGAGGTGTGGCTTTGTCCATCTCTTTTATACAGTCTATGCTCCAGACTCATGCATATAGGGCTGTCACCATCATGGCATTTTACTTGGCGATTAATTGTCATTCAAATAATTGCGATTAACAATTTATTTGTGTTCTTTCATTGAACATTGGAACTTTAAAGATAAACAAACAATCGCACAGGGCAGATCTGGCAAGTAGCTTAAATATATAAAGAAATGACTGACAATCAAAATAAATAATGTACTATGCCAAAATAGGCCATATTTAATAATTCCATACGCATTTTTTTTGCGTTTGCGTCTATTTTTTTAAATAGCTCACAACACGTCACATCGTCGCACATTGTGAACTTGTAGATCTGCCATTTCCATATTTTAAAACAATGTTTGAAAATTCATGAACATTTCTCAACATGGAAACGATTATGACAATTATGCAAATAATAATTTCATTATATACATATATAATATTCACTATATATAAACAATAGTTTCATTATTGGAACGTGCAACAGTTTGAAGTGCTGCTAAAACATGATGGTTTTATAGACAGTCTCCTTCCATTCCTGCAGAGACAGGGAGGGTGAGTCTGAACTAAAGTGTTCATTTAACCCATTAAGACCTGAGGCCGATTCTACAAATGTCTTCTAAATCCTGTTGCTATATCAGTGGTGCTCAAACTTTGTACATGTCAAGGACCAACAAAATTATATGTATTTGGCCGTGGAGCAGCGTCTCTTATGACTGAAGAGCCCTATGCGGCAGTGGCAGTCTCGATCACAGAGATCGCATATGTATGTGGTTGTTGGTTTGTCTTCGTTGTTCCGCTCTTTTCTTCGGGCCCTCTTGTCTTCCGCTGCGTCTGACATGTTTTTTCCCCCTGTCATGAGGTGTTGGTATATGGTACTTCTCCACTTTGTGCGGTCAGATGCAAGAGTTTCCCAGGACTTGGTGTTGATGTCAAGGCTGTCTTACAGACATCTCTGTAGTGCAGGTGTGGACGACCTGTTGTTCTCCTCCCACATGCCAGTTCTCCATAGAGGAGCTGTCTGAGCTGTGTGTACATGCTGGGGAGACCAGCACGTGTCAAAACATCAGTGTTGCACACTTTGTCTTGCCAGGATATGTCCAGGATGCGGCGGAGGCTTCTCATATGGAAGGAGTTGAGTCTTCTCTCCTGCCTGGCATAGGTTGTCCATGTCTCGCTGCCATACAGTAGCGTGCTGACAACACAGGCGTTGTACACTGCCATTTTGGTTTTAAATGTCAGCTTTGTGTTTTCCAACACTCGTTTGGTGAGACGGGAGAGTGTTGTTGCTGCTTTCCCAATCCTCTTGTCGATTTCAATGTCCAGGGTGAGGTTGTCACTGATAGTTGACCCGAGGTAGGTGAACTGATGGACAGCATCTAGTTCATAGTTGTCGATGGTGATGACTGGTGGGGCCTCAGTGTTCTAGAACGTTTGTCTTTTTCAGGCTAATGGTCAGTCCAAAGTCTTTGCAGGCCTGGGAAAAGTGGTCCATCAGCTTCTGAAGCTCGTAGTGAGTGTTGGTCGCAACAGCTGCGTCATCTGCGAACAGCATGTCTCTGATTAGAGCTGTGCAGACTTTGGTCTTTGCTCTGAGTCGGGTGAGATTGAAAAGGCTGCCATCTGATCTTGTGTGGATGTATACACCCTCTGTTGCAGAACCAAAGGCATGCTTCAGGAGCAGAGCAAAGAGGATGCCAAATAGTGTGGGATCCAGGACGCAGCCTTGCTTGACACCACTATGTATGCCAAAGGGCTCGAAGGAGCTACCATTGAACTGCACCGTCCCCTTCATGTTGTTGTGGAAGGATGTGATCAGGCTGCACAGTTTTGGTGGGCATCCTATCTTTGGAAGAATCTGGAAAAGTCATTCCCTGCTAATCAGATCGAAAGCCTTAGTTAGGTTAATGAAAGCGATAAACAGGGGCATCTGCTGTTCTCTGCACTTCTCCTGAAGTTGCCTAAGCGAGAAGATCATGTCTGCCGTTGACCTTCCAGCTCGGGAACCACACTGTGACTCTGGATAGACACGTTCGGACAGCTTTTGTAGGTGAGACAAGATGACTCGGGCGTAGACTTTGCCAACAATGTTGAGGAGGGAGATGCCTCTGTAGTTGTTGCAGTCACTTCGCTCACCCTTGTTCTTATATAGGGTGATGATTTTTGCATCTCTCAAAAATAAAATGTACTTCTTTATTTGTTCTTTTTTAATATCGAGTTTACTTTGAGTACATACTGCTTAACAGGTCCGTTTGGTTCCATTCTCACGATTCAAGATTCAAGTGGTTTATTTTTCACTCAGTCAAGTATGTGCAGTGGAGTGCTAAACAGAGTGCTAACATTAGGTCAGTGGTTCAAGAAGTGGGGTCCGTGAACCCTCAGGGGTCTTAAGAGGGGGTTTCCAGGGGGTCCCCAATCAAATGATTGATAGTTAGGAACCAAATGGAACCTTATATGACAGTAATTCCGAGAGCGTACAAATGGAACCAAATGAACCCTAACAGGTCCATTTGGTTCCATTTGTATGCTTTCAGAGTTAAATAAACTCTGATGATACTACAGTGCAGATTGGGGGTCAGAATGGTATCAAACTGGGGGGTCCTTGATGTTAAAATAGTTGAGAATATGATATAAATGAAAAAGTTTGAGAACCTCTGCATTGTGTAAAAACTAAACAAGGTTTTTATAACACTTTGGGAGTTAAATTAGCACTGAGGACTTTACTATGTGCTGTGTGTGGTTTCATCCATGACCTTTCACCCTCACCCTTTCTCTCTATCCCTTCTCTCTGTCTCACTCTTTTGTCTCTCTCTCTATCTGTCTGTTTATTATGTCTGTTTCTTGGGCTGCTTCCTCTCCATTTCTCTCTCTCTCTCTCTCTCTCTCTCTCTCTCTCTCTCTCTCTCTCTCTCTCTCTCTCTCTCTCTCTCTCTCTCTCTCTCTCTCTCGCTCTCTCTCTCTCTCTCTCATGTGATTGTCTTGGACTGTGTCCTAATCAGCAGACAGACTTTTTTGTTTTTAATCAGCTATGATAACAGCAAGCTGACAGCTTCCTCTCTCTCTCTCTCCTCTCTCTCCTCTCTCTCTCTCTCTCTCTCTCTCTCTCTCTCTCTCTCTCTCTCTCTCTCTCTCTCTCCGTATTGTTCCCATGGTGACAAATACTTTTGGATGGATAGGGGGTTGTGGGTTGCATAGACTTGCAGTGGTTCTCAAAGTGGGGTCCCAGGGGTCCTTGAGGTGGTCGGTGGCCAAATAATTTTTAATTTGGGGGTCCTTGACATGAAAACGTTTGAAAACCACTGGCATAGAGCAGTGTTTCTCAACATTTCAAGATAGATAGATAGGGGGTTCTTTTGCTTCTCAAAAACATTAAATGAAACAATCTGTTAAAGCAGTGTTTTCTAAGACCATGGCTTGGCAGTCGATCGTTATCTCTGTTTCTCAGGAAATGACAACATGATGCTTTGAAAACCGATACAACCCCTGAACACACACTTACAGTAAGTCAGTAAGTTATGTGACTGCTACATCCCCTTTTTACGCTCCAAAAAAGTATTCATTTATGTAGAATATTTTTTGTATTTTATATTTTGTCAATGGATTGTGCATGTAGGGCTAAACGACACGTCGTTATCATATCGTAAATAATAAATAAATATTGAGATATTATGAAATCTTGCCCATATCGTCAATTTTCGTACTTATTTTTTATGTAAAGAACCAGTGATGGGCAGACTGTACGAAAGCTGGGAGGGAGACCGCGTAGGAGAGACAGACAGTAGGAAAGCTGAGAGGGAGACAGCGTATGAGAGACAGACAGTAGGAAAGCTGAAAGGGAGACAGTGTAGGAGAGACAGACAGTAGGAAAGCTGGGAGACAATGTAGGAGAGGCAGACAGTAGGAAAGCTGAGGGAGACAGCGTGAGACATCAGGTATCAAATATGTATGTAATGAATTGTAAGTATTTTGGAGTGGCTTATTGTATGTATCAATAAGCTGTAGACTCCTGGGAGATGGATTGCTGAGGTGGAGCGCAACACATGCTATCAGCTCCTAGTACTTAAAACAACACCTACCATCAACTCCCAGTACTTTCAACACTTACCGTCAGCTCCCATTACTTACAACAACATCAGCTCCAGGACTTACAGCACAACTTAGTCACACAAGCTGTGCTACTCATACGCTGAGTTAGCGGTGCCAGCAGTGTTGTATTGGTGATCTTGTTAGTGGTGGGACGCTATTTTAATGACGTCACGCGCACGTCGCTTAACACCTACACTACAGGTCACACAACGGACAATTGATATGCATCTAGGCTCATTCCTATGTTAATTCATGTGACAACCGGCAGTCGGCAGCCTTTGTTAACTTTGTTGAATTGTGAATTTAAGGTTGTTTTAAATGCGTGTGTGTGCTCCTGCTCAAAAAAGGGGTTGCACGGCGTGTTACCGCGTCCCAAGACCAATGCATCCCTGGGTGCCAGGATCAAACACAGAACCTTGTGGACCAAAGACAAATGCTCTACCAACTGAGCTACAGTACCTAGACAGGAATGAGTTGTCACAGTCAAAAATCTATAAAAGTGATGTAATGGCATGGTGACAGAGCTCAGCGCATGTTCAGCAGCCAGATGGTCTGGCTGTGGAAAGTGTCCATATAGTCTGTTTGTACAGTATACGATACTGAGGTATTGCCTACATCATCATGTATTCATTTAAAACCTCGGAAAACACATTGAGGTCGAACCCTCATTTTCGACTGACTCATTGAGATTAATGTGGACAACCTAAAGTGTTTTTGTAAAGTGTTCCAAACATGTGGGCCACAGTAATAAAAAGCAGATCTTCCAAACTCTGTATGGATTTTTTGAACCTGCAGGGTGAGCCATGTTTGTGAACGGTAGGGGGGAGCTTTTATAAAATAGCTTCAGGCTAAAATTAAACAAAAACATATGCTAATCCCTCTTCACTGATAGACCAGGAAGGCCATTTTCTCGGTACAGTTGGCAGTGGTGAGTTCCCTAAGAATCACCAGTGATTAATCTTAATGCGGAGTGATACTGTATACTGCATCCAGAGTTTTGAGTATTGACATGGCCGCCCATTAATGACATAATGACATAATGACATAATCCATCACAGAGAGGACAACTGCTTCAAGAATATATTTTTTCTAAATAAAGAAAGAGAAACCAAATGTATTCCTAAAAGAAAAGCCCAATTTCTGTCTCAGCTGTGTTCTAAGCATGTCAATTATGGTCTTTAAAACTTACGTTTTTCATCTGTCCAGATGCCCAATATATTTATAACATTGTGCTCTATCTAGTTTCATTCAGAGAATGGATTTTTAAAGCAAATCCACAGCTGCAGATGTCTTTCTGAAAGTTGATTTAGTGTTATTTTGCGTTCACAGCACATCTGCCTTATTAATAGCTGAGCTGGTGGGGAGGCTGCCTGAGAAACAGAAGGTCCCTGTTTCACGTTAGGGGACATTTTAAAAAGATAATTTGAAAAGATAATATACTTTGTAATTTTTACTTTTAAATAGTTAAGTATGTAAAACAAATAATAAAAATACTTTTGAATACTGAAAGAGGTTTGGAGCAATTTTGACTTGCAGTTGAGAACTATTTACCTAGGAATATCTATCCTATATTAAAATGGCTTAGTGGGTCAACCGACGGTGGACATGTGGACCTGCGAGGCGCACCGTTGCTCCGATCCACACCAAACATGGCATCAACACTGAGCCCATATATGGGCATAACAGTCGGATCGGCGGTGCGACATAGGTGTGAGGGCCGAACTCAGTAGATCTGAGGGCCACATAGCGGACCGAACCTCTAGTGTTGAAAAATGTTCAGCCTCTCTCATGCTGATCTCTAACTCTCTCTCTCTCTCTCTCTCTCTCTCTCTCTCTCTCTCTCTCTCTCTCTCTCTCTCTCTCTCTCTCTCTCTCTCTCTCTCTCTCTCTCTCTCTCCCTCTCTCTCTCTCTCACAGTGATTGACGTGCTGAGCCTACAGGACTCCAAGCAGACGGTGGCGGCGGTGGAGAAGCTGTCGGGCGCTCTGAGCGTGCTCACTGACTTCTATGTGGCGTCCACCTTCCGTCTGCCCCCCAAGCTGGGCGGGGTGCTGTTTGGGGTCTACGGTAAACAGGACAACAAGAAGTACCTGGAGGTGGCCATCATGGGCAAGATCAACAAAGGTAAACTAATACAGTGGTTCTCAGTCTCTTTTTTTTCATGTCAAGGACCCCCGAATTAATATGTATTTGGCCACGTTTGGCCGCTTGTAGATTGGCTATGTTCAAATAGCCAAAGTATATACAGGGCTGAAGTAGTTAATATATTTTTTGTAATAATAAAATCTACAAAGCAACTAGTAACAAACGTTTTCAAATAATTGTAGTGTAAAAGTACAATATTTGCCTGTGATGTATTGGAGTAGAAGTAAAAGTATTGAAAATTGGAAATACTCCAGTAAAAAAAAGTACTTAAGTAGCCTATAGTATTTGAGTACCTGCACTTAGTTACTTTCCACTAGAGATGGTCCGATCGATCGGCCATGGATCGGATCGGCCCGATATGAAGGTAAAGAATGTGATCGGGACATTCCGATCACGGGTGAATTCACCGATCCGATCACCATTGTATTGAGGAGTATTATCTCTCGGTAAAACACTGTTGTATGGAGAAGTTAGTCTACTACTAACCATTGTTGCTGTTGTCATTTCAAATTGAGAAGCCAAACTAAAATCCACGATTTTAGAGTGTTGATCCAACTTCCTTGGATTAGATCAGAGTGATCTATTGGTGGATGTGTTTTCAACACAAATGCTCATATTATTGCCAGCAGTCAGCAGTGTAACACTAGCAGGTTAACGATGGCTCGTTGAGCCTGTATGCGCTTTTGACCACATAGCCAATCAACAGCACTAATTAATCGCAGCTGTGAACGTCTGTGTATTGTGTGTTTGTGTGTATAATATGATCGATCCAACTGAATGTTTTCTGTAGCGTAGATATCAAGTAATTCCCTGTAGAGCAGGGGTCTTCAACAGGGGATCCGGGACCCCCAGGGGGTCCTCAGAGTTACTACAGGGGGGTTTCCAAATATTTGTGTGTTAGGACCTTTTTCTTTTATTTACATTAACCACATGAACCCTAATATTCCTATACTCTGAGGGGAACTTTAGAAGAGGTAGAGTGTAGAGGGAAAAAAGCAGACCAAGTACAGAGTCTAGGATCAACTTTACTAAGTACTGAGAGTTTTAAATGTCTGATAAATACACTGATCACAGTGCTGTCAAACAAGTCTACGAAGCTATCTATGAAATCTATGAAAAAGTTTCATCTGCAACACAAATATTATACAATATATAGTGGGGGTCCATGCTTCATCTCTCCCTCAGCTAGGTCCTTGACCTGAGAAACCTTGGGGACCCTGCTGTAGTACTCAGAGTAGACCCTCTCCCTCGCGTTAAACTTAAATGACTTTTAAGTTCCACCTCTCCCCAAAAGGACACCTTTATTTTCCATCCTGAATGACAAGTCTAATATTATTATTGAATTTTGGCTATATGCAATAACTGCAAGCCAATGTATTTGTCTTAATTTCTTTAATTCATTTTTCTTTTGTTGGCAATAATTCAACTGTCAGCCAGTATTATGTATTTTATATATTGTCTTTTATTGCTACAAAATAAATGATAAAAATACATTCTACATGCATAAAATAAAAAAATATATAAAAATGAAATGCCCTCCCACATGATCGGATCAGTGATCGGTATCGGGCGATCAGACTAAGGTGATCGGTGATCGGTGATCGGACACAAAAAACCTGATCGGACCATCTCTACTTTCCACCACTGGGTTCAGTCAAACTTAGTCAACGCCTTTGAAATTGAGTCTATATAGGAAGTGACAGTTCATATGAATGGCCTGTAGTTTCGCTGTTTTACCCCTGCAGGTGTCAGAAAAAATAACTATCAATGCAAGTGGGTGGGTTTTTAACGAACTTTAGACTTTTAAAGTTTTTTATTACCTTAATAAACATTGTCATAAATACATTATGCTTCCAGTCGCTAGTTTAAAGTCTTATTTCAATCACCATGATTATGCGTTTTGGTAAATTGTGGTCCCATTTATTTTCAAATTGATGATAAATTAGGGTATGCTCTAGGAGGGGCGGGATGATTTGCTAAACAAGGAATAGCATTCATTCCCCGCCCCCGCTCTTGATTGACAAGCTACCCAACCAATAGCATTAATTTCCGGTTGCATAGAATATGACGCGATATGATGCGATATAGAAAGATGAAATTGATTAAAAATAGGCTTCAATTACGAGTCGATGGGCATAACTCTGTCCATTCTTTTTACTGTCTATGGGCCTTCCTCTGGTACCACTTAGCAACCACTGCTTATTATCCAGCAACCTTCCCATAACACCCTAGAAACTGCCTCATAAAAGAAACTGCCTCCTAGCAACTACCCAATAGCCACCAAGCATTCATATATATTCATATTCAAAAATACAACAAAAAAGAGACTGTAGGAAACGGGGGAGAAAAAGGTATGTTTTCACTCGTAACCCATAACTCAAACACAGTGGTGGAAAAAGTACTCACATTTATTACTTAAGTAAAAGTATCAATTCTGCAACGTAGAAATACTCTGTTACAAGTAAAAGTCCGGAATTCTAATTTTACTTGAGTAAAAGTACAAAAGTATTGGTATCAAAATGTACTCAAAGTACCAAAATTCGAAAGTACTCATTATGCAGAATGGCCCATTTCACAAGTTTTAAAACGTATAAAATCTTTTGAAAATAGCAGATCTAGGAGCTCACAATGCATTGTGAGCTTGTAGATCTGCTATTTTCAAATGGCAGAAATGTATATAGGGCTGAAGTGGTTAATGTATGTTTTGTAATAATAATTTTTTTTTACAAAGTAACTAGTAACTAGTTTCAAGTAATTGTAGTGGAGTAAAAGTAAAATATTTGCCTCAGAGATGTAGTGGAGTAGAAGTAAAAGAACTGAAAATTGGAGATACTCAAGTAAAGTCCAAATAGCCTACCTCAACATTTTACTTAAGTACAGCACTTAAGTAAATGTACTTAGTTACTTTCCACCACTGCTCAAACATGTGTGTTTGGGAACCACCGGTCTAGAGGCTAAAGTTGATCTTGTGTCTTGTACCTCCGTCAACCTGCAGCTCTGGTGCGCTACGCCCGGGCCGACGGGAAGATCTACACGGTGAACCTGCAGAGCGCCAGCCTGGCGGACGGGCGGAGCCACTCCATCATCCTGCGGGTGGGTGGGCTGAGACGCAGCACGCTGCAGATGGAGCTGTACGTGGACTGTCGCCTGGCAGACTCCAGCCAAGGCCTCCCGCAGCTGGTCCCTCTGCCCGGCGATGCCGACATGGTGGAGTTCCGCAACGGTCACAAGGCGTATGCACGACTGCAGGCGAGTACACCTGTCATGACCAGTGGTGGGAAAAGTACTCAAATGTGTGTTACTTAAGTAAAAGTATCAATACTGCAATGTAGAAGTACTCTGTTACAAGTAAAAGTCCGGAATTAAAAATTTACTAGAGTAAAAGAACAAAAGTATTGGTATCAAAATTTACTATCCAAAAGTAAAAGTATTTAGTACTTTTACTTTTGGATAGTACATTTTGATGCCAAGATGTTTGAAAATAGCCGATCTACAAGCTCACAACGCATCCCATCGCGACACCTCCTGTTTCAAATAGCCTAGGTATAAAACAGGGCTGAAGTGGTTAATGTATGTTTTATAATGTAATAATTTGTATCTGCAAAGTAACTATTAACTAGAGCTTTCAAATAATTTTAGTGGAGTAAAACGTACAATATTTGCCTCTGAGGTGTAGTGGAGTAGAAGTAAAAGTATATAATTGTCTATACTTTCCAATTATTGGAAATACTCCAGTCAAGTAAAAGTACCTAAAAATTGTACTTAAGTACAGTACTTGAGTAAATGTACTTAGTTACTTTACACCACTACCATGGGAGGTTGATGAGAGGAGAAAAAAGTAATAAACTTACCAGTTCTGGGCTCCTGGCAGTCCATTGTTATTAATCTATGGGACCGGCCGTAAATAGATATTTCTCGTTCCGTGTTCTTTCCATTTAGTAGGCTACTGTACATTCATTGTTGCATTAATTTATATATCCACAATCCATTACATTCTACCGAACTTAGGTTTTAACACTCTGAAAAGCAACACATTGCTGCTAGCTGTGTTGCCAGGTTTGCGAGAGAAACAAGCAACCACAATTCTAAATTATATTAAATAAGTATTTTTTAATTCTTATCATTTATTATTCCAAATGACTCCTAAATAACTCAGGGGGGACCAATCTGAAGCTAAAAACTCCCCCGTTCCCCCCGGGATTTCCCCACCTGCAGAGGTGCAAGGGCCCGGTCATCGCTGCTTGCAGCTTCAATTAATGTTGTATTTCATTAGCTCATATATCCTCCCTCTAATTATCAATATCGGCATCGGCCACTGAACAAACGGTTGACTACTAATCACAACCATTTTAGACCAGTTTTTGGAAAAACTTTACAGTATTGTCAATGTTCGCGAAATTTCTCAGCCTCTATAGAAGATGGAAACATGAAATGACACAGATGCTGTCCTGGATTGAGAGGTATTAAGATGTGCTGCATATTACAACAGGTCTAAACGGGTACCCGCGTTTAACGGGTGAAAAATATACTTTTACAAGTTCGCGGGGACGGGCGGTACTGAACTAAACGCGGATGGGTATCATTTTATTGTGAAAATCAGAGCACTGTTTCTGCCCAAACAACGTCACTTGAGTAACTTAACACAGCACGCCGGCATAGAGCACGCTGGTCAGTTGTCTTAACTCACAAAAACACATTGAACATCCTGTTAAACTTTCAAATGAAAATCATCTGACAATGTAAACAGCGTACTCGTGCATGGCTATATGGAAAGCTCGCTCCTCCGTTCTACACTTGACGTGCAGATTTCTGAATGAACTTGACCACTGAATGTAGCTACTGCTAAAGCATTTCAACACACTTTTAGATTAAGTGACTGTCTGTAGGCTATTTCCTGCATGTAATCACGGGTAACGGGCGGACAACTGGTCCATTATTTGACTGGATTGAGAGGTATAAAGATTTACTGCATATTACAACAGGTCTAAACGGGTAAACCACTGAAGTTGTAACTCTACTGTACTGCTTTTTTTCAGTCTACACCAAATCTCCAAAAATAGCCGATCTACAAGCTCACAACGCAATGAGCTTGTAGATTTGCTATTGTTGGCTAATGTTCCCCCTAGAATATGGCTGCTGGTTCAAGTGGTTAATGCATTAATGCCGAATTGAAATAATTTGAGATCATCGCGATTATTACATAATCGTTTACATACTAAAACGGCATACATTTTCAAACATAAAAAAATAATATATGATTATAGTAGACATAGCACACAACACATTTAAAAGTATACAATTATTCGCCTCAGTTAGTCACTCAGTTCTTTGTATTTTTAAGTTATTTGTCAAATCTGCCCCGCGTAATCTTTTGAAAATCACATGACAAATAATCGCCAAGTGAAGTGTGACAACCCTAAGTACACTCCAGCAACTTGGAGGTCAAAGGTCAAAAGGTCAAGAAAGTCACTTATAGATTCACATTTTTGTTGTACTGTCCATACAGTACTTTACCACAACTAGTCATGGTAGATGTGTGAGACTGATTGTATCTGGAACTTGTAACAAAGCCTTTACACGTCTCTGCATTACGTTTCCTAGAATGATGATGATGTAAAATAATGAGTTGAATTCATGTTGACATTTTCATGACCACACCTAATCAGCGATGCTGTGTGTGTGTGTGTGTGTGTGTGTGTGTGTGTGTGTGTGTGTGTGTGTGTGTGTGTGTGTGTGTGTGTGTGTGCGTGCGTGCGTGCGTGTGTGTGTGCGTGTGCGTGTGCGTGTGCGTGCGTGCGTGCGTTGGTGTTCCCAACGCAGACCAGTAGTCCAATTACCTCCAAACTTGGCACAACTATCAGTCATGGGTCTGGCCTTTGGACAGGCCACCTTTCCCCCCTTTTAATTTTCGTACAGTTTATACACTTTGCATAAACAATGAGATTTTGGCCCAGATTTTGGCCACATGTGTGGACAAACGACCTACACAGCATAAGGAGATAACTGCACAGGCACCACGTGCGCACAGGACTCAAGAACAAGCTGGACTTCACTTTCTGTTATTATATCATTACTTTCGGGTGTAAACCTGATATGTCTAAAACTGTTACTTTTCAGGATTCAATCTACAAACTCAAAATGTGTCGCGGTGCGTTTTGAGCTTGTAGATGTGCTATTTTTGCGTGACACTGTAGTATGACGAAGTAGGTCATACATTTACGAAAAATCATAAAAAGTCAAAATATGGAGATCATGGTTCAAGGAGTTGTATTGTCATTCCATACAGGTACAGAACAAAATGTTTTACCCAGGTCCTGGTCATGGCAAAATAAATTACATAGTACAAGTAAAGCAATTGCAAAGACCACCGGAGACACGGGTGACAGCCGGAATGTAGACGGCACACCGGGAGCAGTATGGGTTAGCGCCCCAGCCTGTGTCTTCCGTGAGGAAGAAGCCCAACAAACCCACGGTGAGGCCTTTAGGAGGGCCATTCAAGCAAACCGCAAGTGGAGCTAATACCATTATGACCCCAGGCTACAACACTGATGATACGTCCCAGGTGCATCCATGTGATGTATTCTTTATAGCACTTACCCACTGCAATTGCACTTACCCACTAAAAACTGAAAACAACAGCTACAACAGTATTAAAAGCTGCAGCATTAAAAAAGAACTGTTCATGTGTCACAGTTCAGTTCTAGAGCATCACACTTCAATGTCTAGAGTTCATAATTCTCACAGCTGCAGGAAAGAAGCTATTCTTTAGCCTGGTGGTTCTGGCCTTAATACTACACAGCCTCCTGTCCGAAGGGAGGGGGGCAAACAGACCGTGTGCTGGGTGGGTGGCATCGCTCAGGAAAAAGGCTACCAGCATGGTAGCCTTTTTCCTGCACCTGCTGGTGTAGATGTCACTGTTGGCAGGTGTTGGCAGTGATTTTCTGAGCAGACTTCACCTCCCACTGCAAAGCCTTCCTGTCTGCAGCAGAGCAGTTTCCATGCCACACAGTGATGCAGGATGCAAGGATGCTCTCCAGCGCACACCTGTAGAAGGAAGTAAGGACATGGGTACCCAGCCTTGCCCGCTTCAGTCTCATCAGTACAAGTACACTGTGCACTCATTAAGTACACTCGCTGGTGAGCCTTCTTTATTAACGAGGCTGAGTTGTTTCTCCAGGTCAGGTTGTTGGCAATGTGTACAATGTGTTCTTAAACTAGGGACCACCTCAACAGCATCTCCTCCGATGCAGAGGGGGCTGGAGATGTGGCCATTCTTTCTAAAGTCCACAATCATCTTGTTGGCTTGTTGGCATCTTGTGTCTTAATCACATTGATGCAGAGGTTATTTGCTCTGCAGCAAGACTCCAGGTGTTCCACCTCTAGCCTGTACACCTCGTTGTTGTCGGAGATTAGTCCCACCACTGCTGTGTCAATGTGACTGTTTGGGTACCTGACCTTACAGTCATATGTCAGCAGGGTGTACATCAGGCGACTCAGGACACATACCTGGGGGAGCCGGTGTTGATGATGATGGGAGAGGAGATTGTTGTGGTTTAGAAATCCAAGACCCAGTTACACAGGGATGGTCGTATGCCAAGAAATCTGTGTGGAATAACGGAATAACTAAAGTCCAGGAAAAGGAGTCTGACACAGGCATTCTCGGCCTCCAGATGGGTTAGAGCCACATGGACCACGGATAATATTGCGTCATCCGTGGAGCGGTTCTTCTTATTTGCAAACTAGTGAGGATTCACGTTGTCATCGAGGCTGGCCTTTAGATAAGAGGTTTTTCCCCGACAGCAACAGAATACAGATACGTGTCAACACGCACATTACTCGTGGACACTATTAGAAGCGCTCTGTTGTACAAACAAGATGCACCTCACTTTCAAGCACTCTGTTGATCTATTAAAAAGTCACACAACCTTCAGCATACTCTCTCCCTTTCGGAGACTCGCTATACAGAAACGAGAAACAGGTAATTATGTGTGTGTGTGTGTGTGTGTGTGTGTGTGTGTGTGTGTGTGTGTGTGTGTGTGTGTGTGTGTGTGTGTGTGTGTGTGTATGTGTGTGTGTGTGTGTGTGTGTGTGTGTGTGTGTGTGTGTGCAACCCGATCTCCAGAGATATACGTAACATTGCACGGATCCAGTGCACTTCATTCCGTGGATAGTCGCCTCGGAACCCCTAAATTGCGTGCATATGTACGGCGCTCCCTTTGTGACAAAACCATTTCGGAGGCGCGCAGTCACAGGCGAACTGTCACCCCGTGAAGGACCACCGAGGGAGCTAAGGCGACCGAGTTGCCGTCCTGAACGGTGTGACGTTTGCCTGTGCCTACTCAGCGCCGTTTGAGTTATGTACCGATAGGCACAGAATCGTAAATTTTGTTGTGGGGACTGCTCTGCTTCCGGGTTTTTCCGGGTTGCGACTGGTTACGCCCACCGTGGGACTCGCCGTACATATGCACGCAATTTTGGGGTTTCTAGGCGACTATCCACGGAATGAAGTGCACTCGTTCCGTGCAATGTTACGGTAATCTCTGGAGATCAGGCTGGTGTGTGTGTGTGTGTGTATGTGTGTGTGTATGTGTATGTGTATGTGTATGTGTGTGTGTGTGTGTGTGTGTGTGTGTGTGTGTGTGTGTGTGTGTGTGTGTGTGTGTGTGTGTGTGTGTGTGTGAAACTGTAATATAAATGGAATTGTTATGATACAATTATAATACTATACATGTCGACAGTACTCCCATTTGTTCAATGTAGAGGCGGTGTGTACATAATGCAAAAACAATGTCAGACTCTGTCATTTTCTGTAGTCCCCTGCCAAATATGATGATTGACGATGTACAGCTGTATGTCTTCATTCAAACACTGGTTGTGGAGGAGGGCTTTATAAATCACTGGCAGACTTTTGAGGGGAAACCTGCTCTGACATTTTCACAACCACAGCAATGTAGATTTATTTGCATAGTACATTTCATACACTCATTTTTACAGCTCCTAACATAAAACATAAACAAGTGTTTAAAAATAAATACAGAATAAAAGTGGGAACAAAATAGAAATATAAAATAAAAGAGACAGGGAAAATAAAGCTCAAAGAACAATTATGATTTAACTTATTATTCTCACACATGAACAATTTGTTCATTCAAACTTTTGTCTGTCTGTCTGTCTGTCTGTCTGTCTGTCTGTCTGTCTGTCTGTCTGTCTGTCTGTCTGTCTGTCTGTCAGGGTTCAGTGGAGTCCCTCAAAGTGGCACTAGGGGGCAGTGTTGCCAAAGCAGGGATTCTGACAGACTGTCCATTCCAAGGAGACTCCTCAGCACACAACACAGGTAATACAATGCACGTCTTCACCACCTGGTGGGCTTGTAGCAAAATGTCTTTTAGAACCATGAGCACATGGTTACAGTGCATACTACATGTGCCATACAGCCATTGAGCTACACATCTAACCATGACAGTTTATTACTGAGCTACATAACACCACCCAACACTGAGGAGGCGTCGCTAAAGAGAAGCTACCACAGTTATTTGTCTATATCAGGGGTCTTCTACGTTTTTCAGGCCAAGGACCCCTTAGCTGAGAGAGAGATCAAGCAGGGACCCCCAACTACATATTGTATAAAATTGTGTTGCAGATTAAACTTTTTCATAGATTTCATAGATAGCTCCATAGACTTGTTTGACAGCACTATCATCAGTGATTCATGTTGATGTGTATTTTCAGACATACTTAGTCTGTTTTTTCCCCCAAATCTCTAGCCGATGTACTAGCTCACGCTTGTAGATCGGCAATTTTCCGATTTCCCCCCTAGAATAGGGATGCTAGAGTTGAAGTGGTTAATGCAGAAAAAGAGAAAATAGTTCCTATTACACAAAGATTTGGCAGCCCCAGTGTATTAACTCTGAGGACCCCATAGGGGTCCCGGACCCCCTGTTGAAGACCCATGGTCTACAGCATTGTTGTTGTTGTTGACAATCATTCTGACTACAAATATGTTGTCTGTTTTCTCTCTAGTGATCGGTGAGGTCAACTCCATTCTGGGTCAGTATTCATGTAAAACAAACACTTATTTTCTCTACCTTGAGACTACAGTAGGCCTAGCGTAGGCCTATATGATACTTACATCACATCCCCAGAAATTTTCTTTATAGAAACACATTAAAATAGGAAAATCATCTGTGTCATTTTAGATTTTAGTGTCTACAAGCTCACAGTGCGTAACTTTGTGTCGCGCTGCGAGCTTGTACATCTTTGAAATAAAAACAGAACGGCACAAAACATTTTCAGGTGGGGGTTCTCGGCCAAATACTTAATTTTGGGGGTCCTTGGCATGCATGAAAAAGTTTGATAACTAACTACTGATTTAGAAGGCATCTGTATAATTGGCCTCAGTATGGGTTATTTATAGGCATGTTGGACAGGTTTAAAATTTGGAATTAGCCTTGCACACATTTAACCGAGGTAATGTATGAAATGAAATGTTTAATTTAGCTACATCAGTTGGATCTTGTAGAATTGAAATGGTGTTCAGCAAACTGATGCCCCGTCGCACAGCGTTGCCAGCGCTTATCTCTCATTGGTGGTGTTAATGTAATGGGTCCATTTGGTTACATTTGTACACTCTGCAAAGTTACAAAACAATTACATTTCAGAAGGCTGAACTGATTCCCATTTATTTAAAGGTAGGGTAAGTGATATATATATATATATATATAATTTTTTAAAGGTTAAAGTACTATATTCTGATAGTAATCATTGCTACAGAGCGTTTGTTCGGTCACAGGGGTCTATCCAGCTCTTTAGTAAACAGAATATAGTACATTTTCAGGTAGGTGACAACATTTAAGCCAATCAGGAGAGAGCACTGAAAATGACTCCTTTTAGAATCAGAATCAGAATCAGTTTTATTGTCACATCACAGGTTTACAAGGTAAAAAGGTGGGTGAAATTCGTTTTTGTACTCGTTCCCATCGCAACGTTAGTTTCCATAGAAAGAAGAGGGGGGGGGGGGGGAGAAGAAGAGGGGGTGGGGGGCAAGTGGGAAGGAGATCAAAACAAGAGAGCAACAGAAGGCCAGACAAGTTATCTACATATTTACAAAGTACCTGAGATAATAAAAAACAAAAAAAAACTAAGGTGCCTGAGCATAGCAGCAATGTATGTATACTGTGCATGTTATACTTATACTGTGCATGATATGCATATGGACGTTAAGGTGCTTAGAGGAAAAGAGCACAATAAAAAGAAAAAAAAAAGTCAGTGCGTTATACATGGGATTAAGGTGCAAAAGGTCAGTGCGTGTCCACCTAGGGTGGACTGACCCTAGTATAATCCGCAAGTAGCTCCATGAGGGAGTGCAACAAAAAGTCATTTGTACCTGGTGTAGTCCACAGGTGTGTCCGAGGGGGAGCTAAGTCCAAGTCATTGTCCCTGGTATAATCCACAGGTGTGTTCAGGAAGAGCCAGAAAAGTCTGCACCGCCTGTTGTCAGGCTGCTGAACAAGGCCTATGCCTCATTCAGGCTTATGCCCCATTCAGCATTCTGACAGCAGCCGGATTAAAACTGCACCAGTACCTGGTGGTGGAACTCTTGATACTGCGGTAGAGCCCCTTGCCCGGTCGCGGTCGTTGTAGGGGTTTGAACAGTCTGTGACTTGGGTGGTGCTTGTCCTTGATGATGCGCTTGGCTTTGACCACGCACCGCTTTTTGTACAGTTCCTGGAGCGCTGGGAGCTCGATTCCCATTATCCGCTCTGCCGATCGCACTACTCGCTGTAGGCTGATCTTTTCTCGGGCAGTGCAGTTCCCGTACCAGGCCGTGACACAGCCTGTTAGGATGCCTTCAACAGTAATACAGCCTGAGGATGCGATGTCCTACTCCGAGCTTCTTCAGGCGGCGGAGCCAGTACAGTCGCTGCTGAGCCTTTTTCCTCACGTGTGTGGTGTGCGTCTCCCATTTGAGGTCCTCCTCGATGTGTACTCCGAGGAACTTGAACTCGCTGACCCTTTCCACTGCAGCACCGTCGATGAGGATGGGCGCATGGTCTCTCCGCGGCCTCCTGAAGTCCACGATCAGTTCTTTGGTCTTGTCGACGTTAAGAGAGAGGTTGTTCTCCCGGCACCAGAGTGCCAGTGAGTTGATCTCCTCTCTATAGTCAGACTCGTCGTTGTTGACGATTCGGCCTATCACTGTCGTGTCGTCCGCGTACTTTATGATGGTGTTGGAGACATGTGTGGCTATGCAGTCATACGTGTACAGGGAGTAGAGGAGAGGGCTCAGCACGCATCCCTGGGGTGCTCCGGTGTTGAGGGTCAGGGGGTCGGATGTGATGCTGCCCATTCTCACCACCTGATGTCGGTTGGACAAGAAGTCCTGTATCCAGTCGCACATGCTTGGGTGTAGCCCTAGGTCTCTGAGCTTTTTGTCAAGTATTGCTGGGACAATGGTGTTGAATGCTGAGCTGTAGTCCACGAACAGCATACGTACATATTTGTCCTTCAGCAGCTTGTTGTCCATGTGCGAGAGGACGGTGTGGAGAGCCATGGCAATAGCGTCGTCGGTGGATCTGTTTTTGCGGTATGCATACTGCCACGGATCCAGCGAGGCAGGTAGCGTGGAGCTGATGTATTCCCTCACCAGTTTCTCGAAGCACTTGCTGACGATCGGGGTGAGAGCGACAGGTCTCCAGTCGTTCAGGCATGTCACTTTGGCCTTTTTGGGAATGGGCACAATGGTTGACATTTTGAACCCTGCAGGGACCACAGCCTGGGAGAGGGAGAGGTTAAAGATGTCAGCGAAGACACCCGCCAGCTGGTCTGCACATGCCTTAAGGACCCGGCCTGGAATCCCATCAGGTCCGGCTGCCTTGTGGATGTTGACCCGTGCGAAGGCTGTACGCACTTCTCTCTCCGAGATGGTTAGAGGGTTCTCCTCTGCTGGTGCTGCTGATGGCCCCGCTTGGCTGCCGCGGTTGGGGCTGATCTCAAACCGGCCGTAGAAAGTGTTCAGTTCGTTGGGGAGGGAGGCAGGCGGGTTCACCTCGCTTCTGGTTCTTGTTTTGCAGTCTGTCAAGGTGTGTACCGCCTGCCATGTGCTCCTGATGTCGCCATTGCTGAGTTTGTCTTGCATCTTTTTTTGTGTAGGCCTTTTTCGCCTTCCTGATGGCGCTGTTTAGGGCCGCGCGCGTCGTGTTGCGCGTTTCCACGTCGCCAGATTTGAAACCAGCATCCCGTTCATGCAGATGTGCACGTACTCCGCTGTCCATCCATGGTTTCTGATTGGGATAGATCCGAACTGTCTTTTTTGGGACTATGTCAACTATGCACTTACTGATAAAGCCAGTGACTGAGTCTGAGAGTTCGTTGATGTTATTCCCAGCGGCGTTCTTAAACATCCCCCAGTCAGTCTGGTAGAAGCAGGATTGTAGCATAGCGTCTGTGTCCTCAGACCAGATTCGGATTTCCTTCTCAACGACCGGCTCCCTTTTTAGCCTCTGTTTGTAGGCAGGTAGCAGCTGGATGGCGTAGTGGTCAGAGCTTCCTAGCGGTGGGCGGCGGAGAGCTTTGTATCCATCCTTGAAGGGCGTGTAGCAGTGGTCAAGAATATTGTCACCACGGGTACTGCAGGTGACATGCTGGTGGAATTTGGGAAAGACCTTTTTTAAGTCTGTCCGGTTGAAGTCGCCTAGGCAGATGACTGCACAGTCCGGGTGGCGATTTTCTTGTGCACTGATCGCCTGGTGTAATTCCCTCATAGCTGTGTCCTTATTAGCTCCAGGATGAATGTAAACAACGGCTACAATCACAATGCTGAAGTCGCGTGGTAGGTACTGAACAAACACTCTATAGCAATGAGTACTATCAGAATATAGAGCTATTTAACACTTATTTTAACCAAAGTAAATCACTTACCCTACCTTTAACACATTGCATGCCAGTCGCGTAGATCTACGCGAACCTATTTAAAGCCGCAGCGTGCCAGTCGCGTAGATCTACGCGAACCGCCGATTCCCATGTTAAGTGCCCCAGGTGCACTTTCCGATTTTTTTTGATCCATTTCCGTTTCCGGTTTCCGGTCGGAAACGGAATTATTCGGGTTCCGGTTTTTTCGATCGTATCCGCTTCCTGTCTGGGATCCTGTTTAAAACTCGATTTTCTCTGGTTGTTGTTTTTCTCCTCGCTGATCACTGTTTACCGTTGATCGGCTGTAGCTTCAAGATGGCGGCACGGATTTGGAAACTGTTTTCGCTGCCCGTTTCTCACGGATCCGCTGTGTGTTTAGAACCAAATGAACGCGCACTTTTAACTTATTTAGCGAGGTCTGTGGCGACATGAAAAAAACTAAAAAACAACAATAAAACGCTGGCACTGGTGAGTACATTATGAGATTAAACTCTGGCATGGAATGTGTTAATTACAAAGCACTGATTTTATTTATTTGTTCACCTTTTTTTTATTCTTTTTTTTACATCAGGAGACCACACCAAGGCTCTGATTGGTCAACTCATCATCTTCAACCAGATCCTAGGAGAGCTACGAGAAGACATCAGAGAACAGGTGTGTGTGTGTGTGTGTGTGTGTGTGTGTGTGTGTGTGTGTGTGTGTGTGTGTGTGTGTGTGTGTGTGCGTGTGTGCGTGTGCGTGTGCGTGCACTGCAATCAAGGGGGCCAGCCTGACATATTTACAATGAGGCCAATACGGAAGTATTCGGAAGACAGTTCATATGAATGGCCTGTTTGGCACTGTTTTACGTGTTTTACCCCTGCGGGTGTCAGAAAGCATTTATTTTAACGCAAGCGGATGGGTTTTTGACAAACTTTAGACTAGATTTTCTTACCTTAACACATCGACCGCCAGAGGTTAATCTCATAATGTACTCACCAGTGCCAAGGTGTTTTTGTTGTTTTTTTTGTTTTTTTCATGTCGCCATAGATCTTGTTAAAATCCTTAAGATTGGACTTCCGGGAAGATGGCGGAGAGAGGAGCAGCTTAGTTTGTTTGCTCTCCAAAGTAGGTTAAAATAGCTCGACAGAAACAGAACCAAAACGGGGAAAGAATGAAAATAAAATGAATAATATATAAAGAGGAAGCCATAGAATCATTTCAAGACCTACAAGAGAGGAATAAAGCATCGGAAACAGCGACGACGACGGAGGGAAAAGAAGGGAATGAGAAGCGGAGATAAAAATGGACGGGGGATTCAACGAAACACTACGTGCGGGACTCGCTGGTATATCGGCAGAATTAAGATCTTTTAGACAGGAAATGCAGCAAGAACTAGCTTCGTTCAAAGAAGAAATAAAGAAAGAAATTAAGGACGAAATTACAAACTTTCGCATGGAGGTAGACCTCCAGGCGCTAAGACAAGACGGAGAAATAGCGACGCTGAAGGCTGATACTAACGAGACCCAAGCACGCATATCAGAGGTGGAAGAATGGAGGATAGGAGCGGACGGAGCCATGATGGTAATGGTGGACCATGTGGAGATCTTACAGGCACAACTACTGGAGCTCGAGACGAGGGCGAGACGAAATAACTTAAGGGTCTTTAATCTGAAGGAGGAAACTGAAGGGGTGTCGGTAATGAAGTATATGGAACAATTATTTCAATCCGAACTGGATCTACCCACAGGAACCCAACTTCAACTACAAAGGGGACATCGAGCCCTCAGCCAGAGACCGAATAACCCGTCTGCCCCCCCCAGGTCCATTGTGCTGAACTTTCTACAATTTGAGACAAAAGAAATGGTGCTGAGAAAGGCTTGGGAGAAGAATATTCAAGTGGAAGGCAAGCGGCTAGGATTCGACCATGATTACCCTCCCGAAATCGTTCGCATGAGAAAAGATTACCTCCCAGCAAAGAAAGTCCTAAAAGAAAGAGGAATCCGTTTCAATACTCCTTTCACAAAGATGAGGGTCCACTGGCTGGAGGGAGTGAAGACCTACAACAACGCGGAAGAAGTCACACAAGCCATGAGGGAAAGAGGCTTCATGGAGGAAAGACCGAGCGGGGATCCAGACGTAGAATCGCCGACGGAGGAGCCGACAACGGCAGCGGAGGCGGAGGGTCGAGCGGATCCGACGACGGCACAGGCGAAGGGAAGCAAGGGAGCGAGCAGTGGAGCCTCGGAGTGGAAGAGAGTGGAACGGGCGAGAGGAGCAAAGAATCGAGCTTCAGAGAAGTTGAAAAGTTTTAGAAGAAAATAAGGAATTCTTTTTTTTGCTGAAAACAAGAGGTAACATTGAGTTGAAATGACAGTGGGGGGTGGGGTAAAGAAGGGGAAAATGACGAGGGAAGGTAAAATACATAGGGGGAAAGAATGATAAAAATTGACGTCATATTAATATAGTAGATAGAAACAAACCCACCCGTACAAATGGCTGGTTATTTTGTGAATACGACTCAATATGGGGTCTTGGTTACAAACTAGGTTTTTGATGAAAACGAAATGGTTTCTGTTCTGTTTTTTTGTTTTTGGGCTGTTACTTACTGACGGAGAGTTTTCTCATTAAGAGGATGTTGGCTAGGCGCTGGGGAAGCCCAAGGGTTGGGTCTAGTACTAGTATGCCTAGGGGGGGGCCCCCGTGCAAGACGGGGCTTACCCCCGCACCCTATTATGAGGGTCTAGGGGTCACGGAGGTTTTACCCCGTGTTTGGAAGTTAATTTATGTGTTTTTCGTTTTATGTTTTAAGTGTATGAAACTGACAACTGGTTGTAAACATTACGGGATGAAGGTACAAGGGTTATATGTAACAAGAAGAGAAATGAGGTTTTTTGATGACTAATGTGGTTGGGATAATGTCACTGAATGTGAATGGTCTGAATTCTCCGATAAAAAGACAAAGAGTGATGACAAAATTGAAAAAAGAAAAAATGCAGGTGTATTTCCTACAAGAGACTCATCTAACAAAAACGGAACATGAGAAATTAAAAAGATTTGGCTATAGGAATTCATATTATAGTTCATATAGAAAAGGTCCTAGAAGAGGTGTTATAATTTTGATATCTAATACAATTAATTTTACATTTGAAAAGGAAATTAAGGATAAAGAGGGGAGGTATATTATAGTGAAAGGAAAACTAGATAATGAACCGGTGACCTTGGTAAATATATATGCACCTCCAGAAAGTGATAAGATTTTTTTCAAATCCTTGTTTGATATCATAGCCTTGGAATCAAATGGAATTTTGATCTGTGGAGGAGATACCAATACGGTTTTGTGCGATAAAAAAGATACGTCAAGTACAAAAAGAGGGAAAACTCAATTAGCAAAATTTGTGAATACATCACTAGAGGAGATGGGACTGATAGATATATGGAGATATCTTCACCCTTTAGTAATTGACTTTACACATTACTCTGCAGCCCATAAAGTGCATTCTAGATTAGACCAGTTTTTTATAAACACAGATGAGAGTCATAGAGTTACTGAATGCGAGATTGGAGGGGCGGATGTATCAGACCATAATCCAGTGTCTTTGAAATTGAGATTGAATAACAGGAAACGTCAAACTATCTGGAGACTTAATATGGGAATGTTGAACAGTGAGCAGAGGAGGGAGAAGATCAAAGCTGAGTTAATAAGATATATAGAAGAAAATGATAATGAAGAGGTGGACCCGACAGTAGTCCTGGATGCCATGAAAGCGGTCCTGAGGGGAAAATTGATAGTGGAATCAGTATTAGTAAAAAAGGCTAAGTTAGAAATCTACAGGAAAAACAATGACAAATTGAGGGGGCTAGAACAGGAATATCAGAAAACAAAAAAGGAGGCGGTATACAATCTAATGCAAGAACTGAAAACAAAAATAAAAGAGACACAACTTGACGAAGTTGAAAAAAATAACAGGTTCCTCAGACAAAACTATTATGAAGCTGGATCAAGGGCCACCAAATTATTGGCAAAGCGAATACGCAAACAACAGGTATTGAGTAACATATGCCAAATTAGAGATCCTCAGTCAGAAGAACTGACATGTGTACCGGAACAAATAGAGAGAATATTCAAAAACTATTATGAGGATTTATACTCACAACCTAAAGAAGCAGAAGAGGGAGAAATGAGAGCATATTTGGAACAATTAGATCTGCCTTCAATTGGGAAAATACAAAATGATAAATTAACAGCAAGCATTACAATGGAGGAGGTATTGGAGGCAATCAGCTCATTTAAGAATAACAAATCACCAGGGAGTGACGGTTTTCCTGCAGAATTCTACAAAATGTATAGGGAAGAGCTGGCACCACTACTATTAGCTTCTTTTAACTGGACATTGGAAAAACACAAAATCCCAACCTCATGGTCAGAGGCAATAATTACAGTTTTGCTAAAAGAAGGGAGAGATAAGGTGCAATGTGGTAGCTATAGACCAATATCCATTTTAAATGTAGATTATAAAATGTATACAAAAATTCTGTCCAAAAGATTGGCAGATCTCATGACAGACCTGATCGACGAAGATCAGACTGGGTTTATCAGAGGGCGCCAGACCCATGATAGTATTAGAAGAACTATACACATTGTAGATAAGGTACAGAGGACGAATACAAGTGCACTATTAGTAAGTATTGACGCGGACAAGGCCTATGATCGGGTCTCTTGGGAGTTCTTATATGCAGTGCTGACAAGATTTGGATTTAGCAAAGAGGCGGTACAAAGTATAAGATCATTATATCAACAGCCCTCAGCGAGAATTAAAATTAATGGAAGTTTGTCCGAAAAGTTCTATCTACAGCGCTCGGCGCGCCAAGGGTGCTGCCTTTCGCCTTCCTTGTTCGATTTTTTCATAGAACCCCTAGCACAAGCGGTGAGACAAAATGCGGGTATACATGGAGTTGTGGTTCACGGCATAGAACATCGGATCGGGCTTTTTGCCGATGATATAATAACATTCCTCGGAAAACCTAATGATTCACTCCCTGTGTTAGGTAATATATTAGAAACATTTGGGCATCTATCTGGCTACAAGGTCAACATATCCAAAACACAGATTTTGGCATTGAACTATACCCCAAATGCATACATAAAGGAATCTTTTGATTTCAATTGGAATCAAAAAAGTATTAAATATCTGGGTGTTAACATTACTAAAAGTATGTCCACACTGTATAAGGCCAACTACACCGGAATAGATCAGAAAATCCAAAAAGATATAGAAAGATGGACTACATTGCCACTGGACCTTAACTCTAGAATTGAGACTGTGAAAATCAATGTACTGGCTAGGCTTTTATATATGTTCCAGGCTCTGCCAGTAGAGGTCCCCCAAAGCCAATTTACAAAATGGGATAGACTGTTGTCCAGATTTGTTTGGGGAGGTAAAAAGCCTAGAGTTAAATTTCTGACTCTCAAACTACCAAAAGATAGGGGGGGGATGAGTCTCCCCAACTTACAAATGTACTATGAAGCTGCTCAGCTGAGGTATGCGGTATGTTGGTGTAACCCTAGCTATGAGTCCAAATGGAAAGAAATGGAGAAGGAAGTTGGGAATAAACCAATTCAGAGTTTCTTAGGAGACATTGAATATTTAAAAAAAAAGAAGCATCTCATCGACCCAATTACATTATTTACATTGGAGATTTGGTTTAAAATAGTTAAAAAATACAAACTAAAAGAAGAAATAAAAATATTAAAATGGATAGCTTCAGACAGTGCTTTCAAACCGGCGGAATATGATAAAGGGTTTAAACAGTGGCAGAATAAAGGCATGACAGCATGGTGTACTTTGGTGACGAAGGGGCAGTTGGAGAGCTTTAAGGAACTAAGCGATAAATATGATCTAAATAAACATGAATTCTATAGGTACCTACAACTAAGAGACTATTATACAAAGGAAATTCAGGAGACACCCTCTGGAGAAGTGAATGGTGTGGTCCAAATGATGATAAACGCATACACAGGAAAAGAGGTTCGGGTTATATCCGGATTATACCAAAAATTTATAAATAGTAAACATACAACTGATTATATAAAAGAAAAATGGGAAACGGAACTGGAGATAGAAATTACAGAAAAAGAATGGGTGAATATGTGGATGACACATCAAACCTCCACCAATTCACGGGTCTGGAGGGAGTTCTCCTGGAAAAATTTGATCAGGTTCTTTATAACTCCAAAAATTAAGAGTAAACAGTTAAGTAAACAAGTTCAATGCTGGAGGGAATGTGGAGAGGTGAATGTGGACCACTCGCATGTTTTCTGGAAATGTCATAAAATTGAGTCTTTTTGGAAAATGATACATAAACAACTCCGGAAGATATTGGGATACGAGGTACCTATGGAAAGTAAAGTTTTATATTTATGTGACTTAGAATCAGGAAAGGTGCGGATGAAGGACAGGTATTTAGTCAGGATTTTATTGGCAGCAGGGAAGAAAAACATCACAAGGAAATGGGGACAGGTGGACATACCCTCACAAGGGCAATGGGAAGAACTTGTGGAGGAAATCTATGTAATGGAAAATATGACACATCGCCTGAGACTACAGGAAACACAGATGGTAAAGAAATGGACAAAGTGGATACTCTACAAGAACTCTATTTGTATGAAGTAGCATAAAAAAAGGACATATATAGTCAGTTGTTGGTTTCGAAACGTTTGTCTTTTTAGGTTTAGTTTTTGTCTTGTCTTTATGTCTTGTTCTCTTTTTTGGGTTTTTTGTATTTCTTTTTCTTTTTGTGTTGTATAATTTATGTTTGTGTACAAAATTTAATAAAAATTTCAAGTGATAAAAAAAAAAAAATCCTTAAGATTGAGCTCTACACAGTCTGTTTACATCCGCGAGATCTCCCTGTATCTCCCAGTGAAGATCGCGTGTCAAACGGGGTATCCATGTTGTAGTTAGAGCGGATTACGTTAAACAGTGAAATGCGAGGAGAAAAAACTACAGGAAGAGAATTGAGTTTCAGTTTCGTCTGTAGAATGGGAGCGGGCGTGATCGTCAAAACCGGATCCCAAATAATTATATTTCCGGTCATCAAACCGGAAACGGAAGTGGATCAAAAAAATTCCGAAAGTGAACCCGGAAGTGAATAGCGCGAAAAGTCTCTGCGCTTAACAGTTGGATTTAACGGACCGTAGGACTACGTTCTTGGCGGTTAATGTGTTAATAAAAATTGTCATAAATTCTATATGCTTCCAGTCGCTAGTTTAAAGTCTCCTTTCAATCATCATGATATGCATTTTGCTAAATTATGGTCCCATTTATTTTAAAATTGACGATAAAGGCTATTCTCTAGGGCGGGATGATTTGATTGACAAGCTAAACAACCAATAGCATTCATTCCCCGCCCCCGCTCTTGATTGACAAGCTACCCAACCAATAGCATTCTTTGGGGATTGTTTTCCGGTTCCTGTTACCGACGTGCTTTTGGGCTTATATTAGAGATGGCGGATTTCAAATTCCTGAACAATCGGCCCAAAAACAATCGGAGCAATACCCCCCACATGGATGGTACAACCAGAAACAACTCGACCTTCTGGGAACAATTGTCATTTTCATGGCTAAGAAACACTTTTAGAGCTACGGTTACATTAATGAAAAGATTGTGGTTGGGGTCAGGTTTACACTTAGGCATTTAGGGGTTAGATTTAGGGGTTGGGGTAATGGTTAAATTAGGGTTAGGTTTAGGAGTTAGGGTTACAAATGGCAAAGAAAACAGTAAAATGCTCATCTTTAACGGAACGGCATCTTTGCTTTGACGCTTTCTCCTCTCCTCTCCTCTCCTCTCCTCTCCTCTCCTCTCCTCTTCTCTCTTCAGGTGAAGGAGATGTCTCTCATTAGGAACACTATTCTGGAGTGTCAGGTCTGTGGTAAGTCAAAACCATGACATCATTATGTCTTCAATTTGTCTATTTTTAAGGATAATGAATATTTGTTCCAAAACAGGGTGTACTGTGCGCACATCATCATATTTGGTTACAGTTTGGCACAGTTTGACTTGGCATAATGCAGACAGTATTAAGAAAAGAAAAAACCCACAACATAGTGGCTCACTTACTTATCTTCAGAGACATCTCAAACTTAGGAATGTTGAAATGTGTGTATACAAGGAGAATTGCTTCCTCCTATGAAGCAAAAGCCAAAGTTTGCGCTCTAATGAGATCCAATGAGTTATATCATCATCACATATTATATTCATATTATATTCACTATTATATTCACATATTATATTCACTATATTCATTTACTTAAAGTTGGCGTGCTACCGCCTTTGCACGAAAGGATTGCACTGCATTTCATGTACTTTGCATGCTCATTTTCCTCTCTTGTAAAGTGCAACCACACTTGTGAGGATTTTTGTGTGTTCGATATGCTGCTGTGCTGACAATATTCACTCCGTCACACTCGAAGGACACTGGTGGTATTCTGATCCTAGATCAGTGGACGTATCCACCCCACTCACATGTGTAGGTGGCGTAACATCACCACAGTCGCTTGCAATGCACACAGCTGAGCCAAATGAAGACAGGAAGAGAAATTCCAGGAACCATTTGCGGGAACCGTTAATGCAAATACGATGGAACCGGCTCCGGTTCTTCAATCTCAGAACCGGGTCAGAAATATAACAGGTTCCGGGTCCCAACCCCGTCAGAATTCATGCAGTGTATCACCCTCCCTGGCCAGCTTCCCTCCCAATTGTGTTTTGTAGACTCTCAACAAAGCCAGATGCACCACGATGGATTCGAACCCACAACCTCCACGGTGGCGGGCAAGCACTTTACCACTGCACCACCCGAGTGCTATATGCCTATTCTTATAATGGATATAATAATAATAATAATAATAAGTGTAAATGTAATAATAATAATAATAATAATAATAATAATAATAATAATAATAATAATAATACATACATACGATTTATATAGCGCTTTTCTAGGTACTCAAAGTTGTTGGTTGTTGAGGGCTTTGTAGGTTGTGATTAGTATTTTGAAGTCAATTCTGTGCTTGACTGGGACCCAGTGGAGGTCACAGAGGACTGGTTCTTGGAAAGTGTCTGTAAACCTCAGACTAGATGTGTCCTGTGTAAACGGTGATCTAGCGTGTGCCTGTCAGAACCAAAGGTCCTCTCTATACCCCTCCAGGTTTCCATGAGCCGCGCTCACGCTGCTCTCCCAACCCCTGCCACAAGGGGGTACCTTGCATGGAGACCTTTCAGTATCCAGGGTACCAGTGTGGGCCCTGTCCAGAGGGAACCACAGGCAACGGGACACACTGTCACAACATCGATGAGGTACAGGACACACTCCTGTATGAAGAACAATAGGCTCTATGCACAGCAGCCATATTGGAAAGAAATTGGGCCTCTTCCTTACTGCCTTCACAGGTCTTACACATTATGCTAATTAAGGCTCTGTTCCATTCTGGTCAGGGTGTTCTGATATTGGGCATGTTGGCTCACTGGAAACACTCTGCTACTCCAGTGGGTCTCAAAGTGTGGTCCAGGGACCCTTGTGGTTCCTTGAGGTGGTTCCAAATGGCCCCTACAGGTCTGTATCTCTGAGAGTGTACAAATGTACACTCATTTGTACACTCTCAGAGTTATGGGGGTCCTTGAAATTTAAAAGTTTGAGAACCACTGTGCTACACTAAATGGAACAGAGCCTTAATAATTAGTCAAATTGGTAAGACCTGTGAAGGAAGTAAGGAAGAGGCCCAATTTCTTTCCAATATGGCTGCTGTGCATAGAGCCTACTGTTTTTGTACTTTCAATGTTTTATTTTTTTTTCCTTTTGGCACTTTAAGTGAGTCGTATTTTGTGTTTTGTCATTCATTTATTTTAAAATATGGGCAATTTCTTTATTTACGGTTCTTGGTAGCCTTACCTAATTTACGGAACAATTATATCAATTGATATGTGTAAATAATATATAATAGCTACGTAAGACGCACTCCCGCAAACATTTACATTTGGTGTCAGCTTAGCAAACACACAGCACCTTATTATCAGTGGTGGAAAAAGTACTCACATGTTTTACTTATGTAAAAGTATCAATACTGCAATATAGAAATACTCTGTTACAAGTAAAAGTCCGGAATTCAAAATGTACTTGAGTAACAAAAGGTATTGGCATGAAAATGTACTTAAAGTACCAAAAGTAAAAGTACTCATTATGCAGAATGTCCCATTTCAAGTTTTCAAATGTAAAAACATCTTTTGAAAATAGCAGATCTACATGCTCACAATGCGTCGCGATGCGACGCATTGTGAGCTTGTAGATCGGCTATTTTCAAATGGCTGAAATGTGTATAGGGCTGAAGTGGTTAATGTTTGCTTGTAATAATAATCCAAATCTACAAAGTAACTAGTAACTAAAGATTTCAAATGTAGTGGAGTAAAAGTACAAAATTTGCCTCTGAGATGTAGTGGAGTACAAGTAAAAGTATTGGAAATTGGAAATACCCAAGTAAAGTACAAATACCTCAAAATTAAAATGTACTTAGTTACTTTCCACAACTGCTTACTTATAACTCAGTTTGAACTTACAGTAAACACAGCTGGTGCAATCAGTCAGTGATTGATTGTGTTGTGATCATGTTCTGATGTGTGTTGTGGTGCTCCACAGTGCATGGAGGCCCAGCCGTGTTACTCCCCCTCAGCATGTGTCAACACAGCTACAGGTTTCTCCTGTGAGCCGTGTCCCCCCGGTCTGTGGGGGCCGCCGCTCATAGGGGTGGGGATAGAGTACGCCAAGAAATACAAGCAGGTGCAGCACACCCACACGCACGCACGCACGCACGCACGCACGCACGCACGCACGCACGCACGCACGCACGCACGCACGCACGCACGCACGCACGCACGCACACACACACACACACACACACACACACACACACACACACACACACACACACACTCACGAGGACCGTTACTACAGTACATCAGCATGAAAAAAGACAATATCAGATCCTGGATCACGTGAGCCACAGCATCCCAATTCTTGAAGGAACATTATTTGTATACAACTGTTTGGTAGCTACTATATATGTCTATGAATTGAATACTAAGAACCCCAATGGAAACAAGACGGCAAGGACTTTTTTGGACGGATTGCAAAGAAGTTTAGGGATAATGGGTAAGGCACCGGCGAAAATAGGGCCAGTGAAAAAAGCGGACAAGTACAGTTGCAATACAGGTCTGTTTTACTAAGTACAGATCGACGGTTTAAGTGACAGGTGCAGAATGTCATGGATCAACAACGTTCAGCTCTGACAGACTCAATGAAAAATACGTCAATTCATTCTACACAGCAGTTCAATCAATCTCTGCTTCATCACTGATGTACACATAAACAAATCCATACTCACATTGTGAAAAGTGTGTGGTAAATGTAACAATTCATTTTTCTGTCTTTGTCTGTCTGTCTGTCTGTCTGTCTGTCTGTCTGTCTGTATGTCTGTCTATCTGACTGTCTGTCTCTGTATGTCTCGTTCTCTCACTCTCTCGCTCTCTCTCTCTCGCTATCTCTCTCTCTCTCTCTCTCTCTCTCTCTCTCTCTCTCTCTCTCTCTCTCTCTCTCTCTCTCTCTCTCTCTCTCTCTCTCTCTCTCTCTCATCCATTGTATCTCTCTCTGTAGGAGTGTTCGGACATTGATGAATGCGTGGAAGTCGCAGATGCTTGTGTTCCCAACTCTGTCTGTACCAACTCTATAGTGAGTACACAACACTGTCTGTACAACACTGTAATAAATACATAATAACTCTGGAGTTTAGTTCCACTATGCTGCTATAGCAAACACACACCTACAGAGGAAGCCCTGGTCACCATGCTTACCAACACAGACCGTTGACGGGCCCCATCAAAATGTATAAGTGCAGTAGCCCCCTCTACTGGACAAATTAGCCTTCATTCTACCCAGTGGGGGAAAAAGTACTCAAATGTTTTACTGAAGTAAAAGTATCAATACTGCACTGCAGAAGTACTCTGTTACAAGTAAAAGTCCAGAATACAAAAATTACTTGAGTAAAAGTACAAAAGTATTGGTATCAAAATGCACTTAAAGTACCAAAAGTAAAAGTACTAAAATGTTTGAAAATAGCAGATCTTGTAGATAGCCTATAGGTATGAGATAGGGTGGTAAATGAATGTTTTATAATGTAATCATTTATATTTGCAAAGTAACTAGTAACTAAAGTTTTCAAATAATTGTAGTGGAGTAAAAGTACAATATTTGCCACTGATATTTAGTTGAGTAGAAGTAAAAGTATAGACAATTGGAAATACTCCAGTAAAGTAAAAGTAACTCAAAATTGTACTTAAGTACAGTACTTGAGTACATGTACTTAGTTACTTTACACCACTGATTCTACCCCTAAAGTTAACTCTCTCTCTCTCTCTCTCTCTCTCTCTCTCTCTCTCTCTCTCTCTCTCTCTCTCTCTCTCTCTCTCTCTCTCTCTCTCTCTCTCTCTCTCTGTGTGTTCAGGGGTCATACAGATGTGGGGGGTGTAAGGCTGGTTTCCTAGGCAACCAGACATCGGGTTGTGTCCCCAAGAAGTCATGTGCCTCGCTCCCCTTTAACCCCTGTGATGCCAAGGCCCACTGCGCCATCGAGAG
Organism: Gymnoscopelus braueri; assembly: GCF_963280865.1. Lineage (NCBI taxonomy): Eukaryota > Metazoa > Chordata > Actinopteri > Myctophiformes > Myctophidae > Gymnoscopelus > Gymnoscopelus braueri. Next base: position 58,974,216 of record NC_137605.1, on the reverse strand, counting down.
GAACGGAGACGTGTCCTGCAGGGTGAGTTCTATGGCTTTAACCACCCAAATTACTGATCCACAAGCTCACAATGTGTTTAGATGCAACTTGCATCGCAACATACTGTGAGCTTGTAGATTAGCCATTTCCACCGTGGGACACAATCGTACGACAACGTATAAAATATGCCTTAAGTGGTTAAAATAATACATCAGATGCAATGCAGAATGACGGCCCTGTGCCTGCTCATTTACACTGCTGAAAACGCCAAAGTGAAGGACTTGTCTTTTGTCACATGGGTTTCTTTCACACCAGGGTTAGGGTAATACTATAAATCCCTCTAATAATATATTATTATGATGGTATGATCCCTGGTCGTTTCTACATTCATGTTTCAGGCTGATGCTGATTAAAGGACCATACCTGAAGTCATTGTTTAGTCACAGCTTTGTCCATATCAAACATAAACACATACCATCTTTCCATTGTAGGCTTTAGTGTTAAGACATTGTGTTTATTTACATTTTCTCCATAGTCAATGCACTGTATCTGAATAATTGAGCTAATGGTGGCTAAACGTCATTGCACAGTTAAGGAGTAAAGGATATTTGAATGGTGTTTGTAAATCAATCTTAATTCTCCAGGGACTATTTTCAGGTAGACAACTATGATAAAAAAGGTTTATACATACATACGTACGTACGTACGTACGTACATACATACATACATACATACATACATACATACATACATACATACATACATACATACATACATACATACATACATACATACATACTTACATTCTGTATACATATATGTGTTTGTGTGTGTGAATGGAATCCAATGGTTTCCTCAAAAAATCGAACAAACCATGGTACAGCATGCTTTGTAAACCAGCGGTCAGAAAGGTCAAGTACACTGTGAGTTGTTGTCAACATGGGCTAAACATGTTAATGTACTTCACAGATCAGTAGACGGATACAAATGTATTGTCCGTTAACCAGGCGATAAATAGATATCTTGTTATCAAAAATATCTCCTTTAAAGCATAAAATACACTTCTTATGAGACATGACTCTCTGTACATGATGAATTGAAATTCACGCTCTGTGTGTGTGTGTGTGTGTGTGTGTGTGTGTGTGTGTGTGTGTGTGTCTGTGTGTGTGTGTGTGTGTGTGTGTGTGTGTGTGTGTGTGTGTGTGTGTGTGCGTGCGCGCGCGTGCGTGCGTGCGTGCGTGCGTGCGTGCGTGCGTGCGTGCGTGCGTGCGTGGCGTGGCGTGCGTGTGTCACCCCAGTGTAACGTGGGCTGGGCAGGTAATGGACACACCTGTGGAGTGGACACTGACCTGGACGGATACCCTGACCGCTCTCTGCCCTGCATGGACAATGATAAACACTGCAAACAGGTCTGCAAACCCAACTTTTCTACACACACACACACACACACACACACACACACACACACACACACACACACACACACACACACACACACACACACACACACACACACATACTTTATCTGTTCCAAATGATGATTCTGGTTTGCAACAGGTCATACAATGTGTGTGCGTGTGTGAGGTGACATGGTGTCAGACCAAGGGGCAAACCCTGTTCGCTGGAATTGAACCTCACTTCCGGGTTCTCGTTCAGCCTGCTGTTCCTATTAATGGCCCAGCAGATGTCGCTATTTCACCTTCGGTGGTGGCAATACATTAGAATCTCAATAGATTTTAATTTAATTTAATTTAATTTAATTTAATTTAATTTAATTTAATTTAATTTAATTTAATTTAATTTAATTTAATTTAATTTATTTTTTTCATAAACACTTTATGTTTTCAATCGCTAGTTTAAAGTATTTTTTTAATTATCATCATGATATATGTGTTTAGTAAATTATGGTCCCATTATTTTTTTAATTAATCATAAAGTAGGGTATGTTGCCAGGATTTCTACTGGTTCTACCAAGTGAAGACCCGCCCTCGCTGCGGTTGCAGCCAATAGCATTATAGTACAGCGGATAAAAGCAATATTTTGGGAGAATCGTTCACTTGGTGATACAAGCGTGAAACTTGGTACAGATCATCTTTAGAGGTCATTTATCGATTTTTTTAATCGAGCCACTTGAAAATCAAAGATGGCGGCCATTTTTCAAGATGGCCGACATCTTAGTGGGCAGTTAAGTGATATGATGGTTTATTTGGTGATACAAGCATGAAAATTGGCATGAGCAGTCTCTGTGGGTCACTTGACAATAGGCCACCCACAGCTACTTGAAATTTCAAGATGGCGGCCATTTTTCAAGATGGCCAACACTTTAGTGGAGCAATTAAGTTATATAATGGTTTATCTGGTGATACAAGCATGAACATTGGCATGAGCAGTCTCTGTGGGTCACTTGACAATAGGCCACCCACAGCTACTTGAAATTTCAAGATGGCGGCCATTTTTCAAGATGGCCAACACTTTAGTGGAGCAATTAAGTTATATAATGGTTTATTTGGTGATACAAACATTAAATTTGGCATGAGCAGTCTCTAAGGGTTGCTTGACAAGAAAACACTCCCAGCCACTTTACATTTCTATTTTCAAGATGGCCGCCCCCTGGATCCTCAAAAGATACATTTTCTCATAGAAATGTATGTTTTTTTTTCATTAAGGACGATTATACGATTATTATTATTATGCTAAAGAACAACTTTTAACACATCACAATATAGTTGTGTTGATTTGTTGATCATAGATAGATTAGATAAGAGTGAATATCTGCACTACCAGGGCACACTGGTGATATATCACTGCTGTTAAACTCAGAGTGGGGTTCAATGTCAGCTAATTGAAAGTTGGTATCCCAAATGCTGTCTAATTTACCCCAAAACAGTTAGATAGCCGCACCTGAATTGACAGGTTGTGCCAGCACGGGAGAGCCGAGCCAAGGTTAATGGGGTTTTAGTTAACCGGATGGTGTACAGATCGCTCAGGATTTAAATGGCATTGGATGAACGATCGAACTAAGTGTAGGGTTAAGGCACGAACTTAGTTGTATCCCATACATCAAAGTGCTTGGTAAAAGGTGGTAAAAGGATAAACCCTCGGCCTCTGCCTATGCTGCAGACATGGCAGAAGCCATCATAACAGTTGTGAAAACTAACTGGGACAGATGTTTAATTTGTCAGCAGGTCACCAAGGAAAAACTCATTCAGCCGAGTTTATTCAACAGAGAGCACGATCGTACTGGTTATGATACCATTGCAAGAAATGTTCCATTATTTCATAAGATCAATGCTCTGCCTATCTTACTTAGTCCAACCCGACTAGATGAAGGTGATGGCATAGAAAGCACATCGACAAGAAACAGAGCAAAATATAATTCAAGCTGTAAACTTAGGTTTAACAACACAGAGCTGGAAAGGGCCCAAAAGAGAGCATCTACATCTGCTGAAGACACTGAAGATACCAAAGATATCCATGTCAAGAGGCCAAGAAGATCTAATGTATGACCGGTCCAGCGATGTCACAACTGTGAACGAGGCCAGGCTTGATCTCTTTGCCAGAAAGCAAAGACAATATGACTTGATCCCACCAACTCAAGCAGCACTCAAAGAGCATGCCAAACATGCTTCTTATGAGGCTGGATACGTGTGGGGACAGGCATTGAAGCGACATCCACAAATGCCGAGCCCATCTGACTGGGGATGGGTGGAACAGGACGAGAAGTGGAAAGTCTTCTGGACTCCACTTCCACCTATTGCGGAGAGTTGTTGGGAGTTGACCAAATGTGGGTGCTCCAAGGCATGTACTGGAAGGTGTAACTGCTTCAGATATGGACTCAGTTTCACATGCCTATGTAGTTGCCCCTGCTAGAACCTATTTGCATGTTTATTTTATTTTTATTATTCCCTGTTGTCCTCTGTGTTTTCAAGTGGAGGCCTATGGCTCGGCTTCCCCTCGTCACATCGACGCATCATGTTTTACTTTTTATCTAGTCTATTACTGTGTAATTTTCAGTTGTTACTTTGTAACATTGCTTCCACTGCCTTCCACTGCCATATCTAACAGTGAAGCACATTTTCAGTTTAGTTCCTTAGTATCGTTTGTCATGGTTCCGTGGCTATTGCCATTCAGTATTAGCCATTACTCATAATTTTGGAGCACTGTCCGTTCAGCACCACAACTGTGCTTATCAGCACCACAACTGTGCTAATTTATTCATCTTATTTTTTGTTTCCCCACCCCTTAGTATTTATTTGACACATGTAATGGCTGTTAGTTTAAAAAAACCAATATATATATATATATATATATATATATATATATATATATATATATATATATATATATATATCCTCCCTTGTGACTGTTACCTTGTCGTGGTAAGGGAGCTTGTTTAGGCCTACCTCAGTGAACCCTGAGAGCTATGCCGGTGGGAGGCAACTCCTGACAGGTCTTACCAAACTGGACAGGTCGTGGGCGAGGAGTCAGACAAAACACAGTCAAACAACCTCTCTTGACAGAGCTTTTTGAGGAACCCAATACATTTCTATGAGAAAAGGTATCATTTAAAGATTGACATCTTGAAATTTCAAGTGGCTGTGGGCGGTTTCTTGTCAAATGACCTTTTGAGACGGCTCATGGCAATTTTCATGCTTGTATCACCAACTAAATGATTTCTTAAGCTTAACTAGTCCACTAAGGTGGTGGCCATCTTGAAAAATGGCCGCCATCTTGACATTTCAAGTAGCTGTGGGTGGCTTATTGTCAAGTGACCCACAGAGACTGCTCATGCCAATTTTCATGCTTGTATCACCAAATGAACCATTATATAACTTAAATGCTCCACTAAAGTGTTGGCCATCTTGAAAAATGGCCGCCATCTTGAAATTTCAAGTAGCTGTGGGTGGCCTATTGTCAAGTGACCCACAGAGACTGCTCATGCCAATTTTCATGCTTGTATCACCAAATAAACCATCATATCACTTAAAGGAGAATTCCGGACAAATTAAGTGTTATCTTTCATGTCTCGTTACTCACCTAGCGACGTAAAAAGTGGCGTTCTTTTTTTCCATATATTCCCCTGTCGTCATTTTTTAAACACCCTCCGTTGTTATAATGGGAGCGCGTGGGTTATGTGAAGTTCGTCTATTATAACCGACGCAATGTTATTTTTTTCTCTACTACGATTCATTGTAGAGTCTCATGATAGTCAAACATGCGCTGAAAATTCCTGCGAGCCTGCCGTTAATGGCGAACGATTTAACACTGGTTGCTTGTTTCCAGAATCTGGCAACACGAGTTGCCAGGTTCTGGAAAGAAACAAGCATCCAGTGTTAAATCGTTCGCCATTAACGGCAGGCTCGCAGGAATTTTCAGCGCATGTTTGACTATCATGAGACTCTACAATGAATCGTAGTAGAGAAAAAAATAACATTGCGTCGGTTATAATAGACGAACTTCACATAACCCACGCGCTCCCATTATAACAACGGAGGGTGTTTAAAAAATGACGACAGGGGAATATATGGAAAAAAAGAACGCCACTTTTTACGTCGCTAGGTGAGTAACGAGACATGAAAGATAACACTTAATTTGTCCGGAATTCTCCTTTAACTGCCCACTAAGGTATCGGCCATCTTGAAAAATGGCCGCCATCTTGGATTTTTGAGTGGCTCGATTAAAAAAGTCAAAGAGTTGACCTAAAGGAATGTTCATGCCAATTTTCACGCTTGTATCACAAAGTGAACGATTGTTCCTACTATCCGCTCTACTATTAATGTCCGTTAGCATTTCGGACCGGATATAGAACAATGGCGGATTTGAAATCGCTGAAAAATAGGCTTTATTTACTGTCTGTAAAAACCAATGGCGTGACGCTGTCCATATTTCTTACGGTCAATGTGTCAGACTGGTGAATCTGGTTTGCAGCGGGGTCGACATGGTTTGTGTGTGTGGTGACATGGTGGTGACATGGTGGTGACATGGTGGTGCATTGGTGTCCTCTCTCCTCCATTAGGACAACTGTGTTTACACGCCCAACTCTGGCCAGGAGGATGCAGACAACGATGGCATAGGAGACCAGTGTGATGAAGACGCAGACGGAGATGGAATAAAAAATGTGGAGGTGGGTGTGTGAATCTGTGTAAAGGTAGCTACATGCTACGATTTATTTACAGTCCGACGTCCGACCTTTCTTCTTATGACCCATTCGGAAAACAAGTTCTTAAGACACCGTTCATGCTCCATACTGCCAAACGAACTGAGGTGATACCCCTCCCCCGCTCAGTAATCTGATGGAATTAATCACAGCTGTGTAGCTTGCTCTGTCTGGATATTTTAATACCTGGACATCGGACATTTAGCCATTTGTCATGGTATAGGCCTAGATATCAATCATCAATATTTATCACCCCCCCCCCCCCCCCCCGACAAACACTTGGAATGTAGGAGTTGACGCATTCAATTTAGTTTGACTCGGTTCCACGGATAAATATTGTGAAAATGGCCAATCTACAAGCTCACAACGCCTCACGTTGTGGCGCATTTTGAGCTTGTAGATTGGCTATTTTTTTTTAATAGTATAGTTTGTTGATTACTTTTGATGCAGTAATGGTCTTTTTTCTTTTTGTTCTTCCTTTTTTTATCTGGGGGTCCCGACCCACAGATGTTTATTTCTTGACAGTTTGTATTTATGCATGGCCACTAGAGGGGGACATAGATCTTTGTAAAAAGTCCTCTGCCAACTTGTGTTCCTACTGCTTTCACTGCTGACAGAATAGCCTGGTCTGAATGAAATAAAAAATAAATACCACGACCAGCCAGCCGATCACACTGTCTTTAGTGACCGAACAAACGTTGGACAGTAAAGACATCTAGGGGTACTGGGGTAGCCCTCTTTACATGTGCACATTTTAAAGTGAGGCAACTCTACCCGCGATCACATCCTGGGTTTAGGCACCCTGCTTCAACTATTATTTTTGTATACAACATGGAACCTAGCACCCCTACTCAGCAAAAAATTGCTGATCTACAAGCTCATAACGTGTCGCAACATAACGTGTTGTCGGCCAATTACAGACCCCCAGGGAACTGGGGTCCGCGTCAATATGCCGACGGCCCATTGTTCCGACGGGTCGATGTTCCGACGACCGGTGTCCGGTGGTCTGACGGGCCGATGTTCCGACGACCGGACCGGGGTCCAGTGGTCCAACGGGCCAGTGTTCCGACGGCCGGGGTCCACTGTTCCGACGGGGGTGCAGCAATAAGTCAGACGACCCAAGGGTGTTATTGGTGCGCGGGTTGACCCGTAGCCCGCAGGTGGACGGGTCATGATTTCAAATGCAATTAACGTGGGGGCGGGCGAAGCAGGGCAACACATGGAAAAAAGGAAGAAAGAAAAAGCATCTCTCCCCTCTCTCTCTCTCTCTCTCTCTCTCTCTCTCTCTCTCTCTCTCTCTATATATATATATATATATATATATATATATATATATATAATCTTTTTAAAATAGCAGATTGTGAGCTTGTAGATCTGCTATTTTCAAATGGTCAAAATGTATAGGGGTGAAGTGGTTAATATAGGTATGTTTTGTAATAATAATCAAAACCTACAAAGTAACTATAACTAAAGTTTCCAAATAATTGAAGTGGAGTAAAAGTATAATATTTGCCTCTGAGATGTATAGTGGGGTACAGAAAATTGGAAATACTCCAGTAAAGTAAAAATACCTCAAAATTTTACTTAAGTACAGTACTTGAGTACATGTACTTAGTTACTTCACGTCAACTTTATTTATTTGAATGTCCCTTGTGTTGTAGGCCACTCACTGTAGCCTATCTATCTGCGTTTTCGTAGAAGAATATGAATTGTCTATCCTCAGCTAAACCGAATGGTGCTAAATATATGGTTCGCTCCCGTCTCTCTCCCTCTCTCTCTTTCCCCCCTTCTCTCCCTCTCTCTCTCCCCCCTCCTCTCTCTGTCTCTCTGTCTCTCTGTCTCTCTCTCTCTCTGCAAAATTCATGAATAGCATAGAAGGGAAGTTTTTAGAGGTAGAGGCTTCTAAATTTCAAATAATAATAACTTCATCTATTCCTGTGTGTGTGTGTGTGTGTGTGTGTGTGTGTGTGTGTGTGTGTGTGTGTGTGTGTGTGTGTGTGTGTGTGTGTGTGTGTGTGTGTGTGTGTGCGTGCATGTTTTTTTCATGTTCATCGGATAAACACATCAAAACACTTAACATAAACATATCGCTGACAATGGCGAACGAAAATGTACAAATAGTAACAAAATTACTTATTATTATTAACCTGTGATATCCAGTCATTTGGGGATAAACAAGACATTGAAGGGGTAAATTTAGGTCTGATAAAGATGTACAGTGCATGTTCAAATCATACTTAACAATCATTACATTATTACATTATTAAATGCAGAAACGCATTGACCTTGTATTGTGAATTTGTACTTCCATGTACTGTTGTTCTGATGTCTTACTAAATAAAGTACATCAATCAAAAACACGGGAGCGCATTTCTGACCTGCAGCAGGTCAAGAACGCTCATTTGTTAAATTCTGGATGAAAATGCTGTTCTCTGATGTGCTTTGGTTATGTTGATCTACGACCAAAAGCAGAGGTTTCTGTCACTGACTGTAATACAGTGTTGTAGACCAGTGGTCCGGGGACCACCAGTGGTCCTTGGGGGGGTACCAGGGGGTCCCCAGCAAAATTAGTTAACATAGCGTCACAATCATTTTTAACCACTTAGCTTTGGCTATTCAAAAATAGCAGATCTACAAGCTCATAGCACGGCACCGAGTGCCGCGCTATGAGCTTGTAGATCTGCTATTTTTTTTTAATCTTGAAAATGTGAGCATATATCATTTTTAAAGCAAACATTTTTAACTCAAATCTTTGCTTCTAGGGGTCCCTGGCACAACACATTTTCAGTTGGGGGTCCGCGGCCAAATGTATATCAATTTAGGCATCCTGGCATGAAAAAGGTTGAAAACCACTGTTGTAGACTATTAGCTACTGTATGTGTACAGTCGTGAGATTCAATCATTTATTCTGTGCGTAAAGGCTTGGCAAGCGCCAATCTTTCATTGTGCAGCACCAAATGTGCAAGAGTGGCATCTCCGCATCTGGCGATTGTGCAGAATCGATTCAGTGTGTTTTTTTCCGACAGCCAGTTGCGCTCCTGAGCTGCGCCTCGCCATGCAACACACACGCACGCACGCACGCACGCACGCACGCACGCACGCACGCACGCACGCACGCACGCACGCACGCACACACACACACACACACACACACACACACACACACACACACACACACACACACACACACACACACACAGGAATAGACGAAGTTATTATTTTTTGAAATTTAGAAGCCTCTACCTCTAAAAACTTCCCTTCTATGCTATTCATGAACAGTTCGTTGTATTTTTGCAAAGAGAGAGAGAGAGAGAGAGAGAGAGAGAGAGAGAGAGAGAGAGAGAGACAGAGAGACAGAGAGACAGAGAGAAGGAGAGGGAGAGGGAGAGAGGAAAACGCAGATAGATAGGCTACAGTGAGTGGCCTACAACACAAGGGACATTCAAATAAATAAAGTTGACGTGCAGTCGGGCTATCTTTAGAGGCAGCTGTGCATAATTGACAGTGGCGTAAAGTAACTAAGTACATGTACTCAAGTACTGTACTTAAGTAAAATTTTGAGGTATTTTTTACTTTACTGGAGTATTTCCAAATTTCTGTACCCCACTATACATCTCAGAGGCAAATATTATACTTTTACTCCACTTCAATTATTTGGAAACTTTAGTTATAGTTACTTTGTAGGTTTTGATTATTATTACAAAACATACCTATATTAACCACTTCAGCCCTATACATTTTGACCATTTGAAAATAGCAGATCTACAAGCTCACAATCTGCTATTTTAAAAAGATTATATATATATATATATATAGAGAGAGAGAGAGAGAGAGAGAGAGAGAGAGAGAGAGAGAGATGCTTTTTCTTTCTTCCTTTTTTCCATGTGTTGACCTGCTTCGCCCGCACCCACGTTAATTGCGTTTGAAATCATGACCCGTCCACCCACGGGCTACGGGTCCACCCGCGCACCAATAACCCCCTTGGGTCGTCTGACTTATTGCTGCACCCCCGTCGGAGCAGTGGACCCCGGCCATCGGAACACCGGCCCGTCGGACCACTGCACCCCGGTCCGGTCGTCGGAACATCGGCCCGTCGGACCACCGGACCCCGGACGTCGGAACATTGACCCGTCGGAACAATTGGCCGGCGGAATTATGGGTGGACCCCAGGGGACTGCGGTCAATGAAGTATAGGGTTTTAGCGGTTTTAATCACCCCAGGTACAGACAAAGTATCTTCAAACTAGGTTAAACATGTTAAAGTCCACATGAAACAGCATTTTGAGATGATCAAACCTCCCTATCGTGATATATTTCTGAGTGAAACACGACAGGCATAACATTAGGAGGACATTTATTTGAACGTTGAAAAGTGGAGGTGTTATAACAAATGATATATTGGTTGAAATGTGTCTGTTGAAGCATATCCTTTTTTTTTGTGCCTTTTCTTTACAGGAAGAAAACATTGGAAACCATTGACCTTTTTGGCATATTATTGTAAAATGTTTCCCTCTGTGTGTCCCTGTCAGGATAACTGCAGACTGGTGTTCAACAAAGACCAACAGAACTCAGACACAGACTCGTTTGGAGATGCATGTGACAACTGTCCCAGTGTCCCCAACAGTGACCAGAGAGACACAGACGCCAATGGACAGGGAGACGCCTGTGACCTCGACATAGACGGAGACGGTATAGAGATATAGAAAGGGAGGGAGGGTTACAGAGACACAGACTAGCAACCTTCTTCACATGCAGTATTCATTTTGACAGCACATTTTTATTTGGTTTTAGTCATAGTCTTAATTCTAGTCGTATTTTATCCATCGGAAATGTTAGTTTTAGTTGACTAAATATTACAGTTGATTTAGTCAGTACATTTTTATTTTGGCAGACCTCGATAGTGTCATAATGCCCGATTTATACTTAGCTGTGTGCTGAAAATAGCCGATCTACAATCTCACAACGCGTCACAGACACGTGCAGCCAAGCATAAATGACATGTCTTAGTTCTACTGGATCTCTTCTCCACTAGTCCCTCCCTAACATTTTAGTCTAGTTTGTATTTGTTGATGAAATTGTCAATATATTTAGTCATAGTTTTAGTCATCACAGCTTAGTTTTTGTTTAGTTTTCGCCAGTTGATGTTTCATATCCATATGAGTACAATCGCCTGGCTGATCTGTTTATTTTTGGAACAGTTCTTATATGACGCGATCTAAGATCCCCCTATGGGAATTCCAATAGACCCTGGATAGATATGATATTATATATATAGATAATGGTTGCAAATGAAACCCATTATGTCAGGTCTCGCTAGGGCACGCAGCACTAGCCAACACACAAGAGGGGGTTGGGGTGCGCTGAAACCAGCGCACCCCGAAACAGGTTGAGAATTGAATGCATGAAACAATCACCTGTGCATCCAGTCTCAATGTTGGTAAAGACATAATTGGTCTATACAAAAATAACACTGTGACCCAGGGGGATAGCGCCCTCTAGCGGCAGTGGTGTCAGACTTTGGTGCTATATTACAATATTAATAGAAATAGAACATTTGTACAGTACATACACAATAATTCCATAGGAATCACACACTATAAATAAGCATACGCCTCTTATAAATCCTTTTTGTATGGGTCCCCTGTACTCCTCTGTCTCTGTCTGTCCCTCAGCTATCCCTAATGTCCTCTGTCTGTCTGTCTGTCTGTCTGTCCCTCAGGTATCCCTAATTTCCTGGACAACTGTCCCAAGGTGCCCAACCCCATGCAGACAGATAGAGATGGAGACGGGGTGGGAGACGCCTGTGACAGCTGTCCTGAGCTTAGTAATCCCACGCAGGTAAGAAACACATTAGCGCGAATGCACACACACACACACACACACACACACACACACACACACACTGGATACGTGTACAGAGGTATGTGAGATACAGTGGAAAGTTTAAAGGGACTATGACATGGCCCGAAAATATCATGAATGATACTGTACGTCATGTGGTCTCTCTGAAAAAAGTTTGAAATCAGGGCGGGACGTATCACAGATTGATTGACATTTGCAGTGGCTCTGCTGCTGCTCTGAGCTGGTCTCTCCTCTCGCACTCGCATCAAACAGACCAGGAAAAATGAGGAAGTGACCTCTACATAATTTGTCTTTTATTTGTAAATATGTGTATATAAACTGATGGAGAGTGCGCGTAGAGTGCAGGCAGCACAGGGTGAAAGGCAGTATGGGGAGGCCTGGAGGGTCATCAATGATATGACTGGGCGGAAGAGGACAAAGGAGGGACAGGTCGAGGGACACAGCCCTGAGGAGAGGGTGACGACCTGGTTCAACCACTTCCAAAGGCTACTGGGCACAACAGCGGAAGGAGCTGAGGAAAATATACCAGCATTCCTCCAGAACCTGCACATCAATGATGGTCCCTTCACAGTGAGCTTGTCAGGGCGAAAGCCACAGTGAGGCAGGGCAAAAGTGCTGGGCCGGATGGCATACCCCCAGAGGTCTTAAAGAACTGTGATCTCGATGATCTCATCCTAGAGTTTTGCAACCTTGCTCTACTGCACAACAAGCAGCCTGAAATATGGTCTCTCTCCAACATCATCCCGGTGCCTAAAGCTCGAGACCTCTCAAAGCCAGACAACTACAGAGGCATCAGCCTGACATGTATCACCGCAAAGGTTTACAACTGAATGATACTAAACAGGATTCGGCAGGCCATCGACCCTCACCTGAGGGAGAACCAAAATGGCTTTCGGAGGGGAGAAGTACCGTAGCCCAGATCTTGGCCCTCAGGAGATTGATAGAGGAGGTGAAGAAGGATAACCTGACTGCCGTATTATGCTTCATAGACTTTAAAAAGGCATTTGATTCCATCCACAGAGGCAAGATGGTGAAGATCCTGGAGGCGTACGGTGTCCCTCCCAACTTGCTCCGGGCAATTGAGGATGGCAACAGCGAAGAGTTTGACATTCTGGCTGGGGTAATGCAAGGGGACACACTAGCCCCCTTCCTCTTCGTCATAGTCCTGGATTATGCACTTAGGAAGGCCATCAGTGGACGAGAGCAGGATCTTGGCTTCACTCTAACCCCAAGGAGGTCGAAACGACACCCCACAGTAGTCCTGACAGACCTGGACTATGCGGACGACATCAGCCTGCTCTCCGACAACGTGGAACAGGCACAGGAGCTCCTGAACAGAGTGGAGGTAGAGTGTGCCAAGGTTGGCCTTAGGCTAAATGCCAAGAAAACTGAGGCTATCACCTATAACATCCCATCAGAACATCCACCTCTGACAACAACAGGAGGCACTGTGCTGAAGGAAGTCAAAGACTTTAAGTACCTGGGCTCATGGGTCAACTCATCCGAGCAAGATCTTAAAGTGAGGAAGGCACTTGCATGGAGAGCTCTGAACGGCATGACCAGTGTATGGAACTCCAACCTCCCCCGTCAAATCAAACTCAGCTTCTTCTATGCAACGGTAGAGTCTGTTCTCCTCTATGGCAGTGAATGCTGGACCCTGAAGCCAACCCTGCAGAAGTCTCTAGATGGGTGCTACACCAGAATGTTGCGTGCAGTACTTAACATCAGCAAGAGTACACATCTGCCCCCCCCTGTATGAATGAATGAACCATTGTAAAGCACTTTGAGTAAGTTTGAGTACTTAGAAAAGCGCCATATAAATGCAATTCATTATTATTATTATTATTACATGTTACCAACAAGATCCTGTATGAAGGAATGCCAAGGGTGAGCGAGAAAATAGCAGCCAGGAGAATGAGACTAGCAGGACACTGCCAAAGACATCAAGAACTGCCAGGCAGCAAATTGGTGCTGTGGGAACCAACGCACGGTCATCGGTCACGAGGACGTCCCACAATGACATACGTGGATGTACTCAAGAATGATGCAGGAGCGCAAAGTACCAACGAACTGGCCAGATGTATGGAGAACCGGGATGACTGGAAGCAACGATGGAGGGCTCGTCTGAGGACGACCTAGAGAGAGAGAGAAATATATACTGTATTCCCCTTCAAATCTCTTAGTTACACCAACATTGTTCATGTGAAGTAGTTTGTTTATGCTTATTTATTGAAATGGTAAAAATCGCTATAGTTTGAACGCTGCATGGCTCTCTGTCTCTCCGAGGGGTCTCTCAGCTCTCCTCGGAGCCGCTCTGTGTCCCCGCTGGTCGGGGGAGAAATGGAGATACACGCATGGCAGGGTCGTGGCCGTCACAGCTGGTTTCTAAACAAACTATTCATAATTTTATTCATTTTCAGTCCAATTATAAATGAATGACATTCTTATCGAATCTGTTCTACACACAGTGCAACATCATGCATGAAATTCGTCAATGCGACGATCAAGGAACTTCCTTGATCCATTGCTCACTAAAATACGTTTTTCGTTTCAGCATCTTTGGTTGATCATCTGCGTTACACAAACAGTAAGCCGAGTGAGCGCAGTTTCATTCACAACATTAAAGTAATATAGGCATTGTATCACCAGCAGTGTTGCCGATCTACAAGCTCACAACCCGTCTTCATCAAGTCGCTTATAATAAGCAGACATGGCAACACTGATCACCAGCCACTGCAGCCCGTGCCAGTTGGCTACGTCTCTCCCCCCACCTGAGTCACAAGCCTCCAAGCCCTGTCTATAATAATCAAAGTTGAACAACTATGTGACCTATTTATTAGCTGAAATTAATCATTTGTTTATAAACATGCTGCGGCAGTTCCGCGGTGCGTGTATTATAATATCCATGACCATTTCAAACCGATCAGAAGGAGCCTCTGTATCCCCTCTGTATCTCCGCTCTGAGATGACCTAAACGCGGCCAGAAGAATTCAGGCTCAGCTCCCCCATACACCCAGTGCGCTGAATGAATGACCATAGCGGTTTTTAGAATTTCAATAAATAAGCATAAACAAACTACTTCATGTGAACAATGTTGGTGTAACTAAGAGATTTGGGTGGGGATATATATATTTCATATTGTGAGGAGTGCTGACCAAAACCAACCACAGAGTCACTTGATTTGCATAAACAGCAGTCTTTTATTGGGGGGAAACTTTAACAAAGGCAGGTAGGGGAAAACTATAACACAAATTCCTCCCGGATTGGGGTATTTCAATAACAGTTCCTAGTCCATGCATGAAGTGCCCTATGGTGCCTAGGAAGAGAGTAGAAACCATAATTAGTCTTAATTCAGTCTTAACAAGCCATATAAGGACAAATGTTGGATTGTATTTTAGCTTACCACCCGAGCCTGCGTCCATTCACCAAGGGAGTGAGTTTCATCTGAGGAGAGGTTCAGCAAACATTTATAGGGTTGGGCTGATCAGACCAGGCTGTCACCACTCTGGCAATCAGACCTGAGGTGTCATCATATCAAGCTGATAGAGGATGAAAACAGGCACATACCTTCCTTCCACTACTTGCCCAAGTGCTCTGCACTGTCTCTGGTGCTGAAACCTCTCCTCAGCCCTCTGCTCGCCTTGGTGGAGACGCCAGATAGCTCGGGCTTCAAGCGACACTCCACGATATGCACAGATTTACAAATAAAATACATTTTCATGTAAAATCTATTTCCTAGTTCAGAGTTGCGGGGCGAGGGGAGAGTGTGCTAGGCAGGGAGACGAAATGTTTCTCTGTGGTGGGAGGAGCCATAGGGGACAGTCAGTACAGTAGATAATGGTCATGATAAGAGTACATTATACACAAATACATAAAATATACCCCAGGCGCTGCGTGACGTCATCAAAACAAAGAAACTTGTTTTTACCTTAGATTTTTTTTGCGGGGGGGGGGGGGGGGGGATTTCATAATCCCTTTAACACATTCGGTGCCAGTGTTCGTTCCCCCACCACCCAGTGCCAGCGATTTCCGTGTTTTATACCCCTTCAGCCAATCAGCAGTTTGTTCCCCTTCAGCCAATCAGCAGTTCGTTCCCCCCACCACCAGAGCAAAGTGACGCAGGTGGACTTTTGAAAGGGCCATGCCAAAAATAGGTTGCTTTATTCACATGCGTGTCACTGCCCGCCCCTGCCGGTTCTCTGATTTGTTTAAAAAAATAGGCTCTGTCATGATTAATTGACCACATATATGAAGTTAAACAACCAAATTCTATCCGAACAATATCTTAAAAGTAAATTCCGTGCCTCAAAAAAGAAGTTTGAGAGCGTTTTGAAGTTTTAAAACCAAAACCAAAACAGCGGACAGAATTTCAATTGCGGCCCTACACTATCAATCACAGAACAATGAGCGAGGACGCTGATAGGACAGTTCATGTTATGAACTCCGGAGAAACGCCCAGACAGGCCTGTAGGCCAGACCAATCCCTGAAATCAAATGCAAATGAGATTTCCAGAAGGGGGATGGTTTACCAGGCTATTTCAGACGGTCAGACAATGCTGCTCCGCAGGTCTAGGATGGAACAAACGGGTGTAGCCAAAGTCAACAACTCCCTCCGGCCTGACATTAGATCTGAACGGGTCACTGAAGACAAAGTCAGGATATATTGATAAATGCCGAAAGTTGCGGTGATCTCGCCGTACGCCCATTATTTGGTCTACACCGCGTTGATAAATAAGGGCCACTCTGTTTTACTTGAGTAAAAGTACAGAAGTATTGGTATCAAAATGTACTTGCAGTACCAAAAGTAAAAGTACTCATTATGCAGAATGTTCCATTTCACAAGTTTTCAAATCTTTATTTTTCTGTATGCGTAATGATAAAACATTCACAAAGGTTGTGTGACAACATCAGTATTGACAAAACTTGACTTACTGAAATGTTATGGCCACAGTTTTTAAGTAATACTTCACCTATAAATGACTCACCCCATGAAGCCTTGAATTCATTTTGTTTAGTTTCTGTCACATTCCAGAGTCAATAATTCAATATTTGATGACACCGCTGCGGTAGGAGACCAAGGCAAAGCTACATTATATAAAAACTCATGTATAAACTCTCACGGTGACTGAAATGACAGCTACTGTCCTGAGCTTATACGAGAATGTTTAAAATATGCGTTTTGCTCTTGTTAAATTTGGTCTCCTATTAACTTCAACAAGTCAAATATTGGATTATTGGCTCAGGAATCTGAGAAAAAAAAAATCTCCATGAATTAGTAATTGATAGGGGATGAACTTTAAAATAAATCGGCAACTCTTTCACTCCATTTAGAATTTTTAATTTTAAGGTGGATTAACATTCATTCCAACCATACGCTAGCATCATAGGCTAGCTATATGTTTTTCTCTTGCCGATTTAACCCAGTCAATCCGGGAACGCATCTGTGTCATTTTAGATTTTGAGCTATAACCATTATTTTATACTTTGGCTATTCAAAAATAGCAGATATACAAGCTCATAGCGCGGCACTGAGTGCCGCACTACGAGCTTGTAGATCTGCATTTTTTTTTATCGTGAACATTTTAGCAAATATTTGAATTATATATTTGTCCCAAATCCAGGATAGAGGATCTGTGTGAATGTTGTCTGGACTGTGTGGAGGAGAGTCATGGTATCAGAGACGCTGTAGAAGGACAGGGTCCCTGCATCGTGATCCAGGTACACCCCGACCCTGGACGACACAGGGCCGATTCCAGTTTCAATGCCTCCTTCCGCAAAACAGCAACCTCCTTTGTGACACCGTAAAGCCCAAGATTTGTCATATATTCCAAATAAGCAATCATCAGGGCTCCCGGTTCTGCCGATATCTTTATACGAGCCTGCTATATAAACATCATATCCACTCCACTCCACCTCCCAGTAACAACGACCTGTCAGACCCTCTGTACTCAGAACCTGATACCATCCATTGAACCTCTCCGGAAAGTGACAAAGATGCTTGAAGAGCAAGCATATCCTCATGGATATGCTTGCTCTTCAAGCATCTTTGTCACTTTCTTGTTCCCTTTTGACAGAGTCAGGCGTTGATCTGCTGTGTTTGGGTTCAGTGTGATTGGACAGGAATATTGTAAGAACTCAGCTCTGGTCTTTGGCTCTGGTGTTGTTGACACTAACTGCAAAAGAAATGCGAGCACTCGTCACAAACAATTTTTCGATATTCGAAAAAGGGATATAAAAAAAA
The DNA here is from genome assembly GCF_963280865.1 of Gymnoscopelus braueri. Lineage (NCBI taxonomy): Eukaryota > Metazoa > Chordata > Actinopteri > Myctophiformes > Myctophidae > Gymnoscopelus > Gymnoscopelus braueri. The sequence goes on along the minus strand of NC_137605.1, from coordinate 58,955,977 downwards.
TGGCTCTCGAAACAGCGCGTTTGTTTGTTGCTCACCTTTGACACAGACACAGTCCCATCTTCAAAGTAGTGTCTGCACTGTTGACAGCAGCTGAATGTCCCTCTTTTATCGTCCTGATCCTCGTAGGTCTCAATACACCCTCTGCAATAGCTGTGTCCACAAGGAGCACTCACTCTTCTCACTGGGTCCTCCAGTAGAATCAGACAGATAGAACAGCACAACTGTTCCCGGTCCACTTTAAATCCTTGCTCTGCCATTTTACTGCCGGCTGAAAAAAACCCACAATGAGATTAGTTTGGTTTCATTTCCTCGGAAATCACATGGCATAGGAGGTTCTCCTGTGCGTGTGTGTGTGTGTGTGTGTGTGTGTGTGTGTGTGTGTGTGTGTGTGTGTGTGTGTGTGTGTGTGTGTGTGCAGCCTGATCTCATGGTGTGTGTGTGTGTGTGTGTGTGTGTGTGTTAGCCTGGTAAACCCTCCCTCCGGAAATCTCAATTCCATTTCATTTCAGGAGTGAGTCTGGCATGAACCGCCTCTCTGCAATATTGGCTGTGTATGCCAAACGGCCGCGCCTATCAGCGTCGTCGCTCATTGTTCTGTGATTGACAGCTTACGTTGGCCAATCAGGTGGCGAGTTCGAGTGAGCCCAAAACACGAACGGCAGCCATCTTTTTCTTGTGCGGCCAATTCTCCGCTATTTTTTTACTTCAAAAAGCTCTCTAACTTCTATTTTGAGGCACGGAATTTACTTATAAGATATCGTTTGGATAGAATTTAGTTGTTTAACTTCATATATGTGGTCAATTAATCATGACAAAGCCTATTTAAAAAAAAATAATTAGAGAACCGGTAGGGGCGGGCAGTGACACCATTGTACCCGAAAAAGGCAACCCATTTTGGGTATGGCTGTCTCAAAAGTCCCGTCGCGTCACATTAAGACTGGTGAACTGCTGATTGGCTGAAGGGGAAAAATTATCATTGGCTGAAGGGGTTGTCAGTCAACGGTATTACTCCCGCCCAACTCCAGCACAGCCAATATTGCAGACAGGCGGATCAGGCCAGACTCACTCCAGGAATCAAATAGAAATGAGATTTCCGGAGGGAGGGTTTACCAGGCTATGTGTGTGTGTGTGTGTGTGTGTGTGTGTGTGTGTGTGTGTGTGTGTGTGTGTGTGTGTGTGTGTGTGTGTGTGTGTGTGTGTGTGTGTGTGTGTGTGTGTGTGAGCGAGAGGATAGGAGGAGTGTGTTTAAAGAGACAGTTTCTAGTTTGCTGTGAATAATTCCTGGTATGAGTGAGCATGCAGATATCCTCCCCAGGTTCAATTTATAAAACAAAGCCCAATTAAAACTTAATTGGGCTTACATTGACTCTCTCTCTCTTTAGTTACATTGACTCTCTCTCTCTCTCTCTCTCTCTCTCTCTCTCTCTCTCTCTCTCTCTCTCTCTCTCTCTCTCGCTATATCTATCTATCTGTTTTCCCCAGGTAGTGCTACACTACACCAAAAATTAAGCCAACAATAACATGTACTACAGTATGTTATCACACTAATTCATTTTGATAGGCCCTGCCCTAGTAGTAGTCATTCATTTGTGAAAGCCAGACATAATTAATGGCATGAGCAAACATTTAGATTAAGTACTACACCTTTTCGTACCTTTTTGGCTAATAATAAAATACTGCTGTGTTATATGATTCATATCCATTCACTGCATTAACAACAGACCAAAAGTTGTTTTGTTTTATAAGTTAGGCTATATTATGTTTCTAATCTACGTAAGCATTTTGGTATGAAAGCTAGCATTCTTAAATCTGTATCATATAAACCAAACTAGAATTCAGTGAGTTGTGGTGCTTTTCATGCATTTGTAAATCGCCGATCTACAAACGCACACAAGTCGCCTCTGCAACGCGTTGTGGGCTTGTCCATCGACTATACCGCCGTGCGTCGAAGCATAACTATAGGTTACTAACGTAACCCCGGTTCTATGAGATACGGAGCGAGAGGTCTCGCTATGGGAGAGCGCCTCCTGGCGTGAACACAGAAGCATTTTCTTGACACTTCCAGACAAGGCTGGATTCTGATTCGCTCCCCTGACCTGGAGGTCCTGCCCTCCGTCTATATAGTCAGGGGGCGGATCTTCACTCATTCCTTCGGAAATAAGACTTCCTCTTCTCGTCTGCCTTTTAACAAGAAGAGGGTCTTTGCGAGACCTCTCGCTCCGTATCTCATAGAACCGGGGTAACGTTAGTAACCGCCGACCCCCCCCCCCCCTTTTCTTTCCCACTATGAAGTAACAGGAACGAATTACGCTGTACGTCTAGTGTTTGTGTACCTCTACTATGGCTCGCTTCCCTGCCGGGGAGAAGGCCTCTGTCCGTAGGACGCCGCCCGCCAAGCCCTGTGCCCTGTAACTGTTTTACGAGGGCCGGGGGTCCCGGAGCGAATTGTAGAGCGTACCCTCTCGAGAATCAGAATCAGAATCAGAATCAGAATCAGTTTTATTGTCACATCACAGGTTTACAAGGTAAAGAAGTGGGTGAAATTCGTTTTTGTACATCGTTCCCATCGCAACGTTAATTTCCATAGAAAGAAGAGGGGGGGGGGGGAGAAGAAGAGGGGTGGGGGGCAAGTGGGAAGGAGATCAAAACAAGAGAGCAATTGTGCGAGCAGTCCACTCTGGGGTGCCGCACCAAATCTGTCCTGAGGCGCCGTGAAGGAGGGGAAATTTTACCTTTCTGTGCTCCGCTAGACCTGGTGCTATGGCACCCTCTGGTGGTCAGCGAGTGGCCAAATTGCAACCCTTTCTCATAGAAAAATACACTTGTGCTATTGTCATGCATTTTACCTGTCCCGCTACTCTGAGATGTCTTTGTGACTCTGGGGGCAGCAGGCTCATATCCCCCATGTTCCGGGCACTTTTCAAATGTACATTTAGCAACCCTACTGAAAGAATCAGGCGGTGTTGACGTAAAACTTATTTTATTTGAACAGCCAACAGGTGCATTTATACTTTTACATGTATGAAAAGTTTGAATGTGCAAAGTCCTGGCCTCTTGGCCTGATGGAGGAGCGTGTGCGCCGTGTGCACCCCTCTCAACCCGGCTCCCAGAACGTGGGACAAATCCAGGGCACCTATTGCTGCTGTCGCCTACCGCGTTCGCTCTTTTGAATGGCTTTGCGACCTTGCTCCTGGGGCGGGCCTCTGGGACCTCTCGGTGAACGGAAGCGAGGCCCCGGTCCCTGGTGGTTGCCCTGGCCTCTGTTACCCCCAGACCTGCCGGTAGGTGGGGCAGGTGACATTGAATGCCGTCGTCTGGTACCGCGGTACGCTGGTGTCGGGGCTCGTCGATGCGTAGGCACGGTGGAATATGAAGTCTTCCTGGGGATGGAGGTTTCTAAGGCCTTTCCCTGCTCCTGTTTTGATTTTCTGCCTCAGAGAGGCGCGAGAGGTCCAACCATCTCGCTCTCTCTGTGGTGACGAGGAACACCATGGAGCAGCCGATGGCGGTTAGGGCCCCTGCAGTGAGTTGTAGGGACTCGTCGCTCAGACGACGTAGCTCCTGCATCTGCTCCGGTGTAGGTTTGTACTTCGCGGCTTTGAAGAGTTGCGTGGTAGATGCCCCCAGGAGCATGGAAGAATTCAGGATGGCGCCCCTGCGCCCAGGGTCGTGTAGGCCTTTCTGTTGAGGGCAGAGAAGTCTATCCTGAGAAATTAGTGCCACGAGTTAGGCTTACGGAGCCCGAAGGTAGGAGGTGGGCTACCATGGTCATCTCCATCCGTGGGATATTACTCTAGCCTCGCGTAGCCAGACTATATCACTGCGTGGATATGAGTCTGGTGCTTCTATGAGGACGTTTTTTTCCCAAGGGGGCGGGATCAAAACAATGGCTCTGGACGCAATTGGTTAGACCTACAACCAACTACCAATCACAGTCTCCCATATTTGAATACTGGGCCCTGATTGGTCACCCCAGACTTCTGGAGCAGGAAATGGATTCACAACGGAGCGGTGCCAGACCCAAATCGCAGAGTGCAATATTTTTTTGCACTGGCAGATTCATCTGGTCCCAGGCTAATATTACTCAGCCCCTCCTCCTGCTCCCTCAGGCATTCAAGGCCCTTAAGCGGCAGGACGGGTGAGGAGTACGGCTTCTTCCATGACTTGTGGAGGGCCTCCAAGGTGACGAGCGTAAGGAGAATAAGGTCCTTTGTCGCTCGCTTTGCCCTGGCTCCTCCTATGCCGTTGAGGAGGGAGGCCTGTGGTGTGACTCTCTCCTCTGGACGGGGCCACACCACGCCTGTGCAGTCCACTGCTTGGTGAAGTAGCTTGTGCATGCTAGCTTTGTCGAGCTCTAGGCCGGGCTCAGCCGCTGGGAGCGGCTTCGTGGTGCTCGACTGCTGTGTGGATGGAATGGAGTTCCTGCCGTAGGAGGGGGAAAGGACGTCGTCCTCCTCTTCCTCCCCTGGGGAATCGAGGGAGGCTTGGGCATCTCCCTCGTATTCGTCCATGGCTTCGTCCTCGTATGGGTTGAAGATACGTTGCAGCATGTCTTCCTCGTTCAGCGGCTCCGCATCCGCAGCCCCAACTCAAGGCCGGTGATGGTGTATGAAGCGGCCTCGCCGTGGCCCCCGCCGGTGTAATTGAGGCCTCCAGCGGAGGGTCCGGGGGTGGTGAAGCCGCAACAGGGAATTGCTGTAGCTGTTGGCGGAGGATCTTTGATTGATTGATTGAAATTTTTATTAGGCAAAAGAATGTAAAACAACACAGTTACATTTATAATACTTTTGTCTAAAAGGTCCGACCAAAAAAGTCCTTGCGGTCTTGTTTCCGTTGGGGTCCTTGAATTAATTTCATAGACATATATAATAGCAACCAAACAGTTCAAATCAACATAAAAAACAGAGAAAAAATACCAATATGTACAAAAAAAGCATCATGATAAATTAAATAAAATTATATACAAAAAAAGGGGGGAGGGGGGTCAACTGTCTACAGGGAAACTGGTACTACCTCCTCTTATGGCCTCCAGAAAGATGAGTTTTTAGGGCTGTTTTGAATGAGCCCAACAAACTGCATTTTTTGAGGGATGGGGTTAGGCTATTCCATACCTCGGTGGCCGTGGTGTAGAAGGAGAATTTGCCCATGTTTGTTTTATGGGTGGGTGGTACCAGATTGTTGTTTACGCTCCCTCTAGTTTCGTGACTGTGGGTGTCACTAACTTTTTGGAGGTATTTTGACAGATAAGCGGGTATGGGGGGCATTTCGGGCAAATCTGCATTTACAATTTTGAAGACCAGTCCCATTTTTAGTTGTTTAACCCTGTCTTCCACCCTGAGCCAGCCTAGGCTGGCAAAGTGAGTGGGAGAGAGGTGGGTCATGGGCCCCAGTCCGAGAAGTAGTCGAATCAGTTTGTTTTGGGAGGTTTGAAGCTTAGTCTTCAGTGACACTGAGGTGTTGGAGTACCAAGAGGAGCAAGCATAGTCAAAAAGGGGCTGAATCAGGGCCCCTGAGAGGGTCCTGAGGGCCTGAGGGTTGACCCATATATCTGGTTCTCTGGTTTACTCCTTTGACCACCTTTGTTGCCATGCTTTCACCTGACAGGTATTTGTCAAGAATACATCCCAAATAGGTAATCTCTTCTTTGCTACAGATGATTGTGTCATCGACTTTGACCTTGAAGTCATTAACCTTCATCTTACTGAGGGAATGTTTGGTCCCAAAGAGAATGGATTCAGTTTTCCCAAGGTGTAGTGACAGTTTGTTATCGGTAAGCCAGGTACGGATTTTGGAAAGTTCGGAGCTGAGAGCTTCCTCAACTTGCATCTTGTCCTCACCCGAGATCAGGAGTGCCGAGTCATCAGCGAACAGGAACAGTTTGCAGTTACAGGCAGCATTCATGTCGTTAATGTATAGTAGGAACAGTAACGGCCCTAGAATGCTGCCTTGAGGAACCCCGCAGCTCACCGGGAGGGATGAGGACATGGTTCCGTTGATGTCAACCACTTGCTCTCTTCCCTCCAAGTAAGATCTCATCCAATTTAGTGATGTGCAATCAAAACCAATCGCCCTCAGCTTATCAAGTAGAATTGAGTGGTTTACAGTGTCAAACGCCTTTTGGAGGTCCAGCCTGACCATGCCGCAGTATTTGCCCGAGTCTACCTCACGTTTGATGTAGTCGGTCAGATACAGTAGGCATGTGTCAGTGGAGTGGGATGTTCTGAAGCCCGATTGGAATTCAAACAACAGTTTACGCTCGCCGAGGTAGTTGTTGATTTGTTCTTGGATTGATCGCTCTATAACCTTTGAGATGGAACAAAGGATGGAAACAGGCCTATAGTTGCCAGGATCTAGTTTGCTTCCTTTTTTATATAGAGGGATTACTCTTGCCAACTTGAATTCTTGTGGGACGTGACACTGACTGATGGATAAGTTTGTAACGTGGGCTATCATGGGAGCAATGGAGACCGCTGCGTCTCTGAGGAATCTGGTGGGGATGTTGTCAAGGCCGGTGGCCTTGTTTGGCTGTAGGGCGAAGAGTTTCTTTTGCACATCATCAATCATTACAGGTTTGAATGAGAAGGAATCTTTTTTAGCCCCTAGTTTCTCATAGTGAGCTTGAATGTGGTCTGGGCCATACAGACCTGAATGCTGGGGGAGTTTGTTTACCAACTGGGTTGCAACTGTGGTGAAGAAACTGTTAAAACAGTCCGCTACCAATTGCTTGTCGGTAATGAGCGAGCCACTTGAGATAATGCAAATGTTTGTAGATTTTGTCTGAATTTTTCCGTTGCAGCCTAATTGTTTTAGTGCCTCCCACAGTTTTTGTGGGTGGCTTCTGTTTGCCTCTATGTTCTCATTTAAGAAATTCTTTTTGGCATTTCTGATCAAATTAGTGACTACATTGCCTAGTTTTCTGCATTTTTCAAGTAGCTGCTCACTTATGTTTTTCCTGAACTCGGAGTAGCTTTTGTTCCTGAGTTTGATGGCATTCAAAATGTCACCCTTCATCCAAGGTTCTGTGCTAGCTTTGACCCTCACCACCTTTGTGGGTGCGATGTTATCAAGTACACACAAAAAAGCTTTTTTGAAACAGGACCAGGACTCCTCCACAGAGGTGCAATTTAGGACATGGGACCAGTCCATTTTTTCAAGAGCTGTTGTTAGAAGATCACTTGAGTAGTGTTTCATAGACCTGCAGCTAATCGTCCTGTGACAATAAGCTCCAGGTCTGTGAATCTTCCGAGTGCAGAAAATGATATTGTGATCACTTAAGCTGCACTCAATCACCCCGCTGTTTGAAATTCTGGACTGGTCCGTCGTCAACACTAGGTCTATGATTGATTGAGAAGCAATGCCCACCCTTGTAAAATGCTTTATCAGCTGGGTAAAGCTGTGCAGGTCACAGAACTTTCTGAGGGACTTACAGATGGCTGAGTCTTTCTTAAGAACACAGGTGTTAAAGTCCCCAATAAGTACTGTCTCAGAGTTTCCTAAACCCGTCACATGTTCCTCAATCAATTCATAAAAAGCATTTTGATCTGGGGGTCTGTAGATGGCGCCAATTATCAGTGGTTTTGCATGTGGGTATAAAATCTTAACCCAGACCGATTCAGTGGGGTTGTTATCCATGTCAGGGATCACATCGTAAATAATGTCTGATCTCACATAGATGCAAACCCCACCCCCAGAGAGAGTCTTTTCTGATGACATTGTAGCCCTTTATTTCAATCTCAAAGTCTTTGATGGAATTATCCAGCTTAGTTTCTGAGAATGAAATAATGTCTACTTTGCCATTACCAAACAAGGATCTCAGTTCAGACATTTTGTTTGAGTTTTTAAGACTGTTAACATTCAAGTGAACAATGTGAGTACCTCTAGTTGAAAAGATGGCTTCCATGTTCTCAGTTGAATAGTAACCATTGTCCCTTTCAGCCTCTGGGATGTCGGTGGGGGGGGGAGGAGGAGGTGTGGGTGGGGAAGGGGGGGACTTTGTGATGTCCACGGGGGAGGTGTGGAGGTGATTTGAGGCAGTATGTCCTTCCTTAGACCTGCCATGGGGGAGGGGGGGTGGAGGTGGGGGAGGGGTGAAGTGTAGAAACCCTTGTGTCGACCTCGGCCAAATTCCCCCAGGCGATGGACTTTTGGGGGAAATGGGAAACTCAGGGAGAAAATAATCTCTGTTTCCACGCCGATCACACAGAGGAAAACCTTGTAGTTGACCTCCAGTGCCTGTTGGAAAAACAGGGAAAAGAACTCCGTTTCCCAGCATTCCTCTCGGTGGGACACTTTGTTGTTGTCCTGATATCGACTGGTGGTGGTGGTGGTGGTGGAGGAGGAGGGGGGGTTGGGGAGGGGTGAATCTGATCCCGCGTCGACGCCATGCGGTGGTGCCAGGAGATAGGAAAAACAGTGGAAAAATCACCGTATCCCTGTGCTTCCCTCTGAGAAAAACCTTGCGGTTGTCTCGAGTCCATGTTGCGCATGAGGAAATCCTCTCGGTGACCATGTTGGTGGGGAAACCCCTGTGACGTCATCGGCCAGAATCCCTCTGGCAGTGGTGGTCTGTTTGAGAATGTGGGTCTTGGAACCAACACAGACGTTAGACGGGACAAATAATCCATTCTTGTTTCTCCAGGGCTCTGCTGGGGTTCGTACTTATCAGGTGAGGTGGTCCGTTGCCAAACAAAGTTATTTGTCTGCATGTTGTGGACCGGGCTTTGTCGAACGCTTCCATCGCGTGTGAAATCAGCTGGGATGTTGTTTCGGCCATTGAAGTTGTGATCATAGCGAGTATCCGTGCACTTCACGGTCGGTGGGCCGGGATTAGGGTGTACATTTCCCGACAACAATAGACTCAAACAAATGATCAATCTTACTGTTAGGCCGTCAAGCTGGCTTGGGGTTCTTCTCCGTGTTTGTACCGATTTACGCCCGTTGAAAACTTAAAAAAGTAACGTCGCCGCGTCTTGTGGTAAATCTCCATTTGCACTCGCTCTCCGTTGAAGCTGCACATTGTGGGATTCGATGAAGATTAATCCTTGCAATATAGCAGCGTAGCACAATACCAGGTAGTTGCTGGCTGTGATTATCCTCTTTAGGCGAAGATGTTGTTTTCGCCGCCGAAGAATAGAGCGTGGGGTGGAATGCAGGGGACCGTACCTATGTTCCCCAGGTTCTATGTTCCCCGCAAAAAAGGTTCTATGTTCCCCACTTACCAAAAAAGGTTCTATGTTCCCTGGGTTCTATGTTCCCCTTTTACCTAAGAAAAGGTTCTATGTTCCCCGTTTACCCCAAAAAAGGTTCTATGATCCCCATTAACAAAAAAAAGGTTCTATGTTCCCCGCTCACCCAAAAATGCAGGAAAAATACATTTTTAATTTCCAATTATTAATAACATCTCTGAACACACACAGCTGAACATAATGGGGAGACATTACAATCAGAAACCTGCCCGCCCCTTTCCCCTGGCGGCCATCTTGGACAAAAATTGTACCATATGATAATAAGCATTGGTGAGGACCAATTATATGAAGATATGTTGAAAATGGGTGAAAATGGGTTGTCCTTTAAGCTTGCATAATTGTCTCCACCAGGCCGAAAGGCATAGCGAGAGAGTATGTTTTACCCCCTGTCCGTCCGTCCGTCCGTCCGTGTTTGTGTCCTGTCCGTGTGTTACCAGCTAATCTCCGGCACCATTGGCCCGCTCGCTGCGAAACTGTGCACATACACTCCCTCAATACCAATTCAGAACCTCTGCCCCAAATTTTTCACATGGGCCTGTTATAGCGCCACCAGGAGGCCGATTTGTGCAAAACCCATTTTTTGACATTACTCCTACAGATTTTATCCAAACGCCATGCAAATCGTTACACAGTATCTCTATAGTCATGTGATCAACCCGGATCTGTCCGATTTCCCATATTCCATCCTGATTGGCTAAGGCTGGCTTCCAAAGTTTGCAGGATTGGTCCGTTTTGAACAAAATGCCTCGAATCATGAACGCAGCTTGCAATTTCCGTGAAATTTCACACGCACATTCCCACTAGGCCGAGGAAGAAATGCCACCTATTTCACATTGGCCTGTTATAGCGCCACCAGCAGGTCTAATTTAGCAAAACACATTTTTGGAACAAAATGCCACAAATCATAAAAGTGTCCGATTGCCGTGAAAGGCCTAGGAAGAAATGGCACCCTTTTCACATTGGCCTATTATACCGCCGCCAGGAGGCCACAATAACGTACCTGACCTGGCGTAGACCTGTGCTCCGAGGAGCACTTTTTCTAGTTGTATTTATTTTTGTGTGTAAAAAACTTTGTAACTTTTTTTATATGCTTTATAAATTAAGCACTTTGAAACTGAAGATGATGGCCAATGTTGATGATAGTATAAATGATAATAATATCGTATCGATATCGTGAGCCCAATATCGTGTATCGTATCATATGTACCGTGAAATTAATGTATCGTGACACCCCTAAATAGATTTTGAGTCATGTCAAAGAAGTTTTCAAAACATGATATTTTGACACTTTAAAAACTGAAAAATTACAAATAACTAATGGGTATAAATACATGTATTTAAACCTTTTTAAATGTCTCACCATTTCCTGCATTTTTGGGTGAGCGGGGAACATAGAACCTTTTTTAGATCCTTTTTTGGTTGAGTGGGGAACATAGAACCCTTTTTTGGTTGAGCGGGGAACATAGAACCCGGGGAACATAGAACCTTTTTTTGGGGGGGAGGGGAACATAGAACCTGGGGGACATAGAACCTGGGGAACATAGGTACGGTCCCGAATGCAGGAGCGAAGAAGGAATGCGACTGTCCGCGTTGAGAGCCATCACACATAGCTTCATGTCCGTGTCTCCGCAGACCAGACAGAAGTCCTCCCCCTCAAGCAGCCCTCGCTCCACGTGAGTGAGGTCTAGGCAGATTCAATTCAATTCAATTTCAATTCAATTTTATTAAAGTGTCAAATCACAACAAGTTGTCTCAAGACACTTTACATGTAGAGAAGAGACCCGACATCCCACCCTGAGCAAGCAATTTTGCGACAGTGGTAACGAAAAACTCCCTCTTAACTGGAAGAAACGTCAGGCAGACCCTAGGCTCTAGGGTGGCGGCCTTCTGCCTCGACCGTGTCGGGGGAAAGAAGAGAGAGAGAGAGGGAGAGACAGACAGAGGAGAGACAGAAAGAGATACAGTGCAAGTAGTAACAATAACAATAGTAGCAAATATAATAGTGTGAGATAGTATATGATAATATAATATAGTACAGCAATAGTGTGTATGCAGTATATAATGGTATAATATAAGAATGTTAAGATAATATACAGTATAGTGTAGTGGTATAGTGTAGTGTAGTAGAAATCCACGGTCGTGCTCCATGGAGAGGCCCGGTCCGCAGTCACAGTCTTGAGCCGCAGCTGGGGGTCCGTAGTGGCAGTCCATGGACCTGCGACGTGGGAAATAAAAGAAACTCCGGGGAGCGGGTCCCCGGTTGTAGAATTAGTGGCAGGCCTTACTAGAGCGTGAATCCGTACAGGGTTAATTACGATTGTACCAATGGGACACAAACCCACACAACCAAAGGGAGGACGAGAAGAGAGAGGACGAGAGGAGAGAGGAAAAAGGGGGAAGGTGGGGAGGGAGGGGAGAGAGGATGACTATAGGGTGACTGAGTCTATACACTTCGGCTATAGGCTTTATCATAGAGAAAGGTTTTTAGTCTAGTCTTAAATATACAGAGTCTGTCTGCTTCACGGACTGAGACTGGGAGAGGTTCCACAGCTGAGGTGCCTGAAACTTAAATGCTCTGCCTCCTGTTCTAACTTTTTTGGGGTTTCCTGGAGCCGTAAGCATTTTTTCATACTGTGGACGCAATGGTGTTCTGGCTGGTTTATAGGGCTCGATGAGTTCTTTGAGATATACTGGTGCCTGTCCATTGAGAGCCTTGTATGTGAGGAGGAGAACTTTAAACTCTATTCTGTATTTAACCGGGAGCCAGTGCAAAGAGGCCAATGAAGGAGTGATATGATCTCTTCTTCTGGTTCCTGTCAGTATGCGCGCAGCGGCATTCTGGACTAGCTGCAGGCTATTTAGGGACTTACTTGGGCAGCCTGATAATAAAGCGTTGCAATAGTCCAGCCTAGAAGTAACAAATGCGTGAACAAGTTTTTCTGCATCATTTTGGGACAGAATGTGCCTAACTTTTGCAATATTACGCAGGTGAAAAAAGGCATTTCTTGAAATTTGTTTTATGTGGGACTGAAAGGACATATCTTGGTCAAACGTGACTCCCAAATTCTTTACAGTGGCCCTGGAGGTCAAGGTAATACCATCTAGGGTAAAATTCTTATCGGCTAATTTATCTCTGAGGTGCTTAGGGCCAAGTACAATAACTTCAGTTTTGTCCGAGTTGAGGAGTAGGTAATTACGGGTCATCCAACTCTTGATGTCTATAAGACATGCTTGAAGTTTAGCCAGTTGATCTGTTTCATCTGGCTTCATCGATAGATATAATTGTGTATCATCTGCATAACAGTGGAAATTTATAGAGTGTTTCCCAATTATCTCACCTAAAAGAAGCATATATAGAGTAAATAGTATTGGTCCAAGTACAGAGCCTTGTGGGACTCCGTATTTAACCTTTTCGCGTAATGAGGGTGTATCGTTAACGCTTACAAATTTAAATCTGTCAGACAGATAGGACTCAAACCAGTTCAATGCAGCACCCTTAATGCCAACCAAATGCTCTAGTCTCTGTAACAAAATATGGTGATCAATAGTATCAAATGCAGCAATGAGGTCCAACAAAACCAGTACAGAGAGAAGGTTGTTATCGGATGCAATCAGGAGGTCATTTGTGACCTTCACCAATGCCGTCTCAGTGCTATGGTGTGCTCTGAATCCTGACTGAAAAGCTTCAAATAGCTTGTTGTTATGTAAAAAGTCACATAACTGCTTGGCGACTGCTTTCTTAAGGATTTTAGAGAGAAATGGAAGGTTCGATATAGGTCTATAGTTAGCCAAAATGCCTGAGTCGAGAGTAGGCTTCTTGAGGAGAGGTTTGATGACAGCTACCTTAAAGGACTGTGGTACGTAGCCCGTCACCAGAGACATATTGATCATATCGAGTAGGGATGCACCAACCGGGGTCAGGACCTCTTTAAGTAATCTAGTTGGGACTGGATCCAAGAGACAGGTCGTTGGTTTGGAAGATGTGATCATTAAAGTGAATTCGGAGAGCTCGACCGGAGAGAAACTGTCCAAATATACACTGTGTCGCACAGCCACTTCTGAGGATACCACATCGGAGGGTGGTCCAGCAGGGGCCGAGAGCAGTAGGTTATCAATATTATCTCTGATAATATTGATTTTACCATTGAAAAAATTCATGAAATCATTGCTGCTAAGGGATATAGGAATACGCGGATCAGTAGAGTCATGACTTTTTGTCAATTTGGCTAGAGTGTCAAAAAGGAACCTATGGTTGTTTTTGTTTTCCTCTATTAAAGATGAATAATAGGTGGCTCTGGCATTGCAGAGAGCCTTTCTATATATTTTAAGGCTGTTCTGCCAGGCTATACTAGCCTGGCTCCACCCCCTGAATCCTTTGCCTAGCATTCAGGGTCTGGTGACGCTTTCGAAGGCGGGTGTTCCTCGGTTGAAAATCTGTACGACGAATCGGGATCGGGACAATCCAGTATGAACCAATCGCGTTGGTTCATAGTGGAGTCCCACTTTGGCCACGCCCCCATCTCAGAACTCCGCTGCATTGAGAGGGCTTTCAGACTGAATAATGGAGTGAAACTAAATGAAAATTCAGGCTGAGTGTCAGGCTAAGGCTATACAGGATTCTTTCTGTTTGGTTGAACGCCATATCCTTTCAAGCTTACGTGACGTTCGCTTGAGATTTTTAGTTCCAGAGTTATACCATGGGGCTAGCCTCTGTTGCTTTATTACCCTCTTTCTTAAAGGAGCAACAGAGTCAAGCGTTGTCTGAAGGGAGCCTGTGACACTATTAACAAGGTGATCGACCTGAGAGGGGCTATAAGTATAGAGATCTTCAATTGTGTTGGAATATACTGAGTTGATGGCTGATGGTATTGCTTCCTTAAATTTGCCCACAGCACTATCGGATAGATTTCTACCAAATACATTTTTGTCCAATGGTGAGTAATCAATTAATGTAAAATCAAAGGTTATTAAATAGTGGTCGGAGAGGTTCTCATTATATGAGAAGACTATGAGATGTTCAATTTCAATACCATAGACCAAAACAAGGTCGAGGGTATGGTTGAACTTGTGAGTAGGTTTATCTACACACTGAGAGAAACCGATTGACTCAATTAATGTAATAAACGCTTTACTGAGGCTATCGGTTACTACATCCACGTGTATGTTCATGTCGGCAGCCAAAATGATTCTATCAGAGTCTAGGACTTGGCGTGATAGAAACTCTGAGAATTCAGATAGAAATTCAGTGTAGGCCCCAGGAGGGCGGTACACTGTAACAAATAATAAAGGCTGTAATGATTTCCAGCTTGGGTGCGAAAGAGTGAGGACCAGACTTTCAAACGTTTTGTAAGTCAGATCACACACCGGGTGTGCCTGTCGGTGTCCGGCATCTCACCATCGCATCTTTCACAGTGCTTTTGCAGGGAGGTGTCGGCGTTGGATCGGGTACTACACTTGGTCCCGGACGCCATGCTGGTTAGCTCAGCCTCTGGGGCTTGACTAAGGCGTGGGTGGGAACTGAGGTCGGCTCTGAGCCTTGACTCACCGCTGGGTAAACTCCGAGGAAGGTCTGTCGCCAACCACGAGTTTCCCATTGAGCTAGCCTTGGTGGCTAGCAGGCCGCGACACGTGGAGTCAAGATTAGCCGTGGGCTAACCGAGCAACCGCGTGGTCTGACCTAGCAGCTATCGCTTGTGAGTCACTCGTTAGCTTCCGTGCTAACGAGTGCTACTAGGCTAAGCTGGAGTTAGCAAACTAACTTGTTAGCGATCGAAGCTAACGCATAATAACACTAGAAGCTAGCTTTGGTAGCCAAGTCAGGAATATTACAGAAAGAAACCATGTGTTTTTAGCACTTACGGTAGAAAGTCAGAAACACCTGGATTTGTTAGCGTCTCGCGGTCACAGAAGTCGATCCTGTCCTGTTGAAACCTACTTAAGCTAACACATCGAGATGAGGAACGAAGGAACGAGTGAAGATCCGCCCCCTGACTATATAGACGGAGGGCGGGACGTCCAGGTCAGGGGAGCGAATCAGAATCCAGCCAAATGGACGCCAGGAGGCGCTTTCCCATAGCGAGACCTTGAAGCGAAGTATTGAAGTAGAACTCAGTCAGCATATACTGTACATAACAGGCATAGAAAGTGAAGCTCTCGGGGGCACGGTGGCGCAGTCGGTAGCGCTGTTGCCTCACAGCTAGAAGGTCCTGGGTTCGATTCCCGCCGGGGACGCTGTGGGCGCTGGGGGCGTGTCTTCTCCTCCGCTTCATCAGCGCCCATACCCTAGGTGGGGTTGGTGAAAGGGCCTACTCTGTGTGGAGTTGCATGTTCTCCCCGTGTCTCCTAGGGTAGTTAATACCCTCACAAAAACATGTAGTAATCCTGGTCGCTATACCGCCTCCCCCATGACAGCCGGGGCGCCTGATGGAGGGGAAAGGAACTGGTTGGAATAACGTGTTCCTTCCACGCGCTACGTCCTACCAGGGAAACTCCCCTCTGTCAGGTAAGTAAGTAAGTAAGTACATTTTATTTGTAGAGCGCCTTTCACAGACATCAGAGTCACAAAGTGCTTCACAACAATAAAAGCAGAACATAGGCTATCAGTAAAAAATAAAAAGACAAAATACAACAATCAGCATTTAACCAGTCAGCCGGTAAAAATCAAGAAATCAATACAGGATTATGTTGCAACACAAACTCACTAAGATTGGTAATCATAAAAGGCTATGTAAAGGCCTGTTTAAATAGGTGAGTCTTTAAAAGTTTTTTAAAAAGGTCCACAGAGGCCACAGATTTTAGGTGGAAGGGTAGATCATTCCATAGCCTGGGTGCAAAACTAGCAAAGGCTCGATCACCTTTAGTTTTCAGCCTTGTGGGAGGAACAACCAGCAGGGCTTGAGATGAGGATCTCAGAGACCTTCTGGGCACATAAGGTTGGAGCAGGTCACATAAATATGGAGGTGCCTGGCCATGGAGGGTTCTGTGTGTGATTAGAAGAATCTTAAAATGTATTCTAAAATTAACTGGGAGCCAGTGCAAAGAGGCCAGGACGGGTGTGATATGACAGGATCTCCTGGACCTGGTCAGTAACCTGGCAGCAGCATTCTGGACCAGTTGCAGGCGGTCTAATGACGATTTTTGGAGACAGGTAAAAAGGGAATTACAGTAATCTAAACGTGATGATATGAATGCATGGATGATCATTTCTAACTCCGGGTATGAAACAACTGATCTTAGTTTGGCGATATTGCGAAGGTGATAAAAGCAGGCACGGGAGACAGAATTTACATGCTTATCTAAAAGCATGGCCTGATCTAAAATAACGCCAAGATTTCTAGGATTAGAGCATATATTTGTTTTTAAAGACCCAAGACGGTCGGCAACATCAGCAACAACCCTATCTGGGGCAACGATTAAAACTTGGGTTTTTTCTTCATTTAATTGAAGAAAGTTGCTGGCCATCCAGTTCTTGATGGCAGATATACAGTCATGCAATTTGCTGATCATATCCATTTTGTCTGGTTTGAATGAACAATATAATTGAATATCATCGGCATAACAGTGATAAGAGATACCGATGAAGCTGTTTATGATGGGTCCTAGGGGAAGTAAGTAAAGGGCAAACAGGATTGGACCTAGCACGGAACCTTGTGGAACACCACATGTCAGTGTAGTGGATTCGGATGAATATGGACCAACGGCCACTGAGAAGCTCCTGTCTGATAGATACGACTGGAACCAATCTAGGGCGCTCCCAGAGACACCCACCCACTTCCTGAGCAAGAAGGTCAGTTGGCTCTCATGCATTGAAGGAAGCATGAGCTCGGCCCTGGCCTCCCTAGGCTGAAGGGGACTGGTGTAGCGCTGGTGTAGGGCAGGTGTAGCGCCCAGGATCACTTAGGAATTTGGCACCAGGTGAAAAAAATGGCGCCCAGGATCACTTAGGAATTTGGCACCAGGTGAAAAAAATGGGTTACAAAAATCGTGGGATAAACATTTCTAAAAAAAAAAGAAAGTGAAGCTCACCAGTTGGAATGAGCAGCAGCAGTTCTATGTGTATTGATATCTATGCGCTAGGTACAGAAAACCTGTGCACACGGCGGCCCCGTTCACTTACATTGAAGAGTGAACTACTCATGTACGAAATTAACATTGCGAGTCACTGGTAAAGATTTTTTGCGCACACAGCATTACGTTTTGGCACTGTAGATCGTTTTTTATTTACATTTTATGGCAGATTATACATTTCATTCACTAGTCATTAACTATATAATATATGAACCTAACCCATGAACAAAAAATATCGCTTCACCCTAAACATGGTACAAAAGTTGTTGTTTTTTCCCCCCATTTGATTCTGAA
This sequence comes from Gymnoscopelus braueri, assembly GCF_963280865.1. NCBI lineage: Eukaryota > Metazoa > Chordata > Actinopteri > Myctophiformes > Myctophidae > Gymnoscopelus > Gymnoscopelus braueri. Next base: position 58,938,371 of record NC_137605.1, on the reverse strand, counting down.
AGGTGGATTTGGTGTCTAACCCTAGAATTTTGCGCTCAAGGAATGTGACTGAATCAGTGAAATTATCATCAGTTTATTATTTAGTGTGGTTATTGGTTAACATTCGAATGTGTTCTTTTCGCTACAGACTGATATCGACAACGACCTTGTGGGAGACGTATGTGACACTAACCAGGACACGTATGTCACACACACACACACACACACACACACACACACTCACTCACACACACACACACACACACACACACACACACACACACACACACACACACACACACACACACACACACACACACACACACACACACACACACACACACACACAGTGAATGACGTGCTTCCCTGTCCTGTCGTGTCCTCAGTGATGGGGACGGACACCAGGACAGCAGGGACAACTGTCCAGACCATCCCAACAGCTCCCAGCTGGACTCTGACAACGACGGCCTCGGCGACGACTGTGACTATGACGACGACAACGACGGCGTCCCAGACGACCGAGACAACTGTCGCCTGATCACCAACCCCAACCAGAAAGACTCCGACGGTAACACTCCTACTTTCATGTAACATCCATGCAAGCCTCCGTTGACAGAGACAAGCTTATTCATATCAGGAAACAGTGCAAATGCGTCGGATGGATTTTCCTTTTCCTTTGTGTCAACAGAAAGAGCAGGGAAATATAGGTCTTACATGTAACAAAGTAGCGCCATTATTTTGGAAAAGGTAACTACGTAACCGAGTACTCTAATTGCAAAACTAACGCGTTAGGTTACTCAATTAACCAAAAATAGTATTCCGTTACAGTAACGTAATGCGTGCGTGCGTGCGTCCAACATACTGTATGCCCGGAGATGAGTGATGTCATTCATATTGGTTGCTTGTTCAAATCTCACTGTGAAACAACCAAATTGTATTTTGGTTTCTTGTTTCTTCTTCATCTTCTTATTGCCATCATCTTGCTTCACAATTGTTCAATTGTTTTAACCGGTGGTTCTCAAATATTTTTATGACATGGACCCCCAAGTTAATATGTAGGCTAATTTATCCCTATAAGCCCCATCTGAAATGTTTTGTGCCAGCTGGAGGCAGATTTGTGTTGTTAGAATGTTTAAAAAATCTTCCAAATATTGCACATTTTATTACAAGATTTCTTTTAAATATAGCAGATCTACAAGCTCACAACGGTTTAATTAAAGTGCTTATAATGGCCTAAGTGCCAGTTGCTTCTTTTGGGCTTGTTTTCCTAGACCTGGTTGCTTATTTCTCTCACAACATCTGGCAACGCTGATGAAAGTTTGAAGTTCAACTCCGCCTCGTCTAAAGATAACAGATGCGGCTTCGCATCGCCTTGACAGCTTACTGTTCTGTCTGGAAGCGGATCACGTAATAAATGCTCTCATGTGTAATGAGAATAAATAAGTTTACAAGGTTTAACCCCATTACCAAATAAAAGGCTAATAAAACGTGGAAAGGATATATATAAGCCTTTTCTAATGAACATTGCAGACTTTTACCAAGGTAAAAAGATGATGAAATCCAGCATACAAGTGGAACGCTGCTATCCGATTATGGACCAGAGCTTATTGATTACTTATTGATTAAATTAGTGCATTTTTGATTAATATATCACTGTCCTACGTCGGAATGGGGAATATTAGATCTGTTGTGTGTGGTGTTCATGTGATCAAAATACAGTAGAGTAGCCTACAGTAGACTATTAGCCTACAAATTAATACTGCAGCACGGACAGAGGTGCGTCAGTCCCTCCGCTGTTTCATTAAGGCATCATAGCCTATTTTCATTATTACATGACACTTTGGCTGAGATGGCCCGCTGGCAAACACACTGAGGGACGGGGACCTAATAATTCAACTCTAAATGCAACTGATAGCCTAGAAAATAAATAAAAAGTGGTGGAATCTACATCATGTCTATATGATGCATACTGTAGGCTACAAGCAATATATAGTTTGACATTTATTTTTTTATTTTTTATATATATGTGTTGACAAATGTTGGGCATATATATATTTAATTTGAGGTTTGCCACTGTTGTAATTGATTTTGGCATGAAGAATAAAGCATTCTAAAGACATACGCACATTTCAGCCCTGGTAAGACAGCCTCAGGGCTGACCTGAGAACGTGCACACCTGACGCACAAAACACAGACCAAAAAACTTTTATGAATCCGACTGCAGGTGTAGGATTTGTCCTAAATGCCGGTAGGTACAAAATATGGTCGTAAATCCCTTTATGAATCGGGGCCCATGTCTCCCATGAGCACAGCTGAGTGGCTGTTGCACATGGAGGGAACCTCAAGGGGACGTTCTCCTCTTTCTGTTGTCACTGGTGGCTCAGCTTCATCTTTTACAAAATGCAGATCTGTGTTCGTACAAGTTGCTAAAATTTAGTTTATTACGAATACTTTTAAAGGACAATTAACCCATTCAATCCGGGAACGCATCTGTGTCATTTTAAGATTTCTTTGGCTATTAAAAAATAGCAGATCTACAAGCTCACGCTTGTAGATCAAATCTTTTCTCTTTTGAATAAAATATTTTGAGATGCGGGTCCGCGGCCAAATACATATCTAAAAATGTTTTCTGAATTCAGCAGATATAGCAGTATGTCGCTATATCAGTGGTGCTCCAACTTTTCCATGTCAAGGACCCCCCAAATTATGTATTTGGTCGTGGAACCCCATCTCAAAATATGTTGTTCCGAGGGCATGGTGGCGCAGTCGGTAGCGCTGTCGCCTCACAGCTAGATTCGATTCCCGCCGGGGATGCTGGGGGCGTTTGTTCTCCTCCGCTTCATCAGTGCCCATACCCTAGGTGGGGTTGGCGAAAGGGCCTACTCTGTGTGGAGTTTGCATGTTCTCCCCGTGTCTCTCAGGGTAGTTAATACCCTCACAAAAACATGTAGTAATCCTGGTAGCTATACCGCCTCCCCATGACAGCCGGGGCGCCTGATGGAGGGGAAGGGAACTGGTTGGAATAACGTATTCCTTCCACGCGCTACGTCCAACGGGGGAAACTCCCCTCTGTCAGGTGACAAGAAGGTCAGTTGGCTCTCATGCATTGAAGGAGGCATGAGCTCGGCCCTGGCCTCCCTAGGCTGGTGAAGGGATTGTAGTGCCCAGGATCACTTTGGCACCGGGTGAATAATAAGGGTTACAAAATCACAGGATAAAAATGTATACAAAATATATATATATATATATATATATATATATATATATATATATATATATATATATATACATATATATATATATATATATATATTGTTCCAGGGACCCCCAGAAGCACAGATCGGAGTTAAAAATGTTTGCTTTAAAACACAAAATATATTCAAAGATTTGCACAAATCTTCCACGATTTAAAAAATACAACGCAGATCTACAAGCTTAAAGCGCGGCACTTGGTGCCGCGCTATGAGCTTGCATATCTGCTATTTTTTTTAATAGCCAAAGAAATCTTAATGTGTCTTACTACCGGCAGGTAGGTGTTTGAGGGTTCTCAAAGCCCAGGCTCAAGGCTCAAGAAGAGCTTTTGACCAGTGGCTGTTATACCATTCAAGCTGGGAACTCCTCTGTGTCATTTTAGTTGTTGCTATATGTCACTGTTGGCGGGCAGAAACATCGGCTACTTTTGCTATTTTTTAATTTGAATCCTGAAACAGTAACAGTTTTGGACATGAGACAATATACTGTATGGCAGCATAATTATTATTCATTTGTTTGTTTTTCAGAAAAGCTTTTTTAAAATCGGCCTCAGGTCTAAATGGCACACTGTTTCCTCTCCTCTTTGTTTCCTCTCCTCTTTACTGTAGGAAAGGCAGTACCCACTGTTTTTGTTTAGTTTTTTTTCAAACGCTGCCATTATTTTGTTTTATTTGATGTCACACTCCTACTGTATAGGTTGAATGAGTTCTCCTCATACTGATGTGTGTGAACATCGTCCCCAGGTAACGGTGTGGGTGACGTGTGTGAGAACGACTTTGACAACGACGCCGTCATGGATGCATATGACGCATGTCCCGAGAGTGCCGAGGTCACGCTGACGGACTTCAGGGCCTTCCAGACGGTCATCCTGGACCCAGAGGGAGACGCCCAGATCGACCCCAACTGGGTGGTGCTCAACCAGGTGACATTTGACCTCTTAACAGTGGTTGGAAAAGTACTCAAATGTTTGACTTAAGTATCAATACTGCAATGTGTAATATACTCCGTTACAAGTAAAAGTCCGGAATTCAAAATTGACTTGAATACAAGTACAAAAGTATTGGTATGAAAATGTACTTAAAGTACCAAAAGTAGAAAGTACTCATTATGCAGAATCTCCCATTTCAAGTTTTCAAAATGTATAGCAAATGTTTTGAAAATAGCAGATCTACAAGCTCACAATGCGTCGCATCGCATAGCTTGTAGTTCGGCTATTTTCAAATGGCCGAAAATAGGGCTGAAGTGGTTAATGTATGTTTTGTAATAATAATAAAAATCTACAAATGAACTAGTAACTAAAGTTCTCAAATAATTGTAGTGGAGTAAAAGTGCAATATTTGCCTCAGAGATGTAGCGGAGTAAAGTAAAAGTACTGAACATTGGAAATACTCCAGTAAAGTAATAGTATCTCAAAATTGTACTTAAGTACTGTACTTGAGTAAATGTACTTTTTACACCACTGCCTCTTAATCACATCAAAGCTGCACTATGTAACTTTCCTCTAAATATAAATGTGGGGCGACATGTAGACAAGTATAATGTCGTGTCTGAATATTTTAATTACAAAGATAAAATTGAATATAATTAAAAACTAAAGGTTTTGTTATATTCGTAAAAAAAATAGAAACAAGTGTTTGATGACAATGAGGCATTTCAAGCCATTTTGTTAGGAGATACCTGAGCTCAACAGCACAACACATGGTATTAGTTATGTTTTGCAGGCCAACACTGTCGTTTGTCTTATACGCAGTGGTGGAAGAAGTACTAAATTGTTTTACTTAAGTAAAAGTATCAATACCACCATGTAAAAACACTCTGTTACAAGTAAAAGTCCAGTATTAAAAAATGACTTGAGTAAAAGTACGAAATTATTGGCGTCAAAATATACTTTAAGTACCAAAAGTAAAAAGTACTCATTATGCAGAATGTCCCATTTCACAAGTTTTCAAATAGTTTTAAAATAGCCAAGTTTAAAAATCCTTTTAAAATCCTTTTAAAATCCTTTTAAAATCCTTTTAAAATCCTTTTAAAATCCTTTTAAAATCGACAAGCTCACAACATGTCACTTTGCGACACGTTGTGAGCTTGTAGATCGACTATTTTCAAATAGCCAAAGTGTATAGGGCTTTAGTGGTAATGTATTTTTTGTAATAATAATCATAATCTTCAAAGTAACTACTGTAACTAGAAGTTTCAAATAATTGTAGTGGAGTAAAAGTACAATATTTGCATCTGAGATGTAGTGGAGTTGAAGTGAAAGTACAGAACATTTTAAATACTTTAGTAAATAACAAGATATGACACAGTCATATTATACCAGGTTGCTTATTTCTCTCGCTAAACATGGCAACATTTTTAGATCCCATATGGTTGCTTATTTATCTCACTAAACATGGCAATGTTTTTAGATCCCATATTATGAGAGGACATTGAGCAACAGCGCCACTTACCATAGAGTTACACACAGTGGCCGAACACAGTATTGTGGGTTGTCTTTTTTTGGCTGAGGGACCAGTAGCCAGGGCGGTTAGTGACACAATCGTTCACTTTGTGATACAAGCGCCAAATTTTCCACAAAGTTTCTTCTGGACCCACTTTTTCACAAAAGCCCGTTAGCCACTAAAAAAAAAAATATGGCTGCCATTTTCCAAAATGGCTGCTTGTGAAAGACATTTTATGTGGTTTTTGACCTGGATTGTGATTATTTTGGCATCAGAATATAGTTATAAATCCATTGGCATCCTTTTCTTTCATGCTTTCACTGGATGTGATGTCGTGTCAAGGCAAAAAGACAGCATGGCAAACCCGGCAAGTGTGGCCTGAAGTGTCTCATGTCTTCCAGAAGCTCAGTCAATACCCACCAGTAACAGTGCTTGACAAGAAGGTTAATGATGCAAGATTTTACCTGTTTGCATGGAAGCAGAGGTCCTATGATGCCATTCCACCTACAAGGGCATCTCTTGCACATCATGTGAAGCATGCCACTTATCAAGTTGTCCGTGTCTGAAGCCAGGCAACTGTAGGTCAAATGCATACAGAGAGCCCTGTCAGCTGGGGATAGCGAGCGGAAGATGACATTTGGCAAGTAGCATGGATGACACTCTACACTCTGCCCAATTGCCCAGATTTGTGGGCAATTGGGCAAAACTGACAAAATGCCGGTGCAAGACTGAACGTCGTGGTAGATGCAAGTGCTACCGCTTTGGCCTTCACACAGCTGAGTGCCTGCAAATGTGACGATTAGAACAATTTGTGATCCAGACATGGGCGGGGGGGTAAAAACTCATATGTTGATACCAAAATAATCAAAATCCAATCACAATCCAGGTCAAAATACACATAAAATGTCTTTCGCCAGCAGCCATTTTGGAAAGTGGCAGCCATATTGTTTTTTTTTTGCATGGCTAACGGGGGGAGGGGGCGGGGGGGAGTCAAAACTATATTCTGATGCCAAAATGATCAAAATTGGATAATCCAATCACAATCCAGGTCAAAATACACATAAAATGTCTTTTGCCGGAAGCCATTTTGGAAAATGGCAGCCATATTGGGTTTTTTTTTTGCGTGGCTAACGGGGGGAGGGGGTGGGTCAAAACTATATGTTGATACCAAAATAATCAAAATCCAATCACAATCCAGGTCAAAATACACATAAAATGTCTTTCGCCAGCAGCCATTTTGGAAAATGGCAGCCATATTGTTTTTTTTTGCGTGGCTAACGGGCTTTTCTGCAAAAGTAGGTCCTAGGCATTGTTCATGCCAAATTTGGCGCTTGTATCACAAAGTGAACGATTCTAACATAAAAACGGACGGGCCCTGACTACAGCCAATGAGGAAAAAGTCACGCAAAAGTCAGGATTAGCAAAGAAAGTCAGGACTAGCGAGTGTAGATGTTGACCAGGTTTTGCAACCTGGTAAGGACTAGCGAGTGTAGATGTTGACCAGGTTTTGCAACCTGGTAAAAAATCCTCAAAATTGTACTTGAGTACAGTATTTCAGTAGATGTACCTAGTTACTTTACACCACTGCCTATACAAGTATAAAGCAGCCTTGAGAATGTCCCCATAATGTGTGTTCAGTGACATCAACTGAAGTTTGTCTTCACAGGGTATGGAGATAGTCCAGACCATGAACAGTGATCCTGGTTTAGCTGTAGGTGAGTACACATTTTAGGTTTGAAGGCACCGGGAACGCATCTGTGTCATTTTAAGATTTCTTTGGCTATTTTTTAACATTTGTGCAAATCTTTGAACATGTAATTTTTTTTAAAGCGAACATTTTTAACTGTTGAACTTCTGGGGGATCCCTGATCCCTTGAGATGGGGGTCCATGGCCAAATACGTATCATTTTGGGTGGTCCTTGACCACTGATATTATAGCAACATTTTTTTTTTCTCAAAAAACTGTTTTATATGTCTTCTAAATCTCAAAACAGTGTTTTGGAAAAAAAAGAAAAAAAAACATTTTAACTCAAATCTACGGAGCCCCTAAAGGGCCATAGAGCAGATTTTTTTTTATCTTGAGCGCACGAGATCCTAGGATGTTCCCTCATCATAATAAGATGTGCGCTCGAGATCCTATAAGACATTCCCACATCATAATAAAGTGAGGGAACAAGATCCTTATGTCGTGCCCTCAAGATCCTTATGTCGTGCCCTCAAGATCCTTATCTCGTTCTAACGTCTTATTAACTTGAGCGCTCAAGATCCTAAGACATTCCCACATCATAATAAAGTGTGGGAACAAGATCCTTATGTCGTGCCCTCAAGATCCTTATCTCGTGCCCTCAAGATCCTTATCTCGTTCTAACGTCTTATTAACTTGAGCGCTCGAGATCCTAAGTTGTTCCCTCAAGATCCTTATACTCACCTTTACGCACGGTGGATTTACTTGGATTATGCGATATAATAGCCTGTGCGACAGTGTGCGTCCATCCTATTCTTTATTATGGTGAACGAATTGATGCTATTATTATAATACTAATAATTATTATTATCGTTTTGTCCTTGTTGGTGTACAGTTGGTTCTGGTTGCAATGGATACAGTACTGTCGGGCCGGGCGCGCAACGGCGCAGAATGGCAACATCAGGCTCTCTCTCTCTCTCTCTCTCTCTCTCTCTCTCTCTCTCTCTCTCTCTCTCTCTCTCTCTCTCTCTCTCTCTCTCTCTGCTAATTCTCAACGAAAATCTGTGATTCTAATTTTCCTATGATCACCAGAAGTGAGAGTGTCAATTCCTTGATCAAATATGGTTTTATTCAAAGGAAATCAAAGGCTACAGCTTATGGAGCCAACATCGGTATAGTGTCCAAGCGTCTCAGAAAGAGTTTTTACCGCAACATGATTCCATTGCTCAGGAAATAAACAACGGATCACAATAATATAACATTCCCTATAATCAGTAACATGTAGGTGATACCTATGTCTATCAAATATGGTTTTATTGAAAGGCAATCAAAGGCTAGATCAAGCTTAGAAAGCAAACATCGGGTAATATCCGACGCTACGGCGGTTCCTCGGTGCGGCTGCTGCAGTGAGACTATAGGACACTCATTTATGACATTGTGTCACTCAACTCTTAGCAACAAAGTTTATTTTCATACAATAGGCCTATAGATTACATTTCAATATTAAAAGTAAATAGAAAAACAACACTTCTGGGTCCAATTAGTCTAGTTTTGTAATAGAGAGGAATGGTCACATATTCCCACCTATAAACATGTTTTTGCCCAATGCTGACAGCTGGTCAGCAGGTGGTTTCATGAATAGACAATATTTTGGACCAATTAGAAATATATATATATTTGCAAAAGCAGTGTTGGGTAACTTGTAAAGGTATTAAATTGGTTGTCAGTGGCTGGCAGCGCAGTGTGCACTGCACATCTAATCGCAAAAACCCGACGCTTATTTTGTCTTGATCAACAGCGATATTTGACAAAATACAGCGAAATCCCCAAATTCTTAATATCCAGTAAGCAATAGGAATTAACTGCAAACAAATTCAAAGTTGTATGCTATCAATATCACACAAAAGTAGAGAGAAGCTGTGATCTCACCTCACAAACAAATGGACAAGAAATAATCATTTTGCAAACAACATCATGTTCTGTTCGTTTGTCATCAATGATCTAAATGGAAAGTTTATTTCAGCAACTAGAAAGTGACAGTTTGACATAGTTTGATACGTTTTTGCTGCAGGCCAGTCCTCGTTTAAGTTCATTGCTTTCATCTGTTGTTCTGCTGTGCGCAACAGGGCATATCTCCGCCAGGCCAGGTTTACCTACCCAGGCCATGAAATTCATAGGCAGTCATATTAGCCAATTAGAATGAAATCTGCTAAAACTGACTCATATACTGATACAGAACCATATATAGGCTATATATTGTCGCTGTCGGATGGAAACCTTGTATGTTCTTTTTTTATTATTATTTTAAAACAATGAAAAAATTTGAAAATAGCCAATCTGCAAGCTATACTTATTAATAATGAAGACATATTATATTTTAAATAGTGAAATATCAACTAAAGTCATTATTAGTGCAAGTTCAATCACATTTTATTTGAATGAAAATAACTTGTGGGGAAAATACATAAAATCTCTAATCTGTGAATCTAATGTGATTCATGTGACCCCTACTTCAAGACCAGGGCTGAAAGTGACATAATTGAGACCAGTATAACTTTATACAAATATTGGTAATTTGCCAACACATTATTTTGTGAAATAAATGGGTTATATTTCACAGATAGTTATTCTTGTACTATATTAAAATAAAATCATCCTGTAGCACCTCTATAGTTTGATGTATAGGCCTGTGGCATGTGTCAAATAAATAAATGTGAGTGAATACATATTTCTTCTATTACCATTAGCATAAAGTCATGTAGGCTATTAGAAGTGTAGGGAATATGCATTCAACTACATCTATTTATTTGACACATGCTACAGGCCAGCGGTGTGGACACATTTTTGGCAGGATGTGATTCCCACCTAACACACATACAGTATCTAATAATAATAATAATAATAATAATAATAATAATAATAATAATAATAATAATAATAATAATAATAATAATACATGCATCCACACACACATAACTGAGCACATTCAACTAGTTTGGAGCTACGTTTAGCCTTAGATGCTTTTGCCCTATAGAGAGCACATATTCATCAGCTTTCCAAAGCAGAACATAGATTATTACCATTTAAGAGTGCAAGAGTGTTATATAACCCATTTATTTCACAAAATAATGTGTTGGCAAATTACCAATATTTGTATAAAGTTATACTGGTCTCAATTATATCACTTTCAGCCCTGGTCTTGAAGTAGGGGTCACATGAATCACATTAGATTCACAGATTAGAGATTTTATGTATTTTCCCCACAAGTTATTTTCATTCAAATAAAATGTGATTGAACTTGCACTAATAATGACTTTAGTTGATATTTCACTATTTAAAATATAATATGTCTTCATTATTAATAAGTATAGCTTGCAGATTGGCCATTTTCACATTTTTAAATTGTTTTAAAATAATAATAAAAAAAGAACATACAAGGTTTCCATCCGACAGCGACAATATATAGCCTATATATGGTTCTGTATCAGTATATGAGTCAGTTTTAGCAGATTTCATTCTAATTGGCTAATATGACTGCCTATGAATTTCATGGCCTGGGTAGGTAAACCTGGCCTGGCGGAGATATGCCCTGTTGCGCACAGCAGAACAACAGATGAAAGCAATGAACTTAAACGAGGACTGGCCTGCAGCAAAAACGTATCAAACTATGTCAAACTGTCACTTTCTAGTTGCTGAAATAAACTTTCCATTTAGATCATTGATGACAAACGAACAGAACATGATGTTGTTTGCAAAATGATTATTTCTTGTCCATTTGTTTGTGAGGTGAGATCACAGCTTCTCTCTACTTTTGTGTGATATTGATAGCATACAACTTTGAATTTGTTTGCAGTTAATTCCTATTGCTTACTGGATATTAAGAATTTGGGGATTTCGCTGTATTTTGTCAAATATCGCTGTTGATCAAGACAAAATAAGCGTCGGGTTTTTGCGATTAGATGTGCAGTGCACACTGCGCTGCCAGCCACTGACAACCAATTTAATACCTTTACTAGTTACCCAACACTGCTTTTGCAAAGATATATATATTTCTAATTGGTCCAAAATATTGTCTATTCATGAAACCACCTGCTGACCAGCTGTCAGCATTGGGCAAAAACATGTTTATAGGTGGGAATATGTGACCATTCCTCTCTATTACAAAACTAGACTAATTGGACCCAGAAGGGTTGTTTTTCTATTTACTTTTAATATTGAAATGTAATCTATAGGCCTATTGTATGAAAATAAACTTTGTTGCTAAGAGTTGAGTGACACAATGTCATAAATGAGTGTCCTATAGTCTCACTCAGCAGCCGCACCGAGGAACCGCCTTTGATTGCCTTTCAATAAAACCATATTTGATAGACATAGGTATCACCTACATGTTACTGATTATAGGGAATGTTATATTATTGTGATCCGTTGTTTATTTCCTGAGCAATGGAATCATGTTGCGGTAAAAACTCTTTCTGAGACGCTTGGACACTATACCGATGTTGGCTCCATAAGCTGTAGCCTTTGATTTCCTTTGAATAAAACCATATTTGATCAAGGAATTGACACTCTCACTTCTGGTGATCATAGGAAAATTAGAATCACAGATTTTCGTTGAGAATTAGCAGAGAGAGAGAGAGAGAGAGAGAGAGAGAGAGAGAGAGAGAGAGCGAGCCTGATGTTGCCATTCTGCGCCGTTGCGCGCCCGGCCCGACAGTACTGTATCCATTGCAACCAGAACCAACTGTACACCAACAAGGACAAAACGATAATAATAATTATTAGTATTATAATAATAGCATCAATTCGTTCACCATAATAAAGAATAGGATGGACGCACACTGTCGCACAGGCTATTATATCGCATAATCCAAGTAAATCCACCGTGCGTAAAGGTGAGTATAAGGATCTTGAGGGAACAACTTAGGATCTCGAGCGCTCAAGTTAATAAGACGTTAGAACGAGATAAGGATCTTGAGGGCACGAGATAAGGATCTTGAGGGCACGACATAAGGATCTTGTTCCCACACTTTATTATGATGTGGGAATGTCTTAGGATCTTGAGCGCTCAAGTTAATAAGACGTTAGAACGAGATAAGGATCTTGAGGGCACGACATAAGGATCTTGAGGGCACGACATAAGGATCTTGTTCCCTCACTTTATTATGATGTGGGAATGTCTTAGGATCTCGAGCACTCAAGATAAAAAAAAATCTGCTCTATGGCCCTTTAGGGGCTCCGTACAAATCTTTGCTTCTGGGGGATTCTACACATTTTGTAGAATCCCCCAGAAGCAAAGATTTGAGTTAAACATCTTTGAATACATATATTCAAAGATTTGCAAAAATGTTCTAGATTTTTCAAAAATAGCAGATCTACAAGCTCATAGCACGGCACTCTGTGCCGCGTTATGAGTTTGTATATCTGCTATTTTTTGATTAGCCAAAGAAATGCAGATTCGTTCCCGGTCTTAATGGGTTAAGGGACGAATGATGAATAAACAATATGAAAATGTGAAATACTCTCCGGTGAATTTGTAACTTCAAAATGATTTATTTAGTTCTGTGGTTCTCACCGAGTTGTCCGGAGACCCCCAGGGGTCCTTGGGGGGGATCCAAGGGGGTCCCTAGCTAAATGATTGATAGTTATTGTACTCTCAGAGTTATGGGGGTGGCCTGATGCATACCAAACCGAGGGTCCTTCAAATTAAAAGGTTTGAGATTCACTGATATAGTTGATGCCTCACGTGTATAGTTTGATGCCTTCATTCATTTCATTGTATGAAAAGAAAAACTACCGTGTTCTGAATACAAATTGCATTGCTTAATATTTGCGTAGTCATGACAAAAGCAACTTGAATAAAAATAAAATAATAATAAAATAAAATAATAATACATACATACATACATACATACATACATACATACATACATACATACATACATACATACATACATAGATAAATCAATGAACGGAGGAGAGGGCGTAAAATCAATACACTTTAATCATATATTACAACATTTTAAAGCCAACATGTTTTGACCAAGCTGGTCTCAAGTATGAGATATCCCATACTTGCCCTGATGAAGACCAGCTCGGTCGAAACATCTTGGCTTTTACATTTTGTAATTATTATATAAATGACTCCCTCCCCTCTGTTTTTTTTAGTTTTTTTTAGTCGGATCTTACTCTCTTTATGAAGTGTTTGGCTTGAAGGATGTGGTGTTCACACATATTAACCTTTTTTGTAATAACAAAAAACAAATGTCATTCCAGTCTAACCAAGCTGAACTAAAAGACAGTTATTCATGAAGTTATCCCGTTGATGAATGCATTACTTCATAGCTTTCCCTGGGCGCTCTAACCTGCCTTCGCTGAGTCTCTCTACGCTTGACTCTTTAAAGCAGTAGTTCTCAAACGTTTTCATGCCAAGGACCCCCACACATGTGTGTCTTGGATAGTAACCCATGAAAAGATCTATTCTCCCCCTATCGGTTTACAACTCGGTCGGCGCGCCTCCTCGGCCTCAAGCTCTGCTAAGTCGGCGCGGACAATAACTATTATCACGTGTGTGTGTGAACGCGTGTTCAGCGTTCCCCTAGCGTAGCTTCCTGGTTGCTATGTGGGGGGGAAAAAAAAGCCAGGTCCGCCTCCCATCAAAGCCCCGCCTCGCGCCTCTTTTTCCTCCTCCTCCTCCTCCTCCTCCTCCTCCTCTTGCCGCCTCGCATCAAAGCCCTGCCTTGCGCCTCCCCCTCCTCCTCCTCGCGAGGAGGAGCGCCTCGCGTAAAAAACCCTATCTCGAAAAACCCCGCCTCGCGCCGAAGCCCCGCGCCTAAAAACAAGCGCTCCTTTTTCAATTTCCCTGGAATGCCAATTTCCCTGTGACATATATACAGTGGTTACCTGCTGACCTATACGCCCCAGTCTCTGAAAGGTACCTACCACGACCCAACTCACCCTAGGTTGTGAAAGGTTGGGGGTGTGGCTATGCCTTGGAGGTGTGTTTTGCGCTGTAATACAGTAGGTGGACAGTGGGTGGCATAAGAGAGCTAAAATGTTTGCAGAGGAAAGAAATTACTCTAGATTACATTACATTAAGGTATATGTCTATTTATGAATTGATTAATTTAAGTAAATACATTGATTCATTAATGTAATTCATAATCCTTAAATCTTATAATTTAAATGCCTGCTCATCTGCCATCTCTGGCTGAAGTGGTTAATGTATGTTTTGTAATAATAATCAAAATCTGCAAAGTAACTAGTAGCCTAACTAAAGTTTTCAAACACTGCGCATTGCATCCGTCTGTGTGTGTGTGTGTGTGTGTATAAAAAAATTAAAACATATTTTGAAAGTAGCAGATCTACAAGCTCACATTGCCACCCCAAATGTACTTTCGGACAGACAGACGGACAGACAGACGTCTTATATATTATTATTTTTTCTCGCATCACACATACTGTGTAGTATGTAGACTAGTTGTTTCCTTTTTAAATGAGACAGCCCAGGTATTGTAGAGGTTAACACTGGTGTCCAGTGATTTAACGGCCCGCGTTCGAATCCCGCGCAAGGAGCATGCTCGTAACGTAATTATTGATTTGAACAGTGTATTTTCAAACATTTTACAGTGGTGTAGAGTAACAAATTACATTTACTGAAGTACTGTACATAAGTAAAATATAAAAATAGCCGATCTACAAGCACGGCATAGTACTATATTTGCCTCTGAGATGTAGTGGAGTAGAAGTAAAAGTATTGAAAATTGGAAATACTCCAGTAAAGTAAAATTACCTCAAAATTGTACTTAAGTAGGCCGACAGTACTTGAGTAAATGTACTTAGTTACTTTACACCACTGCGAGAGAGATGGGCTCCAGTCGCAAAGCGAGTTAATTCAGCCAAAATCTGTCTCTTGCGTTTCGTTTCGAATTGTATTTTTTGATCTGCTGGTGCCTGGTGATATAACTTAACTGTCACAACTTGGTATTTATAAACATACTTGTGTGAATTACGGAGAAATCTGAATGAAGTCTTGTTCGGGGAGGCGCTACGCACTTATGGATTATGGATCTCTTTGTGTCAGTCGTGCGACCTATTTTTGGTGCGCAATACCGCCCGCCAAACGAAGTGGAAATACACGGTTTCTGCCCATCCCTCTAACCCATGTAGGCTACCTGTATAAACCATGCTGTTGCATGCACATGAAAATGTAGGCCTACTTAAAATCTCAAAATCGGCCGGGCTGAATTTGCATCTGAACAAATACATTGATAGAACCCCCCCCCCCCTCAAAGAAAGCCCTTCCCTCCCCCAATAATGTTTGCAGATGGGCTATTTTCAGCATAGGCTACTGTAGTATTGCCTATAGATAAGACTGGGGATTTTTGTAGCCCAGACTGATTGGGTGTCGTTGATAAAATGTTCTTTATAAAAGGGAGATTTTTTAGGTTAACATCAAGAAGGGCCGGTCAGCTCCGTAGTATTACAAAGTTAAAAAAATGTGCATGACAAAAAATAACCCGAAAACCTACCACTTCCATACAGAATGGGAGGAAGACTTTTTCTCCCCCCATTCCAAGTGTGTTTGTCTTATATGCAACGCCAGCGCCGCTATTCCAAAGCCCCGCAAAAAGCACAAAGTACAAACGTATAATAATAATAATACATATTTATTTATATATTTTCTGAAACTTGACATTCTGCATGAGAGAAACACAGGCATATCCTACTGAATGTGTGTCGCTAACAGTGCTGCCATGTCTGCTTATTATATAGTAAGACACACACACCACAGCTCGCTCTCTCGAAATGAATCAAGTGTACTTAACAGTTCGCACA
>NC_137605.1:58912979-58921980 GCF_963280865.1 Gymnoscopelus braueri | reverse complement strand
AGACAGACACACAGACACACACACAGACACACACACACACACACACACACACACACACACACACACACAGACACACTCTCTCTCTCTCTCTCTCTCTCTCTCTCTCTCTCTCTCTCTCTCTCTCTCTCTCTCTCTCTCTCTCTCTCTCTCTCCAAAATGAATCAAGTGTACTTTCTGTGCGAACTGCTAATAAACTATATTCAATCAAACTATCTGTGTGTGTGTGTGTCTTACTATATAATAAGCAGACATGGCAGCACTGTTAGCGACACACATTCAGTAGGATATGCCTGTGTTTCTCTGGTCATCTCTGCAGCCAGGTAATGACCGTGGCCATGTCTTCAATGGCTTAGCTATAGCCATTGTTCTCCCAGAACGAGTTTGCCCACTGTCTCAATCAGCCAAGGGGGGGATGGAGTAAAAGTACTTCCACCATGAAAGAAATCTCTCTCCTATAGAAGCCGTAAATCGACGCTCATATCAATGTGTTGGGAGACACATTTGCCATGTCTGCTTATTATATAGTAAGACCAGGGGTGAAAGTGGCTGAGAGTTCTTGCCGGAACTGGTAGGACGCGCGGCAAAAAAAAAATTTGCGGTTCTGGGCGGATTGGGTTCGTTTTTTTTTCCCAGTTTTTGGTTTCTTTATTTTGGTTTTAGGGTAGGATTAGGAGTTAGGTTAGGGTTATGTTATTTAATTCATATTTTTGCCTGATTTTACCAATTTATTATCACAAAAATCAATTTCTGCCTAATAAAATATTCAAACAAAATGGGTTTATACTAATGTAAAAAATGTGGTTATATGGCGGATTTGGGAAATATTGTACTTTTACTCCACTACAATTATTTGAAAACTTTAGTTACTTTGCAGATATACATTATTACATTATAAATCATACATTAATCCCTTTAGCCCTATTTTATACCTAGGCTATTTGAAAATAGCCGATCTACAAGGTACAAGCTTGTAGATTTGCTGTTTTCAAACATTTTAGTAGTTTTACTTTTGGTACTTTAAGTACATTTTGATACCAATACTTTTGTACTTTCACTCAAGTAAATTTTCAATTCCAAACTTTTAACAGAGTGCTTTACATACATACATTGCAGTATTGATACTTTTACTTAAGTAATTGAGTACTTTTCCCAACCACTGTACCTGGGCGTTGTTGTTCTACAAACTTTGTTTTTAACCACATTGTCAGCTTCTTCAACTCTGTCTTCTTTTCTCTTAAACATCTCAGTTAGTTTTCGTTGCATTGTGCTTCATTTATTTTTAAAATTGCATTCTTCATCAAAACAGTGTTTATTTCCCCTCGCGTTTCTTTTCTTTTCTTCTCCAGAAAAGACGTGTTGAACCAATCAGAACTAACTATGCTAGTCTGTCAGCCAACCAGAAACATGTTTTGAACGTTGGTGGGATTTAATTCGTCGTAAAGCCCGCCTCCTTTATCCGGTAATTTGCACATACACACATAGGCACGGACAACGGCCGTTTCCGTATCCGTTTTATACCGGATCTCCAAGCTGCAAAGTGAATTGATCCCAGTCCCAGTTTCGTTTCGCTGGAGAAGAGGAGACGCTCGGCTCCGTAAAATAAATAAACACCGTAAAAATAGCACGGATTAAGCTGACACAAACACACAGTGGAACAATTCAAAAGCACTTTATTAGAAAATTTAATAATTGTGTATGTTAATCTGACGTTAGTAGATTATGTTTTCTTCTTGAACATGGCCATGGGTCTGTGGCAGGTTATTTAATATGGGATTTTCACAACTACCTTCGAATTTTTCTTAACGGAACGGCGTTCCGGCACCTAATCTTTTACCGGAACGCCGTTCCGGACCGTGCCGGCCCACTTTCACCCCTGAGTAAGACACACACACACACACACAGATAGTTTGATTGAATATAGTTTATTAACAGTTCGCACAGAAAGTACACTTGATTCATTTTGGAGAGAGAGAGAGAGAGAGAGAGAGAGAGAGAGAGCGAGAGAGAGAGAGAGAGAGAGAGAGAGAGAGAGAGAGAGAGAGAGAGAGAGAGAGAGAGAGAGAGAGAGAGAGTGTGTCTGTGTGTGTCTGTGTGTGTGTCTGTGTGTCTGTCTGCGAAACAGGACGTCCCTGACATAGCTGAAAAGGAACTTTACCCAGCCCTGCATAACACACACCCCCCCAACACCCCCCCCCCCACACACACACACACACACACACACACACACACTCTCTCTCTCTCTCTCTCTCTCTCTCTCTCTCTCTCTCTCTCTCTCTCCAAAATGAATCAAGTGTACTTTCTGTGCGAACTGTTAATAAACTATATTCAATCAAACTATCTGTGTGTGTGTGTCTTACTATATAATAACTAAGTACATTTACTCAAGTACTGTCGGCCTACTTAAGTACAATTTTGAGGTAATTTTACTTTACTGGAGTATTTCCAATTTTCAATACTTTTACTTCTACTCCACTACATCTCAGAGGCAAATATAGTACTATGCCGTGCTTGTAGATCGGCTATTTTTATATTTTTACTTATGTACAGTACTTCAGTAAATGTAATTTGTTACTCTACACCACTGTAAAATGTTTGAAAATACACTGTTCAAATCAATAATTACGTTACGAGCATGCTCCTCGCGTGAGATTCGAACGCGGGCCGTTAAATCACTGGGCACCAGTGTTAACCTCTACACTATCGGGGCTGTCTCACTTAAAAAGGAAACAACTAGTATACATCCTACACAGTATGTGTGATGCGAGAAAAAAAAATATATATATAAGACGTCCGTCTGTCTGTCCGTCTGTCTGTCCGAAAGTACATTTGGGGTGGCAATGTGAGCTTGTAGATCTGCTACTTTCAAAATATGTTTTATATATATTTATACACACACACACACACACACACACACACACACACACACACACACACACACACATACACACACACACACACACACACACAGACGGATGCAATGCGCAGTGTTTGAAAACTTTAGTTAGGCTACTAGTTACTTTGCAGATTTTGATTATTATTACAAAACATACATTAACCACTTCAGCCTTATTTAAACTTTGTCTATTTTAAAAATAGCAGAACTAAGCTACATGTTGTAAGCTTGTAGATCTGCTATTTTCAATTTTAACATAACATGTGAAACTGGACTTTCTTTATAACGAGTACTTTAACTTTTTTTAATTCTGATACCAAGCGCCACCTTGTGGCTGAACGGCCACACTAAACGTTCTAATCCTTGCAAAAGGAGGCGCTAAGATTCTGTGGGCGTCAACTTTTAAAGGTACGTTTAGGTACCTCTGAGGTCCAATAGGCGGCAATAGTCGGCCGTTTGAAGATCGCGCATGAACGAACAGATAACCACTGTAGATATATTCGGCCGAGGACCCCCCCATCTGAAAATGTTTTGTGCCAGGGACCCCCAGAAGAGAGTGCAACACTCTCAAGATTTTTCAAAAATTATAAAAAATAACAGATGTATAAGCTCACAGCGCTGTGACCTTGTACATCTGCTATTTTTAAATAGCCATGGTAACACATTTTGCTAGGGACCCTACCTTGAGAACCACTGCTTTAAAGTGTAAACGTATCATTTTCCTCAGGCTACACAGCATTTAATGGCGTGGACTTTGAGGGGACTTTCCATGTGAACACGGTGACTGACGACGACTACGCCGGCTTTATCTTCGGGTACCAGGACTCGTCCAGTTTCTACGTGGTGATGTGGAAGCAGACCGAGCAGACGTACTGGCAGTCTACCCCTTTCAGAGCCATGGCTCAACCCGGCCTACAGCTGAAGGTGACTTATTTGCAGTGGTGGAAAAAGTATTCACATTTTTTACTTAAGTAAAAGTATCAATACTGCAATGTAGAAATACTCTGTTACAAGTGATTTAAAAAAAATTTACTTGGGTAAAAGTAAAAAAGTATTGGTATCCAAACGTACTTAACTCTTTTACTGCCATGGACGCTTTAACTCGTCGAATTCTGCCGTCGACGAGTTTGGATGAGTTTTCGTTCTTTAATTGTCTTATAAATAGGGCTGGGACTCGATTAAAAAAATGGATCTAATTAATTAGAGGCTTTGTAATTAATTAATCGCAATTAATCACATTTTAATAGCATATCAATATTTGACCTGAGAACAGTGAAAAACATTTTTTTTAAATGGATTTTGGCATACATCTTTAAATACATGTACTCAAGAACTGTACTTAAGTACAATTTTGAGGTATTTGCACTTGACTTGAGTATTTCCAATTTCTAATACTTTTACTTCTACTCCACTATATCTCAGAGGCAAATATTGTACTTTTACTCCACTACAATTATTTGAAAACTTTATTTACTAGTTACTTTGTAGATTTCGATTGTTATTACAAAACAATACAGTAACCACTTAAGCCCTATATTTGAAAATAGCAGATCTACAAGCGCAACACATTGTGAGCTTTTCCACCACTGGAGGCTGGTGTGTTGTTACTGTTGTTTTGTAGTAGTTTAATTAATTATTAATACAAATCTACACACGGTGGATCAATGGATCATTATAATGGATCAAAATTTTCTGTGACCAGTTTAAAAGGTTATAAAACATGAAAATTGCTGGCAGTGGGTGAGTTTATTTATGTATATGTCACAGGGTGAATGGAGATCCAGGGTGATTGAAGACAGAGCGCTCGTTTTTAGGCACGGGGCTTCAGGCGAGGCGGGGCTTTTCGAGACAGGGTTTATTAGCGAGGCTCGCGAGGAGGAGAAGGAGTGTGAGCTTGTAGATTGCTGCTATTTTCAAAAGAAGGAGGACGCGGCGCTGCGAGGCGGGGGTTTATTATGAGAGGCTCGCGAGGAGGAGCTCCTCCTTCTCCTTCTCCTCCTCCTCCTCCTCCTCCTCCTCCGAGGAGAAGGAGAACGCGGCGCCAAGAGGCGGGGCTTTGATGCGACGCGGACCTGTCTTTTGTTGTTCCCCCCCACATAGCAACCAGGAAGCTACGCTAGGAGAGCGCTGAACACACGTTCACACGCACACGCTTGTCCATGACGGAGGCGCGCCGACTTAGTAGAGCTTGAGGCCGAGGAGGCGCGCCCTCGCGCCTCAAGGCGCGAGTGCCCGCGCTGACCGGCCGATGCTCTACTAGTCGACACAGCGCCGTTCGAGTTGTAAACCGATAGGGACAGAATAGTTCTTTTCATGGATCACTGTGTGTGTGTGTGTGTGTGTGTGTGTGTGTGTGTGTGTGTGTGTGTGTGTGTGTGTGTGTGTGTGTGTGTCAGGGAGAAACTAAAACAAAAGCCAGCAGAACACAATAAAAGTATCTTAACAGTCCATTGAAAGCATGAGCGCGTGTGCGTGCGCGCGCATGTGTGTGTGTGTGACTGTGTTTGTGTGTGACTGTGTGTGTGTGGGTGGTCGCGGCCATATATGCTTGTGCGCAAGCCTGGCTTGTGGCTCCCTCTAGTGTTTCTTCTACAGAATTGCTGGGTGGGTAAAAACGAGCGAACCTTCTTCAATCACCCTGGTTCTCCATTCACCCTGTAACATATACACTCTGGCAGTGAACTTCATGGGGTGTGTAATTGATATAAAATAAGATTTTAACCCGGGTGTTCAGCCAAGTGCTGACATTTTTTACCATGAGCTAATGGAGCCTGCCTTGATCTGAGGATAAATTGAATCTTGACCTTCAGGTCAAAATTTGTGTCAAACCAGAAACAGGATCGTGTCAAAGGTCATGTCCAACCTAGACACAGGATCTAAATGTTTCAATAGAAGAGCAGGGAGACCAAATACAACCACCCCAATTGTATTGATAAGTTATATTGTATTAACATACTCTACCATACAGATAGGACAAAATTACATTTTAGTCATTAATAAAAAGTTACCGCTTTAAGCTTAAAGAGGGTGTGATATTTATTCTGTTAAAATAAGTGATAAATAGCGTACTAATCACACGTTTACTAACTTGTGATTTACTAACTAACAAACACTTGCTAGAGTGTTTGTTCAGTAACAGAATCTCCCTGTCTCTCCAGCTCTTTAGTAAACAAAAATATACACTTCCAGATCAGGATACCAATTTGATTGCATTGCGTTAGATTATTTTTTTACACCGTCTATAAATTATGCTTAAATTGACTGGATATTTAGTTTGTTGTTCTGTAGTTTGTCTGTGAGTTAATCATGTAATCAGAACACT
Source organism: Gymnoscopelus braueri (assembly GCF_963280865.1). Taxonomy (NCBI): domain Eukaryota; kingdom Metazoa; phylum Chordata; class Actinopteri; order Myctophiformes; family Myctophidae; genus Gymnoscopelus; species Gymnoscopelus braueri. Next base: position 58,915,765 of record NC_137605.1, on the reverse strand, counting down.
TGCATCAACTGATCCAAAACAGGACAGCGTCTAACAACAGTGTGAATTCCCAGTGGAACTCTCCCCAAATATGGAGATAATGGATCTGAGATTGTTATATTATACATTCACTAAATGTGAAAATAATGTTTATACCAAAGAATTCTTGTACACACTTCCTACTGACAGTGTGTACAAGATATTTGGCACGGATAAGTCCAGTGGTTACTAGATTAGCCGCAGACACTCACGTGACCCTTCTCCTATAGGACCCATAAAACAAGGGTAACCAAACTTTTCTGGACGCTACCCCCCAAAATAATCATATTTGAACTGGGGACCCTCCCACATTAAGCTAATCATCTGGAGACCCCCACAAAAATTTGGGGATCCCCCTGAGGGTCCCGATCCCCAGTTTTGGAACCATTGCCAAAAAAACTATTGTGTGTGTACGTGTGTGTCCTGTGTCCAGGCAGTGAAGTCGGGAACAGGACCAGGGGAGTATTTGAGGAACGCTCTGTGGCACACAGGGGACACTCCTGGTGAGGTGACACTGCTGTGGTCAGATCCTCGCAATGTGGGCTGGAGGGACAAGACCTCGTACCGCTGGCACCTCACCCACCGGCCCCAGGTGGGCTACATCAGGTAAACACCACCCCACTGCATGACCACCATAAATACATGAATTACAAGACACAAGTAGATAACATCGGCCTGTTCAATATATCGGCCATTATTTGACTTTTTTTTATGACGTCTGTATCGGTAAGTATTAGGCATGTAACGATTTATCGTAAATCGATTAAAATCGATTCAAACTACTGACGATTTAGATCAATTCAACACATTCACTGCCAGGTATTAATTAATTAATTATTTAGCTTCTGCCAGCGTTTTTAACCTTGTTTTGACGATCTTTGGAGAGCCGTAGAAGCCACGACGTGCACGCGGATGTAAACAAATAGTGTCCGGGGGGTGGGGGAGGGTCTCCTCTATCCACTGGAACACATTTTTTTTTACCGCAATCGGCCATTTTGTTGCTATCTTCCGTTGAAAATGGCTCATTTTCACAAAAAAAAAAAACATGCTAGAAGTATTTTTCTACAAATCCTAATATAGGAATGGACGGAAGGGACGTTTTTTGGGATGACGTCACATCCGTCCATTCCTTCTATCAGCGCCGAGGGATCATACCTAAGTTGCGTTAGAGCGTCCTCTTGTGGAATTTTGAAAAGATGGAGATCTCCGTCTATGGCGGTGAACGGTTGGATTTGAAATGACAGAGATCTCCGTCCATGGCAGGGAATATGTGCAAAAAATTGCCACAAGAAAAATTTGGACAGGTGGAAAACTTTAGTTAAACTTGCAGAGTGACGCATTACTTTACCTGGGTTACATCTTCTGATAGTTGTAATTGAATGTTGACATGAAATAATAATCCCATTTAGTGTTTCATTAGCGCAAGCGTGAAAAAATCAAAATACAGCTTGCAGTGCTGATCAACACACGTTAAAAGGATAGGATAAAGATACCAAGGATTCGACAGTGATGTTACTGTTATGCAACGCAGAAGAAGCACAGACGTATGCCATAGTCCATATTCACACGGCGGGCATTTTGGAATTTAACATTGCGTTGCTGTGGCAACTGGGGTGGCAACTGGGGTGGCATTTCATTGACTTAATGGCAATATGGCCGCCGTGTGAATATGGTCTATTATGTTCGAAGCTGGTTATAAAGATACCAAGGATTTGTCAGTGATGTCACTGACATGTGAAAAGACATGTGGAAAAGAAAATACAGGATCTTTGTAAGATAATTGATAAAGAGTTTTTTTTTTAAGAGAAGAAGATACTGGATTTGAGAGAATTAATAAAAAAAAGTTGTTTTGGTCATTTGTCCAGAAAATAAATTTGTGTACAAAATTGTATCATGAACCTAGTATCGTGATTCGAATAGTATCGTGAGTTGAGTGAATCGTTATAGTAAGTAATCAACCGATGTGTCGCAAATTGCCCCTAATCCACAAACTCACAACCCAGCTTGTAGTAATAACTGAGCTTGTAGATCAGTTATTTTCTATGGAGCTTGTAGACTAGATTCTTTGTATTGTTCAGAAAAAAGTTAATAATTTTTGACAAAGCATTGGTCAAAACATTGGTATATGGCGTGCTAGGACACTTCAAAATCGGGATGGGCATCAGACCCATAAAATCTGCCATTGGAAGAAATCATATTTGAACTGGGGACCCCCCACCCTGACAAGTACTTGGAATTGTAGGAGTTGAGGCATTACATTTAGTTTGACTTGGTTCTACAGATACATAATTATTGTGAAAATAGCCGAACTACAAGCTCGCAATGCGAATCGTTGTGAGCTTGTAGATTGTCTATTTTCAAAATGTTTGCCTCTTTGTTGTCTCCGCCAGGCCGAAAGGCATGGCCGAGACTATGTTTTGCACCCTGTCCATCAGTCTGTGTGTCCGAGTGTCTGTCCTTCCGTGTGTCCGTCCGTCCGTCTGTCTGTGAGCAGCTAATCTCCGGCACCGTTGGCCCGGTCACTGCGAAACTGTGCACACACACTCCCTGGATGCCAATTCAGAACCTCTGACCTTTCAGATTGGCCTGTTATAGCGCCACCAGGAGGACGATTTGTGCAAAACCCATTTTTTGTTATTACAGCTCCAACAGATTTTGTCCAAACATCACACACATCGGTACACAATATCTCTATAGTCAGTGATCAAGACGGATCTGTCCGTTTTTCCATATTCCATCCTGATTGCCTAAGATTGTCTTCCAAAGTT
>NC_137605.1:58900479-58907979 GCF_963280865.1 Gymnoscopelus braueri | reverse complement strand
GGCCCAGGTAGAACACACTTATAGCCCACATGGGCATCCCAGTTAAGACCCACCTCGGCCCCACAAAGAATTGGCTAGGTGGGGCCCACCTAAGGCCCGTTTCAGTGGTCACAAACGGTGCTAGGGTGACCACCTCATTTGGTAGCATGCAGGGGCCTTAAGCAGCAGTAATGTAACACAAGCTTAACACAGTAGATCCGAAATGAGCAGAAATGACTACATTTCCCATGATGCCCTCTGATTGTGCAGCAACGCGTCGCTGCCATTATGCTACATTGTGTCACAAAAACCCACAAAATACACTAAAATGAAACTCTTCAACGGTAATTAGGTATTAGGTAGCATTGATGACATTTACCAGACTAACGTTCATACAGGTTGTTGGTAAGATGTGTAACATAGCCATTTCAGTCACGACAACAGCGTTAGCATTAGCCGCATGCTAACGCTACTCGTTCGTTAGCTTAGCTACACGCTAAGGGTTCATTATAGGCAGCGCTTGGCTTGGATAGTCATTTAACCCAACTAACGGCAACACAGTACGATACGATACAATAATACTTTATTGTCAGTTCACACTGAAATTTGTCTTGCGACCCAGCAGCCATGTATGCAACAATAAACAGTACACACATTTGACATGACATAAGAAAACAAAACAAAATACATACATAAAGACATACAAAGACAAGACCAATGTCCACCTCTCAGCCTACCCCAAGCCTACAACTCCTGATTAAGCCTCAATGTCGTCTGATGGACAAAGGACCTCTTCAGTTTGACCTTATTGTATGTAGGAACACTGTATCTCCTTCCTGAAGGCAGCAACCTATATTCTCCATACAAAGCATGGCTTGTGTTTGAAGTGATATTCCTTGCCAACCTTATCATACTGTCATTATACGTAGATGTATAGAGCCTCTGAAGTGGTTGTCCAACCATCTTTGAACAAATGTTCAGTTGCTGCAGCAGTTGTGACTTTAAGGCTACAGACAGACATCCATACCAGGTGGTACTACAGTACTGAAGAACACTCATAATAACAGAAGTGAAAAACAAAAGAAGAATCTGTCTACTAGCACCAAAAGATCTCAGGCGGCGAAGGAAATAGACTCTTTGCTTTGTCTTCTTACCCACTGATTCAATCTGGTCTTTCCATGACAGAAGGTGGTCAATTACTACTCCTAGGTATGTATACGAACATACCTGGTTGATCTGTTCACTATGAATAGTAATGGGGGATCTGTGTATCTCTAGTGGGGCACCAAAAACAATCTCCTCTGTCTTTTTTGTGTTAATGATAAGAGCGTTGTTATCACTCCACTCCACCACCTTATTTACTCTGTGTTGGTGCAGTCCAGGATCACTGGAACTATCCAAAAGAGAAATCAAAACTGTATCATCAGAGTACTTTAGAATGTATTGGTCTGGTTTGTCAGTGCGACATTCAGACAGACATTCCTCAGTACGACAGCTGTCAGTATAAAGGGTGAAAAGTACAGCTGAGCTTACACAACCCTGGGGAGCACCAACATTAGTAGTTAATGCTGCGGAGAGGGTTCTGTTCACTTTCACCCTCTGTACTCTGTTAGTAAGGAAGGAAGCATACCAGTGAATTAAGTATGGATTCAGTTCCAACTGTACCATCTTTGACACCAGAATATCAGACTGTATTGTATTGAAAGCTGAAGAGAAGTCTAAGAACATCACCCTTGCATGATTCTTATTAGACTTATCTAGGTGTTTTGTAATGAAGTGGACCAGTGTGACAACCGCATCCTCTGTACCGCAACCTTTCTTATAAGCAAACTGACAGGGGTCGAATTTGTCTTTAGTTATACTTACAAGATGTTGCAACAGTATTCTTTCCAGTGATTTCATGATCACTGAAGTGAGAGCTATGGGTCTATAATCCTTATGTTCTTTTGGACATTGGATTTTGGGTAGTGGTTTTATGTGTGAGGTTTTCCAACACAGAGGAATTATGTGTGTGTCTACAGAGGTTTGAAATATTGGTTGCCACACAGGAGCCAACTCAGATGCGAAGTTTTTGAGGAGGAAAGCACTGCACTCGTCCGGCCCATTAGCTTTCCTTGTGTTAGTACACCAAAACACTTTTCTGACATCCTCTTCAGTGATGATAATTCTGTCTGAGGGGGCAGGTGTTACAGCCTTAAGTATTTCAGTGCACTTAGAGGAATCACCTAATGATTCGAATCTGGCAAAGAAAGTATTTAGGTCATTAGAAAAGCCAAGTTCATTATCTGTCACAATAGGTTTTGTTGGGGATGACATTCCCGTCATGGATTTCATAGTATCCCACGCCTTTTTGTGATTTTTGGCTTTGAACGCATCCTCTAGATGCTGTCTATGTGCCAATTTTGCCTGCCTCATTTTTGTTTTTAGCTTTTTTTCTGTCAATTTGAGACACCGAAATCTTTGTTTATGAAGGCTGTTTTCCTTTCATTTATAACATTCTTTATGTCCTTGGTCACATAACATTTATTGTTCGGATAGATTTTAATTTATTTTGTAGGAACAACCAGCTGTACACAAAAATTAATGTAATCATTTGTAACTGTGGTTACTTCGTCCAATGAACCATCTCTAAAGGTGTCCCAATCTGTACAGTCCAGGCATGCTCTCAGTTGTTCCTTGCTTTCATTTGTCCATGTCCTAACTACTTTCTTCTCCACCTTTCCTCTCTTCAGTTTTGACTTATAAACTGGAGTCATGCACACAACGTTGTGATCAGAGGTCAATATAGGCGGCCCAACCGTGGCAACATATGCATTTGGGATGTTCACATAACACTTGTCCAGAATGTTATTTTTCCTCGTCGCATCCTTAACATACTGTTCAAATCCCGGCAACACAGTGTCCAGATAGCACTGATTTAAGTCTCCCAGCACGATTGCTGGTGCCTCTGGATACTGCAGTTGCAGTCCGTGCACACAGTCAGCAGTGGTTTTTGCTGCTTGTGCAGCTCTTCCTGGCCCTTTAGGAGGCACATAAACTAGAAAAAGTAAAATGCACCCAAATTCGCAGGGAAGATAGAAAGGTCTTAAAGTCATGCCTAGGATCTCCACGTTGGGATCGTCGCATATACTAAGTTTGACGGAGAAGGATCGACACCAGAGATCATTTATGTACACACATACACCGCCGTAACCCCTCCCTCCACCTCTGTCCAGTCGTACCAGAGTGAATCCGGGGACTTCATAGAGTGAGTCTGGTTGTGATGGCTTTAACCAGCTCTCAGTGAAACAAAACAGTGATGCCTCACGAAAATCATGATTGTACCTGGTGTATGTCCGTATCGTGCCTATTTTGTTGTGCAGGGAACGCACGTTGGCCAGAACGATAGAAGGGAGCGGGGGGCGGGTGAATCTCCTCCGTAGTCGGTTCCGAATTCCCCCTCTTTTCCCTCGTCTCCTCTTCCTCTTTCCTCGGATCAACTCGGCGGGGATGTTATCCAACACCGGTAGGTGGACGTGGTTTGCCGTTGTGTTCGGCTCCGGCGGCCGTAATGCCAGCAGTGCAGCTCGGCTGTACACAGTGACACAGGCGATCCTGGTCACGCCGTCCTCACGCCAGATGTTTTTGTCGAGTTGAGTCTGTTCGACCGACAAGCAGGAGTTGATAGTCCATAGGATCAGCAGAGCTATTTCTACTGCTCTCATCATAACATGTAACGACATATAGGCACACGGACAATACAAATAACTAAACAATAAGGCATACAAGGCACTCTGAGGTCGCGGTGCTGCAGCAGAGCCGCGCACACGGAAGCAACAGCTCTGCAGAGCAGAGCAGAGCAGAGCAGAGCAGAGCAGAGCAGGGAGTAATGGACATAAACATTCACATACATGCTTTAGACACTATTAGCAGGCTGCATTAACAACCAGCAGCAACAGATTCCAAGTTGCAGGCCACGTTAGCAGCTAATGCTGTGTACGATGAGGGTTGGCAGGTCTGTTTGTCGTATAAGCGATTTTGGCCTTATGTGGGCGCACCATCTACAATGGAGTAACTGAGCAGGAATATTAACATTCACCACACTAACATTCATTGTTGACAAAGTGATTGCACAGCCGCTTCAGCCATGACAACCACGTTAGCGTTAGCTACATGCTAACGTTGAAAGTGCGTTAGCGTTAGCCGCATGCTAACGGCTCATGTTAAGCACCCCTGGGCACTAATCATTGAAATACAACGATCGCTATCACAGTAGTGGACATAAACATGCGTTACATTAGTAGGAGGCTGCAGTGACCTCAAAGTCTTGACAATATGAATGACAGGGCGATTTATTAGAGAAATGACGGTGCTTGTGCTGTCCAGCTGGGCTCGCAGAACAATCACGGAGGCCAGCCGTTGCTGCGTCAGTGCGTATGGCTGCTGTCTGGAAACTGCCCTCTGCATGACACGACCAATGAGAGTTAGCGCTTTCGTTGTTGCTAAGATACGGTGTGTGCCCCATAGCCTGTAGATCTCTCACACATGATTGGCGTAGCCTGCGTTGCCAGGTCTGCCTTTTGTATAAGCGATTTTGGGCTTATTTGGGCACGCTTTTGGGGCTCGTTTGCATAGACCACGGCAGCGCTTGTTTCTTGCCCGTTTCACGGATGTGGCAACGAAGGTGCTCAGTTTTGGTCGCAGATGCACTCATACACTCATGTACACTCCATGAGTGTGGCCGCCAATTATGGTAGCAGGATAACAGAACAACAATACACAACCAAAGCAGTGTGTGCGTTGGTCTTTGAAACCTCAAAATGTAACATAGTCTCTCGCGTCTCTGTGATTATCAATATGATAGTGACGTCACTGATGCATCCTTGGTATTTTATCATTGACGTCACAGACTAATCCTTAGTATATTTATCCTTATATACACGTTCGCTACACATGTGTGTTTTTGTTTGTTTTTTCACGGCTCGCGCTACTCAAGCACTAGCGGGATTATTATTTCTTGTCAACATTCAAGTAGAACAATGAGAAGGTATAACCCAGCTAAAATAATGTGTCATTATAAAAACATATATATAAATGATATATGATTAGCAGTCCACTTCCTCCTGTCGGTACGGATGTATTCACATTGCAGCGTTCCGTTCCCGAGTGCGCAGCAATCGGACCCGAGACTACCTCCTCAGGCGGTCTCGGGTACGGTACGGTGATCCGTTTCGGGGAACGATACGCAACGTTCACACTAGGGCATTAACGACTTGTGATTTTAGGAAGTCGACTCGACGTCAGTAATATAATAATTATTACAACAAAAAAAAAATTACTTTCGACTTCTCCTGGTGGGAGTCAACTTGTGTTAATTAAGTCGACTTTTTAGTGAATGCCCTAGTTCACACTCACAATATCTGCCAAGTGGCCCAGGGTGTGCACCCGTCTGAATCCGCCCTAAATGTCTCAATAGAAGAGCAGGGAGACCACCCCAATTATATAACTTACAGTATATTAACATTGTATTCACTAAAACAATTTACATAATAGAGCTTTACATCAAATAAATAGGGATTAAACGCAGTAGACAGTAGAAGTGCTAATAATCCCAACATAATGTTGATTCACTTTCAAGGTATGACTAGAACTATAAGTTATAGTTGTTAGAACTATAAGAAAAGTCTGTATTTGTTTGCGGACCCCCCCCCCCCCCCTCATCTCAAAATATGTTGTTTAATCGCATATCAATATTGCATTTTAATCGCATATCAATATTTGACCTGAGAACAGTGAAAAGCAAAATTTTCAAATGGATTTTGGCATACGTCTTTAAGTACATGTACTCAAGAACTGTACTTAAGTACAATTGTGAGGTATTTGCACTTGACTCGAGTATTTCCAATTTCTAATACTTTTACTTCTACTCCACTATATCTCAGAGGCAAATATTGAACAGAATACAATACAATTATTTGAAAACTTTAGTTACTAGTTACTTTGTAGATTTCAATTATTATTACAAAACAGACAGTAACCAGCCCTATATCGGCCATTTGAAAATAGCAGATCTACAAGCGCAACGCATTGTGAGCTTGTAGATCTGCTATTTTACACCACTGGAGGCAGAGTGTTACAGTAGGTGCGATTAAAATGCGTGAAATTTTTTAACGCGATATTTTTTCTGTAATTCATTGATCGAAATTAACGCGATGAAGTCCCGGCCCTAATATATATATATATATATATATATATATATATATATATATATATATATATATATATATATATATATCATTAGTTATCATTAGTTATTCGGGGTCCCCCTTGCAACACCATCACAGTCCGCCAGTGGGCCCGGTCCACAGGTTGGGAACCAATGAGTTAAGGTCATTTACACACCAAATAAACGATTGTGAAAATGCGTCCAGATTATTTCACAAACTATTATTTTGGTGATGATCTTCAAAAATAATCACGTCGATTTATCGCCTCGTTATGATCGCGCTTCAGTATGATGTGCTCATAACACAGTAGTTTAAATTTAAATATATAGTTGCAATGTTCCGATTTTTTTCATTATTATATATTGCTTAGAATGATGCTAGGTTCTCGGTTTACCTGTGATCCTAGATTACTGAGGCACTACACTGTCTCTTTGTATTCTATGTATGTGTTTACCGTGCTTATTGTAAATCACTCTGGAATAGCCCATTAAGACCGGGAAAGCACTATGAGCTTGTAGATCTGCTATTTTTTTAAAAATGAAAATGTGTGCAAATCTTTGAATATATATTTCTTAAAGCGAAAATGTTTAACTCAAATCTTTGCTTCTGGGGGATTCTACAAATGTCTTCTAAATCCTAACAGTTTTTTGTTTCTATATCAGTGGTTCTCAAACTTTTTCATGTCAAGGACCACCCAAAATTATATGTATTTGTCCGCGGACCCCCCCCCCCCCCCCCACACCATCTCAAAATATGTTGTTCCAGGGACCCCCCGGAAGCAAAGATTTGAGTTAAAAATTTTCGCTTAAAAATATATATATATATATTCAAAGATTTGCAAACATTTTCACGATTTTTCAAAAATAGCCAAAGAAAATCTTAAAATGACACACGGATGCGTTCCCGGTCTTAAAGGGTTAAGAGCGTCTGCTAAATGCCTACATTGTAAACTGTAGCGTGTCACGTGTCACTCAGAGCAGAAGCTTTAATGTCCTCGCTAACGGCCGGCTGCTCTTCTGAAAGGGACACTTTACCTTCTGTCTTTAAAAGCACCACCTGCTTTCAAAGCATGTCTCCACATCATGTCCAAATCTCCTCTTTTTGCTCCCTTTTTTCTCTTATCTTTCTTTGGAGAGAAAGGAGCTGGTGGAAAGAGGGGAGCAGGGGGGGTGAGAGAGAGAGAGAGAGAGAGAGAGAGAGAGAGAGAGAGAGAGAGAGAGAGAGAGAGAGAGAGAGAAAGAGAGAGGTGGAGAGGAGGAATGTTCTATAGAGGAGCCTTTTCACTGGACTTCACCCTGACAGTTGCTTTGTGGTG
>NC_137605.1:58815479-58895479 GCF_963280865.1 Gymnoscopelus braueri | reverse complement strand
AGACAGTGTTATTTTTATTTTTATGTTAATAGTCATAATTTATGACTATTAACTTAAAGTTGTAATCCGTAACTATTTAACTGTGATTCGACCCCTGGTCTTCTGTCTGAGAGAACACAATATCTACCGCACAATCAAGAAGCAATCCCTGCTTCGCCTGGGGGGGATAGTGTGGGCTACGGGCAGTACTACTCGTCAACATGTAGGTGTCCTACCTGACACCAGGGTCTAAATGTCTCACTGGAAGAGTAGGGAGACCTCCTCCAACCACTGCACATGTCCTAGCCAATCTCTAAGCTCACAATGTGCCATGGTGCAACGCGTTTTGAGCTCGGAGATCAGCTATTTTGAAATGGCCAAAGTATAAAATAGGGTAATAGTTAATCTGATTTTTATGCTGTATTAAGTAATTGCTGGGGACCCCTGGAATCCATAAAAATATGCTAACTATGCTGCACCCTAGAAGTTCCTTTTTATTGAGGCCAAGGTTAATATGCCTGAACGTTGCTAATACAAAAATAATAAAAATGTATTGATCAAGTGGAGACAGTTTGCGAGTGTATTCTTCTCTAATGAGGCCAAGTTTAAATTGAATACATTAAATATCAATACGACGCAACTGAGTCGTATCAGTCTTTTTTTTCAAGGGGATGGTGAGAGAGGATTTGTGTCCAACAAAGCAACAGCAACCAATGGGTGCGAAGAGAGGCGGGGCCGTGGGCGGGACTTGACAAAGGGTCACCCACTCATTAGTCTCGCGTGGCCAGACTGTTTGCCTCCCAAAATTTTCAAATGTTTCCGGTCATACAGTCTGGGACTCGGAAGCTCTGACCATGATTAAAATATAAAGTGGATGTGAAGCCTCCTCCCCACTTCCGTTTCGTCTTTACAGTCACGCAAGTTTATACTAATATAAATCAAAACATCTAAGCATATATAGCTTGATGCTAAGTAGAAATGGAAATTTAAAACTATCGTGAACGGAAGTGTCAGCTTCCTCTCTCAGATTTCGGGAGGGGTAGTTCCAGACTCCTACATAGCATTCGGAGATTGTGGAATAGTTGTCTGGCTACGCAAGACTACCCACTCATCTATGGCTGCCCCAATAACGCTACAGTACCTCCAAACATTCAATAGTCAGTATTAAAGATGTTACCTTGAACATTACTGCTGTCCCGTCTCTGAAAGTTCATTGATACAGCAGGTTCCTTGCTGAGGCCCTTGGTTCTGTGTGAGGCCCCTGGGTGGTCTGGAGTGAGGCCCCTGGGTCCGGGAGGCCGGGACGAGTGCAATATTGACGTAGCACAACACCGCACCACATCCCGCACCTGCCTGTCCCCGGGATAAAATGCTGAAACCTCAGGGGCCACCAGCATTCTGAATCTGGAGCCATCGCTACCAAGAGCCAGATAACAAGACAATGTAATGACAGATGATGACAGACGATGTGTTTCTAGTCCCAAAGCATTACAAATGATATGTGATCTCTAGTGGTCTCTCTGTTTAAAATGTTAAAAGCTCTATATTGAGATAGTAATCATTGCTATAGAGTGTTCATTAACAGGGGTCTCCCCCTCGTTCCGGCTCTTTAGTAAACAGAAAATACATTTTCAGGTCAGGATACCAATTTCATCCAATCAGGAGGGAGAAGTCATACAGGATACGGCACGGCAGGACAAACAAGTGCTTGGAAGTGATGAAACAAAGAAATGAGTAGACACAATTGGTACCGGAAAAAAACTATATAAAACTGAAGTTTTATACAAACACAGGCTGGGTGCTCCACAAGTGTGGAGAGGACATTGCTTTCTTTTAAAGACTCTTTTAAATTTAGAATTGTATCTTTTATAGAATTGAAGTACTTTGCTAGGTGTTTTAATTGTGGTGTATATTTATGTATTGTCTTGTTTGAATGTATGCATTGACCTGAGCAAAACAAATTTCCCTTGTGGATAAAGACATCTAATCTAATCTAATCTAAATTGACGAATGATCTTTGTGTCAGAACATAGAGCTATTCAACACTTGTTTTAACCCATTGAGACTGGGAACGCGTCTGTGTCATTTTAAGATTTCTTTGGGATATTCAAAAATAGCAGATCTACAAGCTCATAGCGTGGCACTCGTATATCTGCTTCTTTTTTTTTATCGTATTTTTTTTTGAAAATCTTTGAATATATATATTATATTTTAAAGCAAAGGTTTTCAACTAAAATATTTAATTATGGGGGCGGGGGGGGGGGGGGGTCCCTGGAACAACATATTTTGAGATGACCAAATACGTAACATTTTGGGGGTCCTTGACATGAAAACGATTGAGAACCACTGATATTATAGCAACATAAGTTTTGTAAGAGCCATATTTAAAAGAATTCTGTATTAGAGTATTTTTGAGTATTTGGAGTATTTGGATTACATTGCATGATTGCTATTATTTTGTACATGCTTGTGGGTTTGCAGCTAATTAAGTTCATTGAGCCAGTTGCTAGAACAGCCTTTGATTAGAAGCTTCTGTATTAACAGCACCTGTGTCTAGCAAAGTTTGTCAGTCTAGAGCTGGAAGCCTAAGAGCAAAGACAGTTTTTTGACCCTACAAAACCTGTTAAGTTAGAACCACCTTTTTGAACACTTTGGATGTACTGTATGTCATGTTTGTTTTTTCTGTGCACTTTTTTCTTCACTAAAAAGTTATAACTCATCAAGGTGTGATTTTTTGGAGTCAAGCTTATTGTTTTTTGGGCTTTCACTGGAATTAAGAATTGGGACCAACAAGTTTAAAAAAAAAAACTGTTAGGATTTAGAAGACATTTGTAGAATCCACAGAAGAAAAGATTTGAATTAAAATGTTTGCTTTAAAAAATATATATTCAAAGATTTGCTCACATTTTCACGATATTTTTTTTTTTAGCAGATCTACAAGCTCATAGCGCTACACTTGGTGCCGCACTATGAGCTTGTAGATCTGCTATTTTTGAATAACCAAAGAAATTTAAAAATGACACAGATGCGTTCCCGGAATGGCTTAACAAACGAGACTGTACAAATGCAACCAAATGGACTTGTAGGAGTTAAGGCATTACATGACTCGGTAGCGCAGATACATATTGTGAAAATAGCCGATTTTCAAGTACACAACGCCTCGTGTTGTGAGGCGTTCTGAGCGTTTCTGCCTCTTTCTTATATTATTTGACAATTTGGCCAATGTTTAGCCTAGCCTTTTTTTTGGGGGGGGGGGGGCTTTGTATTCCTATATAGAGCATCGCAGTTCCCGCCCCTTCCGGGTTCCACCGCAAAATACTCAATGCATTTTTCCCATTGACATTTCCAAAAATATTTATATCAATTAATTTAATTATGTGAATCATGACCGTAAAACGTTTGATTCTGTGTTTGTTTTTTTTGGAAAACGGCAAAACAAAGGGTATTTATTAAATATAGTATATCATATAATTAAATATAAAATAAAAAAAATCACAGAAAAAAACTTTTTATGGTCATGATTCACCAGGACCCTGGATGGCTTGATTCTAGGCTTAAATTAATTGATATAAATATTTTTGGAAATGTCAATGGGAAAAATGCATTGAGTTTTTCCTTCCGGCACCAGGAAAAACCAGGAAGTGGGCGGGAACTGCGATACTCTATTTGGACAGGACAGTAGGCTGACAGGAAATGGGGAGAGAGATGGGGGGGAGACATACAGCAAAGGTCGTCGGGAACGGGAGTCGAACCCGCAATACGCTGCCATGCTGGATTACTAGCTTATGTGGTATGCGCCTGGACCGCTAGGCCCAGGCCCCTTAGCCAGTTTTTATAGTACAGTTTGTTTTTTGAAGCAGTAATGGCCTTTTTTTATTTAATTTATTTTCCTTCTTTTTTTAGGTATTAAACATGTCTTAAAAGTCATTGACATTGTCACTGGGATCCCCCCCCCCAAAAAAAAAAAACAAAACATGTGGGGACCCACCTGGTGGTCCTGACCCACAGGTTGAGAACCACTGATATAGAAGTTGCTTTATTTACAAAGTATCTACGTGGGAAAATTGACTCTTCCCAGAATAGAGTCACTGACTGAAATTGACTCTTCCCACTGACCAGAGTGGGAATAGAGTCACTGACCAGACCAGAGTCTGGTCAGGAACCAGAGTCCTGTTAATACCTTCAGTCACCACGGTAACAGGTCTCCATGACAACAGGGATCATCTACACTCTAACGCTTTTCCCCTCGAGGGGAGAAATAAAACCATTTTCTTCAAAAGGAACTTTTTTTTTCTCCCCCCACAACAACTACAATGTATGGAAGCTGACCAGTGGTTCTCAAACTTTTTCAAGGACCCCCAAAATGATATGTATTTGGCCGCGGAACCCCATCTCAAAATATGTTTGCTACAGGGACCCCCAGAAGCAAAGATTTGAGTTACAAATGTCTGCTTTAAAAATATATATATTCAAAGGTTTGCACACATTTTCATGACAAAAATAGCAGATCTACAAGCTCATTGCGCAGCACCCCCTCCCCAGGTCCCCACTTTGAGAACCAATGGACTAGACAGCATATCGTTGCTGCCGGGCAGAAACCTCTTATCTCTGTGTTTAAAGTTTGTGTGTTTTTTCCGTAAATCAACGTCCTACCACAGCGTCACATAAAACTAATCAGAAGTAGCAGATCTACAAGCCCGAAACGCGGTGTGAAGCGCCGTTTTGAGCTTGTAGATCTGCTACTTTAGCTATTTTTGAATTTGAAGAAAAGTAAAGTAAAGTTTTGGAGGTTTCCGCCCGACAGAGACGATCTAGACTGGTAGAACACACTCTAAAGTTGTGGTTCTCAAACCATGTTCCAGTCAAATGTATATGTGTTTGGCTGCGGACCCCCATCTGACAAGATTTTGCGCCAGGGACCCCCATAAAAAAATATTTTTTGAATCTTTCTTTCAAATTTTTTTAAATGAAAGTAGTGTAGGTTTAAAGTATTTTTCCTGGGCACCCCCTAAAATCCCCTCAAGGATTCCTGGGGGTCCCCGGACCCCACTTTGAGAAGCGCTGCTATAAAACGTGTACCCATATAACTTTTCCACAACAGTGTAAGCTAACTGCACAGGATAGACCAGTCTTACAGACCTGTAAGGGTCCATTTGGAACCCCCTCAAGGAACCCTGAGGGTCCCTGGACCACACTTTGAGAACCACTGGAGTAACAGACCAGTATAAGTAGAACACACTGTATTAGTTTACTCAATAACAATGCTACTCACAGTCAAATCCAACTGTAGCGTACATTCTTTTACCCATAACAATCAATCTATGCACTTTCAGAGTTAAATGACAGTGGGTGATAAAGAAGAGCAGACAAAATGGAATTCAAACACTATCAAATTAAACTTGATTAATTATCTTTGTGGTGTTCTCTCTTCTGATTGGATAACATCTGAATCCCGACCTTAACATGTATTTACAGGTGGGGAGACCCCTGTTACTGAACACATACACTATAGCAATGATTACAATCAGAATATACATTAACATTTCAAATGAAAAACTCAAAAACACTTACAGTGGTGGGAAAAAGTACTCAAGTTTTTTTACTTAATTAAAAGTATCAATAAAGCAATGTAGAAATACTCCGTTACAAGTAAAAGTCAGGAATTCAAAACTTACTTGCGTAAAAGTACTAAAGTATTGGTATGAAAATATACTTAAAGTACAAAAGTAAAAGTACCCATTAATCAGTATGTCCCATTTCACAAGTTTTCAAATGTATAAAAATCTTTTGAAAATAGCATATCTACAAGCTCACAATGTGTCGCGATGCGACGCATTGTGAGCTTGTAGATCGGCTATTTTCAAATGGCCGAAATGTATATAGGGCAATGTATGTAACTAAGCAACTAAAGTTTTCAAATAATTGTAGTGGAGTAAAAGTATAATATTTGCCTCTGATATGTAGTGGAGTAGAAGTAAAAGTATAAACAATTGGAAAGATGCCAGTAAAGTAAAAGTACCTCAAAATCGTACTTAAGTAAAGTACTTGAGTAAATGTACTTAGTTACTTTTCACCACTGGTGTACTGTACATGCATACATTCACTTAGGGAGAACCAAACTGGTGTCACAGCCACAGTTTGTTTACAGTTACAAACACTTCAGCCCCCAAAATGTGTCAAATATCCCCCAAACATCAAACAACTCACTGTTTCAGCTGTTGTTCAGTGTTCATGTTGGAGAATGGAAAGGAATCAGCTCCCAGGTTGATTTCCACAGATACAGTGAGATCTTACAGTGCTACAACTTTTACTGCCTCGCTCCACTGAGAGCACACATCTGAAGACCCCAACAGTCTGCAAAGCTCTCTCTCTTCTCTCTCTCTCTCTCTCTCTCTCTCTCTCTCTCTCTCTCTCTCTCTCTCTCTCCACACATTTGCATTACTATACTTGTGAGGACATGGACATTTCAGAACAACAATGCCATTAAAGAAAATGTGGCATTTATTTTACCCTAAGCATTAAGCCAAAGTGAGCTTGTAGATCTGCTATTTTCATTGCTCGACACCAAGTATAAATCAGGCATAACTCCAACCCTAACCTCTAACCCCAACCTGAATCTTTTCCTAATTGCAAGCCCAACTCATTTTTTTTAAAACCTCAATACCACTACTGTAGGAACAACATTGTCCTCACAATGTCTATTTCTCTAATTCTTTTTAGTTTGTTTCCCAAGCAGTGGATCAGGTCCCTATGTGGGCCGCGGACACATTATGGGTCGCGGTTAAATACCCCTTTATCTTTACATTTTGTTTTCAATTATTATAATTTCAACAAAGAAAATCCCCCAAATTCCCATAAATGTTAGAGTTAAAAAATGAATTCAAACTTTTATTTTTTCAAAATAATTCCCTTAAAAAAAAAAGTTCATTTATGAGTGGGATTATTTATTATTTTTTTTAAGTAGAGAAAATAGCAGATCTACAACACGTCACATCGCGACGTGTTGCGAGCTTGTAAACCTGCTATTTTGTAGCGTGTAGTGTTCCCGGGGAGAAGCTAAAACCACTGCTCTACTGTACTTGTGGGGACATTAAGGTCCACACAAGTATACAATAGTAATACAGGTAACCCCCCCCCAACCCCCCACACACACACACACACACACACACACACACACACACACACACACACACACACACACACACACACACACACACACACACACACACAATGGCCACGGCCCCGCCCCCCCCACTGCCATAACAAAGCGGCAGGCTGCTATGGAATGCTCAGTGTGTGTGTGTGTGTGTGTGTGTGTGTGTGTGTGTGTGTGTGTGTGTGTGTGTGTGTGTGTGTGTGTGTGTGTGTGTGTGTGTGTGTGTGTGTGTGTGCGTGTGTGCGTGCGTCATGAATGAGCGAGGCCCCTCTTAAAGGCCATCGCACACACACACACACACACACTCTCTCCTCTCTTCACAAAACACACACCCACATGGTACACACTTACTGTACACAGTACAAATCCTCAATATTCCTTTAAACTTGTTTTAATGAGTAAACAGTTCTTTTTAACCAGGTAATTCTCAACCTTTTAGAATTTCGATGACCCCTGGACTGATATGTATCATGATGATACTGACATAATACTGATCATGATGATACTGACATGATACTGTCATGATACTGACCATGATACTGACCGTGATACTGACCATGATACTGACATGATACTGACATGATTCCTACATGATACTGACATGATACTGTCATCGAACACTGCAGGAGGGTTTTAAAACATTAATCGTTTTTATGAGGTTAGGGTTAGGGACAGCATAGGTTAGGGTTAGCATAGTTTTTGTGAGGTTAAATGTTAGGGTTTAGGCGTATAACCACACCCAACCAGGGCGAAACACCAAAGAAAGAGGGAGCCCCTGCCCACCACGGGCAGGAGAGAGAGGGACACACAGGGGACGGCTAGGCAGGGAGAGGATGGATGACCAATGAGAGTCAAGTACAAGTTGACGGTCTGTTTGTCTTCAGAGGGGTGATTATTGGCTGTTGTGGGACAGTAAAAATTATCCTCGACTATTTGAGAGTCGAAGATTTATTTTGTTTTGTAAACAATTTGTCCAGTTTTGATGCAAATATTTTGCATTGACTGTTGTCATGATTTGCACAATGATTAGAAGATGCTATACATTTGGCAATCTGGGAACCCATTTGGTAAGGGAAAAAAAGGAGATTTTTTATTTTATTTTCCTATTTTTTGTGTAGAAACAGGAACCCGGTTTGGCTCCTCCCCTTTCTAAGTCTACTTCCTCCTGGGTGCTTCTGTGTTTATTCTTGCTGACAACAACACTACATGTTTAGGGCAGCGGTGTCGACAGATTCTGAGAGATTATACATTTGGTAACATAATTGTTGTAGTGATTCACTGACTTTAATGTCTTGGTGCATGTGGTTATCAGTGGTGCAAAAAGTACTCAAATATTTTACTTAAAGGGTAAGACCACTTTGGTAGAGGTTTGGGTTGTGTAGTTACCTTGCCATGATGTAACTCCAAAGGTGGGCAAGAATTAAAAAAATATTGCTCCATTGATTAGAAATTGATAATTCAAAATATGCTCCTCATTGACTTACATTGTACGGTAAAACAGCTCTCAAAGTCACTCTTTTAGCACATAAACAAACGCAAACAAAGTCGATTCAGACAATATAGAACATCAACAAACCCAGTACTGTTTTTTTTTTAAATAAAAATGTTAACTTCCTTTTGATTTTGCCATTTTTATTAAGTAGAAAACCTAGACTGGATCCGCTTATCCGGATCCAGATCTTCTAATAGTAAAATCAACAGGAAGTTGACATTTTTATTAAAAAAAAAAACAGTACTGGGTTTGGTGATGCTCTATATTGTCTGAATCAACTTTGTTTGGGTTCATTTATGTGCTAAAATAGTGACTTTGAGAGCTGTTTTACCGTACAATGTAAGTCAATGAGGAGCATATTTTGAATTATCAATTTCTAATCAATGGAGCAATTATTTTTAATTTCTTGCCCACCTTTGGAGTTACATCATGGCAAGGTAACTACACAACCCAAACCTCTACCAAAGTGGTCTTACCCTTTAAGTAAAAGTATACTGCAATGTAGATCGAGTACTCTGTTACAAGTAAAAGTCCAGAATTAAAAATGTACTTGAGTAAAAGTACAAAAGTATTGGTATCAAAATCTACTTAAAGTACCAAAAGTAAAAGTACTTAACTGTTTAAAAATAGCAGATCTACAAGCTCACAACGCGTCGCGATGCTTGTAGATCGGCTATTTTCAAACAGTCTAGGTATAAAATAGGCCTAAAGTGCTTAATGTATGTTTTATAATGTAATACATTTATATTTTAATATATTTATTTAAGTAAAGTGTTCACATATTTGTAGTGGAGTAAAAGTAGGCGATTTAGAGTTGTGGGAATGAGGTTAGAGTTTCAGGAAATGCATCCAAGCGATAAAGAACAACAGTAAATGGTGGAATGTTGTTGACCATGAATATGTTAAACTTATTATGGCAGGATGATTCATAAAGTTTATTGGTTAAATTCTTCATTGAGCAGATTTTCAATTGGTGGAGCAATTTTGACTGTAAAGTAGTGGACAAATACCTGTACCAAGTAGTATTACAATAGACACTAAGTACAGCGTAGATGTAGAACATGGGTCTTCAACAGGGGGTTCGGGACACCTAGGGGTCATCAGAGTTACTACAGAGGGGCCCACCAAATCTTTGTGTGATAGAAACCTTCTAAATTATAATGATTAATTATTAAAAATATGATTACAACCACTTGAAACCTAACATCCCTACTCTGGTGGAAATATTCGCCAAAAAGTTCTACGAGCTCTACTGCTTGTAGAACTGCTGTTTTCTGTTTGGTGTAGAGGGAAAAAGACCAGACCATGTACCGAGTCAAAGGTCATGTTTACTAAGCATTGGTGGTCCAAGTGGTTAAATGTCTGAACATATCACGAATCCAACATAATAGAAAAGACCATGTGTAAACAAATACATACATTTACACAACACTGATGATAGTGCTGTCAAAGAAGTCAGGCTATCTAAATGTATGAAAAAAGTCTGCAACACAATTGCATACAATATGTAGTGGGGGGTCTCTGCTCTCTCTGTCAGCTAAGGGGTCCTTGCCCTGAAAAAGCTTGACGTCAAAATCATACATTTTATAGGGTTAATACTGCATAAGGATGAAGGCTGTTTTATTGATATTAATATGAATACTTATTCAAGTAAGGCAACAATTAAGCGTTGTTCAGAGCTGCTGTGAGTGAATGACAGTTGCTTTGCTCTGCCACCTTCTGGTGGACAGATGTTACTACAGTCAGCACAGACTGTAGTAACATCTGTCCACCAGAAGGTAGACCAATGATGAACCAGGACCACTACATAGAAACACTTCTGAATAACACTAAAGACATGCAGACTTTAAATGTTTGAACGCATTGATATCTTTATAAAGTATGCCCATACTTTGTATTTGTTTATTTGCATTTCATTTTATAGGCCTACTAATTCTAAATGTAGTTTTGTATAATGTCTGTTATAAAAAACAAAAACAGACCCCCCCCCCCTGCACTCCTCCGTGGGCAGCACTCAACTGGGTGAAGCTGAAAACTGTATTAAAAAAATGTATATACTGTATAGAAGAAATCTCCTATTTTAACTTGTATTACCTTTTATTATTTTTTATATTTTATCCTATGTTTATGATCATGTATGCAACCCACCAAATCAAAATTTCCACTTTCCAGATTCAATGAAATAATCAGTGGTGTAAAGTAACTACGTACATCTGCTAAGTACTGTACTTAAGTACAATTTTGAGGTATTTTTTACTTTACTGTAGTATTTCCAATTTTCTGTACTTTTACTTCTACTCCACTACATCTCAGAGGCAAATATTGTACTTTTACTCCACTACAATTATATTAAACTTATATTAAATTATTAAACTTTAGTTACTAGTTACTTTTCAGACTTTGATTATTATCGCAACACACTAACCACTTCAGCCCTATATGTATTTCGACCATTTGAAAATAGCCGATCTACAAGCTCACAATGTGTCGCATCGCGCGCGTGTGTGTGTGTGTGTGTGTGTGTGTGTGTGTGTGTGTGTGTGTGTGTGTGTGTGGGGGGGGGAGTAGGAAAGAGAGTACACAGATACATAGACCACCCGCGTTTATCAACATTTATCAGCATGATAAATAAAATATGTCACGTCACACACAATAATTCATTCATGTATTCAAATTCAGGGGTGTTCATTGTATTGTTAACTTTGGCGCACACTCTATGCAACTGAAGAAGTACAAAAAAAAACATGTTTTCTGTAAAACACTGTTTGGACTAAAAGCATTTGAGGATAGAAGACAAGGAAGTACATTCATCTGCTGTTTTGACTCTGTACATGCACACGCACGCACGCAGACAGACGCACACACGCACACACACACACACACACACACACACACACACACACACACACACACACACACGCACACACACACACACACACACACACACACACACACAGAGACACACACACACACACATGCGCACGCACACACACACACCGGCACACGCGCGCACACACACGAAAGAAAGAAAGAAAGAAAGAAAGAAAGGAAGAGATAATTGATTGTGATGAGTGGTCCTCATATTGACCTGTGCTTTAAATACAAGTCTAACTAAACAATAACTATGTAGAATGCACTTCCGGGTTGAATTGATTATCCATTTGAACACCATATTTTGGGGGTAAAATTAGCCAAAAATAGCAGGTCTACAAGCTCACAACACGACGTGTTGTGAGCTTTATACTAAGTTTTATACGAATAAGAATAGAGGGTTAAGTGCTTAAACCCATTTTGACTGATCCTCTTCTTCGATGTTGTCTTCTGACCGATGACCACTGCCATGTTGAAACCACAGCAGAAGCATTGCATTCTGGGAACCAGCCTGCTACCATGCACGCGATATATAAGAAGCACTTGCAAAGTACAGACAGCAGAGAGGGAGGTGATGAAAAGGTCCTGTGAGCTTGTAGATCTGCTATTTTCAAAAAAGGATAAAATAGAGCTTTATTGGTTCAACTGTACCCTCATGGTTAGCACATGTTGAGCTGCGCCTTAGAAAACTGTCCTTTGTTTGTCTTTCTCACTGCGGCAGTCAAGGGAAAAAGTCACAATAGAGCAGGGAAGGACTTGCACACAGGGAAAAAGAGTCTTGTTTGCTTATAAAAGCCTTCATTAACCCATTAAGACCGGGAATGTATCTGTGTCATTTTAAGATTTCTTTGGCATTTTTTGGGAAAAATCGAGAGAAATGTGTGCAAATCTTTGAATATATATATGCTTTAAAGCGAACATTTTTAACGCCGATCTGTGCTTCTGGGGGGTCCCTGGAACGACATATTTTGAGATGGGGGTCCGCGGCCAAATACATTTTGGGGGTCCTTGACATGAAAAAGTTTGAGAACCACTGATTATAGCAACATAAGTAAAAAAAAAAAAAGCTGTTAGGATTTAGAAGACATTTTAGAATCCCCCGGAAGCGAAGATTTGAGTTACAAATGTTCACTTACAATATATATATTTAAAGATTTGCACACATTTTCACGAATATTCAAAAATAGCAGATCTACAAGCTCATATCGCGGCACTATGAGCTTTTTGAATATCCAAAGAAATCTAAAAATGACACACAGATACATTCCCGGTCTTAATGGGTCAAAAGATCCAGGGCTGAACAGAGTATGGCAAACATCTCAGTCCACGTGGGGACTATCATCAGTGCATGAAATGTACCTTTAAAAACAAGACACATATATTGTCTATATTGCAACGCTCCACACAGCTCCCAGCAGGGCTGCGATCAGCCCCGGGGCCACATGAAGGCCCGGCCGGTGCCGATGTCCCGTTGCCGCCACCGGCGGCGGCAGGTGCAACCTGTCGCTGTCATCGATCATCCCCCGGGCATCCTCTAGGGCGGCGACTGCAGCCAGGCTGGAGTTGAGGTCCCCCGTCGCCAGCAGGTCAAACACGCACGCCTGGTAGTACATGTCTCTGGCGGGGAGCAGGGCGCCACAGTGGGCCTGGGCGCTTGCAGAGGAAGAGGGGGAGGAGGAGGAGGAGGAGAGGGAGAAAGAGGCGGGCGGCGAGAATATGTTGATCCTCTGCGACTCGGGGCAACCCTTCACGCACAGCTGAACGTCCTGCTCGGGGCCGAAGGCCTCCACGACGGGCCGGGGGGCTCGCACCGACAGCCCCAGGGAGCGCCCGCTCTGGCGGACCACCAGCACGGCGCCGATGTGCGCTGCCCTGATCTCTGCGTGCCTCCCGGGGCTCTGCGAGCGGACCGCCAGGCTGTGGCGGGCGCCAGGGCGCTCGCCGCCGCTGGACACGGAGCCGTCCGCGAAGGCGGCCGGAACGTCGTCCAGCTCGGCCTGGTAGATCTGCTGCTCAACGCACTGACGCCAGCTCTTAAAGATGATTGTGATCTGGAGAGACGGACAGAAACACAGCGTCACAGAAAACAATGTCTGCCACGACTCTGATTTATACTTTCTCGAGACAGTGGTTCTCAAACTGTGGGTCGGGGTCCCGAAATGATCTTTGGGGGTCCCCACTCAGATGATTATCTTAATGTGCAACATCGTTTTCTCACTCAACAGTAAACAAACCAACAGGCCTACAGACAGGGTATCTGCACATCTCTAAAGTAACAATTGAAGGACTTTTAAGAAAAATAATTATAATACAATGAGAGCATTACTGCATAAAAAGTAATTGATGGAGCTGTTTTTCCCTATCACCCTTCTAAAGTACCGATAACTTTCAGAAAGGCGACAACAGAAAATTCAGCCGGAGACAGGCAGCCATTGGGTAAAATGATTATATTATATTTTAGTCAGACATGAGAGAGTAGGGAAGGTTACAGTATCACAGGTGTTTCACACATCATCGGTCGGCCTCTCTCATAATGATAGAAAGAAATCACTGGGTTTTAACAACACCCGTTAACATAAACAATGACATCATAGGATGTGACATAGATGAGTTTCCGGTCGAAGGTGGACTCCTTGGATTGGATGAGAGTGATGATGATACGTCATCGTCAGATGAGGATGATGATGGTAGATGATAATGATGAAGGTGACCTGCGCCAAAGTGTCTGGGTCAACATTTTGACCCCGGTCACTGGTCAGTGGTCACTCAGTGGCACTGAAAAAGGATTATGCATTGGAGAGAACACAGATATGAAGTGTTCTGAAAATAGTTCTTCCTTAAATAGAAATATTGACATAACTTGAGGAGCCGACAGATAGCAACAAAAAGGCCTGTAGCCAGTTTGACCTTGCATAGAGAGAGAGAAAATAGGAGAACAGAGAAGCACATTTAACATGACTGAATTAGGCCAATATGACACCATTATATAAATTTGACATTTAAGCAGGTTATGACACTAGACAAATTATTATCAACAAGAATAACTAGAATAACTATCAGTAATCAACACATTACTATTAAAAGAATGGTCAAACATTGGCCAAATTGTCCATGAAAGGGGCAAACATTTTGAAAATAGCTGATCTACATTGTGAGCATGCAGACCAGCTATTTTCCACAATGGAACCGAGTCAAATCAGAATCAGAATCAGAATCAGAATCAGTAGAATCAGAATCAGTTTTATTGTCACATCACAGGTTTACAAGGTAAAGAAGTGGGTGAAATTCGTTTTTGTACATCGTTCCCACCGCAACGTTAATTTCCATAGAAAGAAGAGGGGGGGGGGGGGAGAAGAAGAGGGGGTGGGGGGCAAGTGGGAAGGAGATCAAAACAAGAGAGCAACAGAAGGCCAGACAAGTTATCTACATATTTACAAAGTACCTGAGATAATAAAAACTAAGGTGCCTGAGCATAGCAGCAATGTATGTATACTGTGCATGTTATACTTATACTGTACATGATATACATATGGACGTTAAGGTGCTTAGAGAAAAAAGAGCACAATAAAAAGACAAAAAAAGTCAGTGCGTTATACATGGGATTAAGGTGCAAAAGGTCAGTGCGTGTCCACCTAGGGTGGACTGACCCTAGTATAATCCGCAAGTAGCTCCATGAGGGAGTGCAGCAAAAAAGTCATTTGTACCTGGTGTAGTCCACAGGTGTGTCCGAGGGGGAGCTAAGTCCAAGTCATTGTCCCTGGTATAATCCACAGGTGTGTTCAGGAAGAGCCAGAAAGGTTTTGCACCGCCTGCTGTCAGGCTGCTGAACAAGGCTTATGCCTCATTCAGCATCCTGACAGCAGCCGGATTAAAACTACACCAGAACCTGGTGGTGGAACTCTTGATACTGCGGTAGAGCCCCTTGCCCGGTCGCGGTCGTTGTAGGGGTTTGAACAGTCTGTGACTTGGGTGGTGCTTGTCCTTGATGATGCGCTTGGCTTTGACCACGCACCGCTTTTTGTACAGTTCCTGGAGCGCTGGGAGCTCGATTCCCATTATCCGCTCTGCCGATCGCACTACTCGCTGTAGGCTGATCTTTTCTCGGGCAGTGCAGTTCCCGTACCAGGCCGTGACACAGCCTGTTAGGATGCCTTCAACAGAACTGTTGTAATACAGCCTGAGGATGCGACGTCCTACTCCGAGCTTCTTCAGGCGGCGGAGCCAGTACAGTCGCTGCTGAGCCTTTTTCCTCACGTGTGTGGTGTGTGGTGTGCGTCTCCCATTTGAGGTCCTCCTCGATGTGTACTCGCTGACCCTTTCCACTGCAGCACCGTCGATGAGGATGGGCGCATGGTCTCTCCGCGGCCTCCTGAAGTCCACGATCAGTTCTTTGGTCTTGTCGACGTTAAGAGAGAGGTTGTTCTCCCGGCACCAGCGTGCCAGTGAGTTGATCTCCTCTCTATAGTCAGACTCGTCGTTGTTGACGATTCGGCCTATCACTGTCGTGTCGTCCGCATACTTTATGATGGTGTTGGAGACATGTGTGGCTGTGCAGTCATACGTGTACAGGGAGTAGAGGAGAGGGCTCAGCACGCATCCCTGGGGGTGCTCCGGTGTTGAGGGTCAGGGGGTTGGATGTGATGCTGCCCATTCTCACCACCTGATGTCGGTTGGACAAGAAGTCCTGTATCCAGTCGCACATGCTTGGGTGTAGCCCTAGGTCTCTGAGCTTTTTGTCAAGTATTGCTGGGACAATGGTGTTGAATGCTGAGCTGTAGTCCACGAACAGCATACGTACATATTTGTCCTTCAGCAGCTTGTTGTCCATGTGCGAGAGGACGGTGTGGAGAGCCATGGCAATAGCGTCGTCGGTGGATCTGTTTTTGCGGTATGCATACTGCCACGGATCCAGCGAGGCAGGTAGCGTGGAAATGTAATGCCTCAACTCCTACAATTCCAGGGGTGGGGGGTCCCCAGTTCAAATATGATTATTTTTGGGGGGGTCACGGACTGAACAGTTTGAGAACCACCGTCATAAGACAGTGTTCCGTGTCAGAAATGGCTCATCTACAGGCTCACAAGTCTTAGTTTTACTCCAGCGTCAGTCAAGACAGACAGAATCATGGAGAAACTCTTTATATTACTGTTCCAATATTCAACTTCATAGACTCTTTAGAGTAGCCAATTATATATGCCCCTTTTCTTCTCCCGATGTAATCAGATGCCGATTCATTGTTCCCACTGCTTGCCACTGCTATTACCCTACTCACATGCCAGCGAGGAGACCCCACCGGGAGGTCATAACTATCTATGCACAGCAGCCATACTGGAAAAAACTTTGGGCCCCTTCCCTACTTCCTTCACAGGTGTTACCAATGGTACTAATGAAGGCTCCGTTCCCTTTAGTGTAGCACAGTGGTTATCAAAACTTAATTTCAAGAACCATAACTCTGAGAGTGTACAAATGGAACCATTTGGTTCCATTTGTACTCTCAGAGTTACACACCCGTAAGGGGTCATTTGGAACCCCCTCAAGGAACCCTGAGAATGTTTCCAGTGAGCCAACATGCACACTATCAGCACCCTGACTCTGTTTGACCAGAATGGAACAGAGCCTTCATTAGTATCCTACACCTGTGTACACCTGTGAAGGAGGTAAGGAAGATTTCTTTCCAATATGGCTGCTGTGCATATTGTGTTCGTATAGACGCTCAGCCAAACCGGATGCAACCCCTTGACTCCACTATGATGGACTCCTGTGCCAACAGAGCTCTCCTAACCAGGACGTTTTGAACATGACTCACCACGGCAGGATTTTCACGGCGGCCACGACGGCCATGGCTCTCGTTGCTCGAAAAAACAAGAGGCCACAGTGGCCCACTGGCCTTGATGGCCTTCTTGCACTGCCCAAGCTGATTTCACTGTTTTCTATCAGCACTATCCTGTCAATATGTTTTTTTTTGCCACCAGTTGCCACATCAACTGAAACGTCGCTGCGCAAATAACCAGTAGTAGGTTTGATTTCGAGGCTGATATGAATCGCGCGCAGCTTAAAATGCTGCGGAAGCTGATGCTTTTGACACGGGGCGAGAGAGAGAGAGAGAGAGGGAGGGAGTGTTAGTGTGAGAGAGAGAAATATGAAAAATGAATAAAATCTTGTTGGATAACATTAATGTGTGTTAGGCAAACCACATTAATAATAAATAAAGTGTGTCTTAATGTTATTATTTATAATGAACAAATACTATATTTTAGGCTAAATCATGTAAAATCTACTAAAGTCATTAGTCCAATCACAATTCATCTTCAATGAAAGTAAAAATACAATAAAACCTTGAATCTGTGAATGCTCATGTGATTCATATGACCCTTACTTCAATCAGTGAAGCACAGTGCTGAATGTGAGAAATATTGAGACTAGTATGCCAATAGATTATTTTGTGAAATAAACAGGTTATATGTCACTGACAGTTATACTGTACTTGTACTATATTAAAATGTAATAATCCTTAACCTTTCAATTAAATTCATTGTTTCTGTGGACTTAAAATCATTGTTTTATTTGATGGCCTTCCTGCCCTGGCATTTGGCCTTTGTGCCCTAAAAAAATGGACGACACCAAAGGCCAAGTGGCCTAGAATGACCAAATCCCAGGCCTGTGACTCACTTTAGTCAGAGCGGTGGTGTGGGCGCCGCGTCCAGTGGGCGTGTTGGTGGCCTGGATGTACAGGTACTCGTTATCGACGAGCGGCCAGGCGCCTCGCGCCGCGCACGTCTGAAAGTCGTCGGTGAAGGTTCGAACGTGCGGGTCTCCAAACACGCCGCAGTGCAGGTACTCCGGCACCCGGCCCTCCCGCAGGAAGTAGCCCTTCTCGTAAAGACACGCCTCCCCGGACATGGGCGCCTGCGGGGGTGGGCGGGGCTGGGCGGTAGGCCCCGCCCTGGGGCAGCGGTGCTGGATCAGGAGGTCCTCGATGCCCTGGAGCGCAAAGGATATCAACATTTAGAATACTTCAAAAATATGTTTTTATTTCCGTTTGACTTGCGGTTTATCAATTTCCTTTTTTTGTATTTGTTTTTAAAGTGGGTTTGCTAGTTCGTTTTTAATTTGTGAAATTGTAGTTACGTTTTTTTTTATTAGCAAAAGTCAGAAAACATACTATATACAGTATATATATTAAACATAATTATATATATACATATATATATATATATATGTATATATATATATATATATATGTTACAGGGAAATTGGAGAACGAGCGCTCGTTTTCACCCCCCCTCCCCAGGCAATTCTGTAGAACCAACACTAGAGGGCAATGCAAGCCACGAGGCTTCCCAACCACAGTGCACTAACATATATGGCCCGACCACACACACACGCATGCGAGCGCACGCACGCACACACACGCGCACACGCTCATGCTTTCAATTTGGTTTATTGAAAGCATATATAGATAATTTTATTGTGTTCTGGCTTTTAACATTTCTTTTAGATTATCCCTGACACACACACACACACACACACACACACACACACACACAAACACATGGATAGTAATCCATGAAAAGATCTATTTTCTCCCTATTGATTTACATCTCGGACGGCGCTGATTCGACTAGCAGCCCATCGGCTGGTCGGCGCGGGCACTCGCGCCTGTAGGCGCTCGGGCGCGCCTCCTTGGCCTCAAGGTCTGCTAAGGTCTGCATATATTGCATATGCATTATATATATATATATATATATATATATATATATATATATATATATATATATATATATATATATATATATATATATATATATATATATATATAAATAATGCTATATATATAAAAATAATGCATATGCAATATATGCAACCACATTCTAGTATGTATGGAATAAATTGACAGGGACTAAGTCTAGGGACAATTTCTCTATGATTTTAGTTAGTTTGTTTATTTGTATTTCCATGTTCCGTTACAGATTTGTTTTCTTTTCTGTTTCAGTTATAGTTGTAGTTATTTTGTGTTTCATTCAGTGGTGTAAAAAGTACTCAAATGTTTTACTTACATATATATATATAGAAAGTAAAAGTCCGGTATCAAAATGTACTTGCGTAAAAGCGCAAAAGTGTTGGCAATAAATGTACTAAAAGTACAAAAGTAAAAGTACTCATGCAGAATGTCCCATTTCACAAGTTTTCAAATGTATGAAAATCTTTAGAAAATAGCAGATCTACAAGCTCACTAATTGTAGTGGAGTAAAAGTATAATATTTGCCTCTAAGATGTAGTGGAGTAGCAGTAACAGTACTGGAAATTGGAAATACTCCAGTAAAGTAGAAAAAAACTCAAAAAGTACAGTACTTAGTTACTTTCCACCACTGGTTTCTTTCTTTTTTTTTTACGCTGCGATTTTTTAACCCCATTTTTTCACCCAGTGTCAATTGTCTAAGTAATCCTGGGCACTACACTCCCCCTGCCAACCTAGGGAGAACCCAGAGCTGAGCTCATGCCTCCTTCAATGGATGAGGGCTAACAGGCCTTCTTATCACCCGATGGAGGAGAGTTTCCCCGGTACGACGTAGCACGTGGAAGGAACACGTTATTCCAACCAGTTCCTTTCCCCTCCATCAGGCGCCCCGGCTGACCAGGGGGAGGCAGTAAAGAGACCAGGATTACTGCATGTTTTTGTGAGGGTACCTGACACGGGGAGAACATGCAAACTCGCCAACCCCACCTGGGATATGGGCACTGATGACGCGGAGGAGAGGACACGCCCCCAGCGCCCACAATGTCCCCGGCGGGAATCGAACCCAGGACTCTCTAGCTGTGAGGCAACAGCGCTACCGACTCTGCCACCGTGCCCCCCTCCACTACTGATTTCATTGAACTATTATAATAACCTTGCCTGGACAGCAGAGTGGTAGGCCAGGTCGCCCCGGCAGGCCCTCGCCGTGCGCTTGGTGCACATGCCGTAGGAGCGCAGCGCGCTGCAGTAGCCCGAGTTCTTCAGCGCCTCCCTCAGCCCTCCTCCTACGCCTCCCAGGTCCAGCGTGGCGGCCACGAAGTCTGCGTTGCACCGGAGGATCTGACACGGCATCCCCCAGGCTATGGGGGGCCAGGCAGGGGACGGAGAGAAGAAGGTGACAGAGGAAGGGAACAGAGAGGAACAGAGAAGAAGGTCGGTGGTGGAAAAAGTACTCAAATGTTTCACTTAAGTAAAAGTATCAACACTGCAATGTAGAAGTACTCTGTTACAAGTAAAAGTCTGGAATTCAAAATGTACTTGAGTAAAAGTACAAGGGTATTGGTATCAAAATGTGCTAAAAGTAAAAGTACTAAAATGTTTGAAAATAGCAGATCTACGAAGAGCTTGTAGATCGGCTATTTTCAAATAGCCTAGTTATAAAATAGGGCTAAAGTGGTTAATATATGTTATAATATATATCTGCAAAGTAACTAGTAACTAAAGTTTTCAAATAATTGTAGTGGAGTAAAAGTACAATATTTGCCTCTGAGATGTAATGGAGTAGAAGTAAAAGTATAGACAATAAAAAATACTCCAGTAAAATAAAAGTACCTAACAATTGTACTTAAGTATAGTTAGTACTTGAGTAAATGTACCTAATTACTTTACACCACTGGAGAAGGTTACATCTTTGTTTTATGAAACTTTAAGTAAGCAGTCCACATTGCACACAATGGAGGAAAAAAACGTGTCTGTCTGTCTGTCTGTCTGTCTGTCTGTCTGTCTGTCTGTCTGTCTGTCTGTCTGTCTGTCTGTCTGTCTGTCTGTCTGTCTCTGTTTCCATCAAAAGAAACCGAGTTGAAAATATTGTATTATTTAACCCATTAAGACCTGAGGCAGATTCTACAAATGCCTTCTAAATCAGTAGTTCTCAAACTTTTTTGTGCCAAGGACCCCTGTCTGAAAATGTTCTTTGCCAATTGGCCCACCCAGAAGAGAAGATTTGTGTTGAAAACGATCCAAAACACTTTCACGATTTAAAAAATAAAATGCAAAAGATAGTCACTTCGTGCCGTGCTGCGAGCTTGTACATCTGCTATTTTTGAACAGCCAACGGTAAAATTTAAAGTGACACAGATTCTTTCCCGGTTTAACCCTTTAAGACCGGGAATTCATTTGCGTCATTTTTTTATTTCTTTGGGCTATAGACCGCCGAAGTCTGACGTCATTTACACATCCTTTGTTTGTCTACCTGGTTTGCAGTTTTCCAC
This sequence comes from Gymnoscopelus braueri, assembly GCF_963280865.1. Lineage (NCBI taxonomy): Eukaryota > Metazoa > Chordata > Actinopteri > Myctophiformes > Myctophidae > Gymnoscopelus > Gymnoscopelus braueri. The sequence continues at coordinate 58,873,756 of NC_137605.1, read as the reverse complement.
CCCCGTTCTGAATCCCATAGACTTATTTAATATCGCGTCAAATAAGAACTGTGTTCCAAAAATAAACACATGACCCCGGCGGGTTGACTCTTATGGATATGAAGCATCAACTGACGGTGAGAAAACGCTAATGTTACTTCCGCCGAATTAGTTACATTTTCGCCAGAAACAGACTGTATCAAATATAAGTGACTGACTATCATAAACGATAAAGAACCTCCTCCCTGACAATAACGCCGACACGCGGTGTTTATTTTTGGACCACAATTCTTATATGAGACGATTCTAAGATGACCCAATGTTATTCTCCATAGAGAAATCACTTCCGCAAACCTGGGGATGAACGAGTGACGTCAGGACTTCGGTGCTCTATATAAAAAGCTTGTAGATCTGCATTTTTTTTATTGCAGATAAAAAAAATTGCAGATCTGGACTGCTTAGATGTGGACTGCTTACTTAAAGTTTCATAAAACAAAGATGGAACCTTCTCCTGTGGTGTAAAGTAACTACTTTAAGTACATTTACTCAAGTACTATACTTAAGTACAATTGTTAGGTATTTTTACTTTACTGGAGGATTCTTTATTGTCTATACTTTTACTTTTACTTCTACTTCTACTTCTACTTTTACTTCTACTCCACTACATCTCAGAGGCAAATATTGTATTAGGCTACATTATTAAATTATGAAACATATATTAACCACTTTAGCCCTATCTTACACCTAGGCTATCGTGAAAATGAGTGCAAATATTTAGTTTGAATATGTATATAATTAAAGCGAAAATGTTTAACTCAAATCTTTGCTTCTGGGGATTCTACAAATGTCTTCTAAATCCTAAGTTTTCTTTTTTTCTTTTTTTTTCTTTTTACTTATGTTGCTATATTATCAATGGGTTTCAAACTATTTTCATGTCAAGGACCCCCAAAATAATATGTATTTGTCCACGGACCTCCTCCCATCTAAAAGTATTTTGTTCCATGGACCCCCTAGAAGCAAAGATTTGTTTTATATTTTTTTATATATATTTAAAAATTTATATAAAAGATTTTCACGAAAAGAAAAAAAAAAAGCAGATCTACAACTCATAGCGCGGCACCGAGTGCCGCGCTATGAGCTTGTAAATCTGCTATTTTTGAATAGCCAAAGAGATCTTAAATGACACACAGATGCGTTCCCGAACTTCCCGGTCTAAATGGGTTTTAATGCATGACGCTGCTTTCTTGTCCGATATATACGTGACGCTGAGCTTTTACCTCCAGAGCTGCACAGGTATAGTAGGAGCAGGGCCGCTGCGATGCTATGTTTCCTTGGCGACGGCGTGGCTTCCGTCTCCGGGGCTGAGGTCCCCATGCCCCCCACCCCCCACTCACAGCAGGCTGAACTCTGTCTCCCGCAAAGAGACCCTGAAAGATGAACGATAGGGTTGAAAATGTTTAAAGGGTTTTGGGGTCATTTTAACGTTTTTTTATGAAGTTTAACACACACTTCATATAAAAGATTAGTCCATAATAATTCAGCTCTGTTCATCATACAGTTCAAATATCACTACATTTCAAGTATTTAACAATACAAAATATTGCTACTTAGCTGTATGGCATTCTCAATAAGACACTGACCTCTTTGTGTCACTAATTAAATGATATCTGCATATAGATCAGTCCATAATAATTCAGCTCTGTTCATCATACAATTAACATATCACTACAGTTCAAGTATTTAACAATACAAAATATTGCTACTTAGCTGTATGGCATTCTCAATATGACACTGACCTCTTTGTGTCACTAATGAAAGGATATTTGAAAGATTCATAACACTTGGTAAGAACTTTGGGTTAGAGATATGTTGTAGCTGTAGTACCTGCGTTGTCCAGTAGGAGGTGCTAGCTGAGGTGGGCGGGTGAAGCAGACAGAGGCTCCTTCTCCTGGGAAGCCATTGACACACCTGACTGCCACTGGTCTGTTGGCACGGAGCAACAAACCTGCAATAACAATAATAACTGTTAGGGGTGCAACAATCTTACAATAAATGCAGGGAATCTCTGTACGTACATACGTACGTATGTACGTCTGCAGTGGTGTAAAGTAACTGATTACATTTACTCAAGTACTGTACTTAAGTACAATTTTGAGGTACTTTTACTTTATTGGAGTATTTCCAATTGTCTATACTTTTACTTCTACTCCACTACATCTCAGAGGAAAATATTGTACTTTTACTCCACTACAATTATTTGAAAACTTTAGTTTTCAAATAATTAGTTACTAATTAGTTACTAGTTACTTTGCAGATATACATACATTTACCACTTTAGCCCTATTTTATACCTAGGCTATTTTCAAACATTTTAGTACTTTTACTTTTGTTATTTTAAGTACATTTTGATACCAACACCTGTACTTTTACTCAAGTAAAATTTGTATTCCAGACTTTTACTTGTAACAGAGTTCTTCTACATTGCAGTATTGATACTTTTACTTAAGTAAAACATTTGAGTACTTTTTTCCACCACTATACGTCTGTACGTCTGTAACCCATGTATCTCGAGAACCGTTCGACCGCCCGACCCGAGGGAGTGCAGTAACCGGTGTAGGATAGGCGGTTGTCCAGAACCACCAGAAAAGGCTCTGGCCATGGCCGAGTGAGGCAATTGATTGCCATGGCAACTAAGCTTGATTTGTCGAATTATCCACACCTGTCGAATTACCCACACCTGCCATTTGATTACTTAGTCACTTCCCACAGTCAGTTAGCACTCTTCAGACATTCTCCACACATTCTCCACAGACGTTTAGCACCTCGTTTAGCACCTCCTACTGGACAACGCAGGTACTACGTTTACCACTGCACAAGGACTTTCCAGAACCGCCGATGGCCCCCGATATGCCCATATATGGACATATACTGATATCATAAGTAACTGATAACTCCATGTATGGGCATAAAAAGGGACATGGGCACACAGACGTTTTAACGGGTACCCTGACAACGGGTATAATGGGTATTGTATAACAGGGTGGGGCATGTGTTCCCTATTTGCATCGTTCCCAACTTGCATCGCTCCCAGGGGTGCAATGCTCACTGGACGGCCTTGCACGCCGTGCCGGAACCTATTTGACCAGGAGCACACGCAGGCACACGCATAGATTTAAAACTACTTTAAATTTGCAACTCAACAAAGTTTTCAAAGGCTCCCGACTCACACCTAGCGAATTAACATAGGAATAAGCCTAGATGTATATCAATTGTCCATTGTGTGACTTGCAGTGTAGGTGTTAAACGACGTGCGCGTCACGTCATTGAAATAGAGTGCAAGAACATACCAAATGAGCATTGCATGCCTGATCGCTCCCAAACACATTTTAATAAAATAACATATTTAGGAGAAAATTCTAGTTTTTGTTTATTGTAATTGTTAATGATTTAAACACTGATATAGTATATGTAAACATACACTAGTTTTATATATTGTTTCTCCCACCCTGAGCAGGTCTGACTGAAAATGCTTGATTGTCCAAAAGTAGTTTTCCTCAAATTATCTGAGTAGTCACCTCTGGCCAATGACCCGCTCTCCCTAGCATTGGTCCTGCATGACACATGTTTAACCACGTAAACCCCCCGACGAGTTGTGAGCTTGTCGATCTGCTATTTTCAGCGAAAGCTTTCCCCACAATAATAGAAAACAGAAAATACACTAGTATAGAGCCCTGTGGGACTCCGCTCAACCATATGGAGTTTAAGTGGTTAAGTGGTGATGGTGTACAGTGAGATCAGGTTTACAGTAAGTTGTCTGGTAGGCCCGTAATAGCCCATTGAAGGAGTAGTTCACCCCCCGATGAAGCCTTGAATTCATGAGATTTGTTAGTTTGTGTCGCATTCCTCATTAATTAATGAACAAGTAATAAACAAAAACAAATCTACATGAATTCAAGGCTTCATGGGGTGTGTAATTGATAGAAAATAAGTCATTTCTTTGGGTGAACTACTCCTCTGCTTGTGTAAATGAAGTGAAATGTGTACATTCCCAAATGTGAGATGCTACCACGTATGGCTGGGCAGTTAACCGAAAATATATCAAAACCAATATTTAGAACCATTAACCGTCTTATAATCGAATAGTAGAGAAGCAAGTTTTTAATTATTAATTTTTTTCATATATTTTTGTATGAATTTCTTATGAACAAAAAACAAAAAATGTATAGATTTTTCATAAAAGACTAAATCAACTAGTCGGACTAACCACTTGTATTACACTTAAAACAAATAAAATAGTGAAAACAGACGATCTACAAGCTCAACAGGATTTTTCTCCACTATTTTCTTTAAAATCGTTCATGAATCAAGGCAAAAGTTTGAAATAATAAGTCATATCGCCCAGCTCTACTACCACAGAGGTGTGCTGAGCAAGTCTGCCTTTACTAGCAGTAAACATGTGTCATGTCAAAACATAGTAGCATTGGCTTATGGCAGGCAGCATGCCGGAAAAGTCGTAAAACCCCAATGTTGCACATCACACCACTGACCTGGCTACGACTGTTTGTTTGGTTCTCAACCTGTGGTCAGGACCCCAGGGGGGGTCCAATTTAAGGACTTTTTTTTATTTTTAATACCTTCTAAAACTAAACAAAAATAAATGACAAAGACCAGTACTGCATCAAAAGTATAATCAACAAACTATACTATAAAAACTGGTCAAACATTGGCCAAATTGTCAAATAATATAAGACAGAGGCAAAACACTTGAAAATAGCCGATCTACAAGCTCACAACGCCTCGCGGCTATTTTCACAATATGTATCTGTGGAACTGAGTCAAACTAAATGTAATGCCTCAACTCCTACAATTCCAAGTGCTTGTTAGGGTGGGGGGTCCCCAGTTCAAATATGATTATTTTGGGGGTCCCCAGTTCAAATATGATTATTTTGGGGGGTCCCCAGTTCAAATATGATTATGTTTGGGGGTCCCCAGTTCAAATATGATTATTTTGGGAGCAACTTTTGGCACTGCCAAAAGGCTTGACAGGTGTGTAGATATTTTGTGAACGCTTGCTTAGAATGCTTGAAATCTCAGCAGCCACTGATGAAGGAACACTGAAGTAGCAGTTATAGTATTGATCCAAAGTGCTGAAATGATTATGGTCATTTAGTACATTGGTTCTCAAAGTGGGGTCCCAGGGGTCCTCGGCAGGGTACGAGGGGGTCCCCAGCTAAATAAGTCAATATAGCGTCACAATCATTTTAACCATTATTGTATACTTTGGCTATTCAAAAATAGCAGATCTACAAGCTCATAGTGGGGCACCGAATGCTGCGCTATGAGCTTGTAGATCTGCTATTTTTGAAAAATCACGAAAATCTGTGCAAATCTTTGAATCGATTTTTAAAGCCAATATTAGTAACTAAAATCTTTGCTTCTGGGGGTCCCTGGAACATAATATTTTGAGATGGGAGTCTGTAGCCAAATACATTTTGGGGGTCCTTGACATGAACCACTTGAACTCTATAACGCTTAACTCCCGGCCAGTCCTGTCCTGGGCAAACATTTGGTGAAAATAGCTGATCTGCAAGCTCACAACAAGTTGCGTAGTAGTATAGAGCCCTGGGTTTAAGTGATGGATGGAAAGTAAACATTGTGGGACAGAAATGTTGATGTTTAGGAATAAAGGAATGCCAGATACATACATTGATATAGATCCAGTGTGTGTGTGTGTGTGTGTGTGTGTGTGTGTGTGTGTGTGTGTGTGTGTGTGTGTGTGTGTGTGTGTGTGTGTGTGTGTGTGTGTGTGTGTGTGCGCGTGCGTGTGTGCGTGCGTGTGTGCGTCCGTGCGTGTGTCCGTGCCTGAATGTGCACCTGTGCATGTGTCACACAGGCCACAGGGCAGTTCCAGGGAGCAGTTGTGGGGCAGGAATAGCAGCGTCTAAATATACCGTTCAGTCAGCTCACTGCTGTAGCGTGTGTGTGTGTGTGTGTGTGTGTGTGTGTGTGTGTGTGTGTGTGTGTGTGTGTGTGTGTGTGTGTGTGTGTGTGTGTGTGTGTGTGTGTGTGTGTGTGTGTGTGTGTGTGTGTGTGTGTGTGTGTGTGTGTGTGTGTGTGTGTGCGTGCGTGTGTGTGTGTGTGTGTGTGTGTGTCACCACACAGTCACAAATAAGCAGCAGGCTACAAGGAACAAGTCCAATATTCTATAATAGAAGGCGCTGCTTGCCAAAAAATAACTGATCTGCAAGCTAACTGTTAGCTTGTAGATCAGTTATTTTTTGGCAAGCAGCACTGTCGCACTACAGAGAGATTCACTTTAACCCATTAAGACCTGAGGCCAATTCTACAACATGCCTTTATTGCCTTATAAATCCTAACAGTTTTCTGTATCATGGTTCTCAAACTTTTTCATGTCAAGGACCCCCAACATTAAATGTATTTGGCTGCCGACCCCCCAAGTAGTGGAGTAAAAGTGCAATATTTGCCTCTGAGATGTAGTGGAGTAGAAGTAAAAGTACTGAAAATGGGAAATATTCCAGTAAAGTTAAAATACCTCAAAAGTGTACTTAAGTACAGTACTTGAGTAAATGTACGTAGTTGCTTTACACCACGGCAGAACAGCAGCTGGGTCTGTGGCAATCTATCTTATCAACACAGCTAATAGCTACTGCATGGGAGCTTGGTTTCAATGGAGCTACAACTGTAAATCACTCCAACAAGGCTGCCCTATACTGTCAAACCAAAACAAACTACTTTTTGGGGTGGTTTAAAGGTCAGAAAGGGATCATGGCTAGGATTTTGATGTTTCATATTTATAAACAAAATGTACATTGATGAATGACCTAAGTCAAATCTCAAATCTCCTGTATGCGCAGTCAGCAGTAAATAATTCTGGTTCGGAGACATTCTTGAAACCTATATGACTCTACTAGAATAGAGCACAAACATTACAATCAAATAGTTCAGGATTCAAAGTGGACACATGCAGACAGAAGACAGTATTTCATTGTTCTTAAGACTGGTTGTACGACAGTGTCGCACACCAACAAAAACTGTCAATCTACAAGTTAACAGCGTCTCACAAATGCAACGCATTGTTAGCCTCTTCCTTACTTACTTCACAGGCGTTACCAATGATACTAATGACGGCTCTGTTCCATTCTGGTCAAACAGAGTCAAGGAGTGCTGATATTGTGCGTGTTGGCTCACTGGAAACACTCTGCTACACCAGCGGGTCTCAAAGTGTGGTCCAGGGACCCTCATGGTTCCATGAGGGGGTTCCAAATGGACCCTTACGGGTGTGTAACTCTGAGAGTGTACAAATGGAACCAAATGGGCCCCCAATTTCATTCCAATATGGCCTATTGGTAAAGATGGTGTGAGGTAGAGAAGATACAAAGATGGTGTGAGGTGACAGAGCTCTGAAAGCAGAGGGGTAATGATGATTTACAACTAGACTGATTGTTTGACCCTCACCTCCACCGAGACAAACTCTGATCCCTTCTACTTCTACCAAGGTAAACAACCAACTTCTGTTTAACCCATGAAGACCTGAGGCCGGTTCTACAAATGCCTTCTAAATCAGTAGTTCTCAAACTTTTCCATGCCAAGGACCCCCTTGGCACGGAAAAGTGTTTTGTCATGCCATTTTGTTACCATTGTAACCCCGAAGCTATAGCCTCAGTTACAGTATAAATAAATAGAAATACTGTCTAAACCAAACCTCTGAATGCCTATAGGCTACTCCTCACCCCAACCTGAATCGTTTACTAAGCCTAACTGTAAAAATCTGTTTCAACAATTAAACAACCATTTATCTTGTGAGGACCGGCGAAATTGTCCTCACAGATGTCCATGTCTCAAACTCTACTATGGGGACATTTGGGCTTCATATAATATACGCAGTGGTGGAAAAAAGTACTCAATGTTTTTACTTTGGTAAAAGTATCAGTAGAAATACTCTGTTACAAGTAAAAGTCCAGTATTCAAAATTTACTTGAGCAAAAGTACAAAAGTATTGGCATCAAAATATATAAAGTATAAAAAGTAAAAGTAGGCCTACTCATAAAGCAGAATGTCCCATTTCCCAAGTTTTCAAAATGTATTACAATCTTTTGAACATAGCAGATCTACAAGCTCACAACGCGTTTTCAAATTTGAAAGTTTAGTTAGGCTGATGTGGTTAATGTATGTTTTGCAGTGGTGGAAAAAGTATTCATATTCTTTACTTAAGTAAAAGTACAATACTGCAACATAGAAATACTCTGTTACAAGCATAAGTCCAGAATTCTAAATTTACTTGAGTAAAAGAACAAAAGTATTGGCATCAAACTGTACTTAAAGTACCAAAAGTACAAGTACTAAAATGTTTGAAAATAGCAGATCTACAAGCTCACAACGCGTCGCGATGCTACGCGCTGTAAGCTTGCAGATCGGCTATTTTCAAATAGCCTATGTATAAAATAGGGCTGAAGGGGATATTTTATGTTTTATAATGTAATAATTTATATCTGAAAACTAACTAGTAACTAAAGTTTTCAAATAATTGTAGTGGAGTAAAAGTTAAATATTTTCCTCTGAGATGTAGTGGAGTAGAAGTAAAAGTATTGGAAATTGGAAATACTCAAGTAAAGTACAATTACCTAAAAAATGTACTTAAGTACAGTACTTAAGTAAATGTACTCCACCACTGATGTTTTGTAACAATAATCAAAATCTGCTAAGTAACTAGTAACTAAATATTTAAAATTATTATAATTATTGTAGTGGAGTAAAGAGTACAACATTTGCCTCTCCAATATTTGCCTCTCCTCTGAGTGGAGTTGAAGTGAAAGTATTGGGAATTAGGGTAAGTGATATTTTTTGTCTGAAAACAAATAGTGTTGTATTAAAAGGTTAAAGCACTATATTCTGTTGTCTGTTCAGTCTCAGGGGTCTCCCTTGTCTCCCCAGCTCTTTAATAACCAGTACATACATTTTCAGGTAGGTGACAACATTTCAGCCAATCAGGAGAGAGTACCCATTTATCAACTTAATTTTTAAGTGTTCCAGTTCCAATTTATTCAGCTCATTTATTTGTGTCACCACTTCCAGTTTCACTTGTTTAATCTGTATCCTGACTGAGTTATCTATCCTGATTGGATAAAATTGGTATCCTGACCTGAAAATGCATTTTCTGTTTAATAAAGAGCTGGAGAGACATGGAGACTCCTGATACTGAACAAACACTCTATAGCAATGAGTACTATCAGAATATAGAGCAATTCAACACTTATTTTGACCAAAGAAAATCACTTACCATACCTTTAAGTACAGTACTTCAGTACATGTATTTACATGTAGTTGCTTTCCACCACTAAATATATGCATGCAGGCTCGCACAGAGAGCGAGGAGAGAGCGAGAGAGAGAGAGAGAGAGAGAGAGAGAGAGAGAGAGAGAGAGATCAACGGCCAATTACCTCTAACCGGCATCAGATCAGATCAGATCCAGTCCATGTCCCTTCCAGCCGACCATAGGCTGCCTTGCCTACCACCCAGTCCCTTGCTCCTGTCCCGTTATGTGTTGTGTTGAGTGCTTCTTGCTACTGTGTTTCACTCACAGTCATCAGAGAGAGTGTGTGTGTGTGACTGTGTGTGTGACTGTGTGTGTGTGTGTGTGTGTGTGTGTGTGTGTGTGTGTGTGTGTGTGTGCGTGTGCGCGCGTGTGTGTGAGGCTCGGGTTAAAAATGAGCCACCCGCGATGCTGAACACCTGCTGCTGCCTGCCTGCGACAACTGCTCTGCTGCTGCTGCATGGCATGGACACTTACTATAGCTTTTTTAGAACACATGTTACACACAAACATGTGACCCCATATCCACTTTAAAAGTCTCCATAGGGAGCGGTGTAAAGTAACTAAGTACATTTACTCAAGTACCATACTGTATATCTGTAATTTGCGTACACACACACACACGCACACGCACGCGCGCGCGCGCACACACACACACACACACGCACGTGCACGCGCACGCACGCACACACACACACACACACACACACACACACACACACACACACACACACACACACACACACACACACACACACACACACACACACAGAAACACACACACACACACACACACACACACACACACACACACACACACACACACACACACACAGGCCCCATATGGGGTAAATGTGGGCTACTTCGGTACCAAGTGGGCATGGGCTTGAACCGGGCAATTGTAGTGGGTTCCATGTTATGTATAGGCTAAGTGGGCATAGGTTAAGAACTGGTCACCCATGTCTGGGTCTCGTATGGGTTAGTTATGTGTGGGCTAAGTGGGCATAGGTTAGAACTGGTCACCCATGTCTGGGTTAGCCTGGTAAACCCCTGCTCCGGAAATTTCAGTAGTGAGTCTGGCCTACAGGCCTGTCTGGGCGTTTCTCCGGAGTTCATAACATGAACTCTCCTATCAGCGTCCTCACTCATTGTTCTGTGAATGACAGCGAAGGTTGGCCAATCAGGTGGCGAGTTCGAGTGAAACCGAATGGAACCGAGTGCAGCCGACCAAAATGGAACGGCAGCCATTTTTTTGAACTGCTGAATGGCTGAGGGGGAACAAACTGCTGATTGGCTGAAGGGGTTGTTCGTCAACAGTACTAATCCCGCCCAGCTCCCGAATTGACCATACAGGCCTGTAGGCCAGACCAATTCCTGAAATCAAATGCAAATGAGATTTCCAGAAGCGGGGGGGGGGGGGGGGGGGGGGGGGTTGCCAGGCTATGTCTGGGTCTATGGGCTATATATGGGCTAAGTGGGCATGGGTTAGAACTGGTAACACAAAAGTGGGTTCCATGGGTTATATTATGGGCAAAATGAGCATGGGTTAGAACTGGTCACCCATCTCTGGGTCCCGTATGGGTTATGTGTGGGCTAAGTGGGCATAGGTTAGAACTGGTCACCAATGTCTGGGTCCCGTATGGGTTATGTATGGGCTAAGTGGGCATCGTAAGCCCACGTGAACGAAAGGCGAAATGTGATTGGTTGTCCTGTGTGCTACTACAGGAACTGACATAATTTCTGTTTGAATTCAGAGACACGGGCGGATTTAACGTACGCTGACTTGCTCGGCTTGACAGAAAAGGACTTTTGGATGGAATTAACCAAAATCAAATCAATAAAAGGTTGTTTGACAAAAAAAAGTAGTTCCCTATCTATTTCTCGGACTGAATACACTCCAAGGACACGGAGGATTGGAAGTAAGTAGGGTACAGTATAAGCTTTTTTCCCTTCACTTGATTATTTTTGGGGCCAGTATGTTTGTACCTCGCTAAATGTGCAATTCATGTTCACCTGTTTCAACTAGTCTGTCATCTCACTGTCCAAATTAAAATAGCCGGCTATTTTTGGCTAATGGATGGGGTTCAAGTGGTGTATTGTTAGTGTGGTACGCAGGAAATTATATGCAAAATTATAGCAGTAAGCGTTTTGAGTGATGCCTTTTTATTTCATGCTAACTGAACCCTATCATTGTAATGTATTGGTGATATATAATCAAGTGTAATATGAATGTACAGTCTTTCAATAAGTAAGTCTCACAACAGTTCCTTAAAGGTCCAGTGCAATGACATGTTCTGTAATTTTATTTTGAAGTTTCAATCTGAAACAGCCTCGCAACCAATCATACGGTTCCGTCCCTTCGGGCTATGGCACGGTAGAACCTCACTCACGTGGTGCACAGTGTTATTGTTTGTAGCCTGCAGGAGCAGGCTGGCCAAGGGAGAGTGGCCACTGTGCAAATGTTTGTTACCAAGTTGTTTATTTATAACCTAAACAAAATTCAGATACATACAGTATTTTAGTGTGCTGATTAAGTTTAAAATGAGTAATACACCGTCTGGACATCATCTTGAATGAGATTCAAAACGGAGTAGTTACGTAATTAAAATCAGCTGTGTTTGGAGGAACGTGCAGCTATGGGAATCACACAGGTGGATGTAATCAAGAAAGTGTTCAAGAAAGTTCATGAAAGTGTATCTATGTCATCATGCAACACGTTTTCGTGTTAACTAATACCTGGCAGTGAATGTGTTAATAAGGTTTACTTTGTATCAGGCGATTGTGATGGCCAATCCATCCGTATTTGGCTCTTTCAAAAAGCATACACATTGTGTGGTTTTCTAGCGTCTAACCAACCTTATTATATATGTTTTATTGTGTTTATGATTCTTCACTACCAGGGATGTTTTAAGCTGGTAGCTGGTGAGCCCTACCGGAGAGAAAGGGGTCTTGGTCTTCTCCGTGTTCGGTGACGTCATGGAAATGTCCATTGTTTACGAGTTTTAAAATAGTTTTTTTACCGTGTAAACTTTTCGGATGTTCTTTGGGGTTCTGAATCTGGGGAAAGGTGTACATTCGGGGGTACGATTTTATGGGAATTAAAATCTCTAGAAATCGGTACACACATCGGCACACACATTTCTCAGTGATATAACACTTTTGAACGGATGTCTGTCTCATAAGGTTTCATAATGTAAAAATCTAGCTAGCATTACTAAGTTGGCTTCTTGTCATTTATTTTTAGGGGCATTAAAGAAGAACACAGTCACACAGGACATCAACCAGAAGGAGGCAGGGAAGGCTCTGTCAAAGTGGTTCACAGGAGCGCGTGTTCGAGGTGGGAATAAGGCCGCAAGAGCTAAGAGAACACTTGAGAACTCACAGGACAATGGGGCACAGCCCCAATAGGTAAAATGGTAAAACACACACACACACGCATGCACGCGCGCACGCGCACGCACGCGCGCCGCACACACACACACACACACACACACACACACACACACACACACACACACACACACACACACACACCACAGCGCGGAGGCGGAGAAAAAGAAAAGGGGTAGAGAGATGAATGAGGAAGACAGCAGCACCGGTGCAGAATCATCTGCAGATTCTGCAAATTTGGTCGTGAAAAGTAAATCAAGCTCCATTGTTTGGAGATATTTCGGTTTCAGAAAGGAGGATGTAAAGCAGAGCGAGGTGTTGTGCAGACAAAGAAAGGCAACACAACCAACCTGTTTCATCACCTAAAAAAACACCACAAAACACTGTATGAGGAGAGCCAAGCAATAAAAGAGACTGTGGGGCCAGGGACATCCTCCCGTGTCAAGCCCAAACAAGGTTGGATTGACGATGCATTCAGTAGTATAACGCCATACGAGAAGACGTCCTACAGGCACAAAGACATTACAGACGCCATAACGTATCATATTGCAAAAGATATGCTTCCCGTGTATTCAGTCGACAAAGAGGGCTTCCACAAAATGGTTCGGACGCTTGACAAACGCTACAAAATACCGTCTCGAAACAATTTTAGTGATAAGGCCATTCCCCAATTTTACAATCAGACCAAGATGCGTGTTGAGGCTGAGCTCCATGACATTGATTATTTTGCCACAACGACCGACTTGTGGTCCAGCCGAACGACTGAACTCTACATGAGTTTAACTGCCCATTTCATCTCAAAGAAACCCGATGTTTGCAGACTTCCTTCTTCCCCGTGGAGCATACTGGAGTTAACATAGCGCTTGAGATGAAAACTGCATTAGCAGACTGGGGCTTGCTGGAGGAGCAGCAGGTGTGTGTGTGACCACTGACAACGCATCATTTATTGTCTCCGCCAGGCCGAAAGGCATGGCGAGAGATTATGTTTCACCCCCTGTCCGTCCGTCCGTGTGTGTGTGTGTGTGTGTGTGTGTGTGTGTGTGTGTGTGTGTGTGTGTATGTGTGTATGTCCGTCATTCTGTCTTTTGTCTGTGTGCAGCTTATCTCCGGCACCGTTGGCTTGCTCGCAGCGAAACTGTGCACACACACTTCCTGGATACCAATTCAGAACCTCTGCCCCAATTTGTTCACATGGCCCTGTTATAGCGCCACCAGGAGGCCGATTTGTACAAAACACATTTCTTGACAGTACTCCTACAGATTTTGTCCAAACATCACGCAAATCGGTACACAGTATCTCTATAGTCATTAAACAAAACGTGTCTTTCAGATTTTTAATTTTCCATCCTGATTGGCTAAAAATGGCTTCCAAAGTTTGCAGGAGTGCTCCATTTTGAAGAAAATGCCTCAAATAATGAACACAGCATGCAATTTCCGTGAAATTTTGCACACACATTCCCACTAGGCCGAGGAAGAAATATCACTTTTTTCAAATCAGCCTCATGGTGGCGCTATAATAGGCCAATTCGTGTTTTTACATACAACTGCACCGATCTGTGTAAAACTTTGTATGCGCACTCCGTAGAGGTCAAGGAAAAACCTTTGCCCTGCATTTTTCACATCTGCCTTTTATAGCGCCACCAGGAGGGCGACTTATGTAAACCTATTTTTTTAATATTACTCCTTCCGATTTTATCCAAATTTTACGCAAATCGGTACACATGATCTCTAAAGTCATGTGATCGAGACGGATCTGTCTGATTTTTCATATTCTGTCCTGATTGGCACATCTAAATTTTGCAGTAGTGGCTTGTTTTGAACAAAATGCCGCAAATCATGAACACAGCGCCCGATTGTGGTCAAACTTTGCACACACATTCACACTATGTTGAGGAACAAATGCCACCCTTTTAACATTGGCCTGTTATAGCATCACCAGCAGGTCTAATTTAACAAAACATGTTTGGAACAAAATGCCTCGCATCATGAATGCAGTGTCCGAAAAAATTGCACCCTTTTCACATTGTCCTATTATAGCGCCACCAGGAGGCAGCAATAACCTACCTGACCTGGTGGAGACCTGTGCTCCGAGGAGCACATTTTCTAGTTTTGTCATCATTTTTGTTATCTTACATTTTATTATACCCTGGCAAAGTTGATTGATTGTATTGTTGCAATGTGTTGTGTGAACTTGCAGAGTTAGTGTTTTAACCGCATGATTATGTGGGTGTTTTTTTTTAAAAATCATTTATGGAACAGAATAGCTGGGCTCACCTGAGGGAGGGAGAGACAGGGGAGTGTGTGTATTGTGTGTGTGTGTGTGTGTGTGTGTGTGTGTGTGTGTGTGTGTGTGTGTGTGTGTGTGTGTGTGTGTGTGTGTGTGTGTGTGTGTGTGTGTGTGTGTTGATTGATTGATTGAAATTTTTATTAGGCAAAAGAATGTAAAACAACACAGTTACATTTATAATGCTTTTGTCTAAAAGGTCCGGCCAAAAAAGTCCTTGCGGACTTGTTTCCGTTGGGGTCCTTGAGTTAATTTCATAGACATATATAGTAGCAACCAAACAGTTCAAAAATCAACATGAAAATACAGCTAATACAGAAAGAATACCACTATGTACAAAAAAAGCATTTTAAAAATATATGTACAAAAAAAAAAGGGGGGGGGGAAGCATGGAAAAATAAAAATTATATACAAAAAACGCATGAGGAAATACAAAATATGTACAAAAAGAGGAGGGGGGGGGGGGGTCGTCTGTCTACAGGGAAACTGGTACTAGCTCCTCTTTCGGCCTCCAGAAAGATGGGTTTTTAGGGCTGTTTTGAATGAGCCCAGCGAACTGCATTTTTTGAGGGATGGGGTTAGACTATTCCATTCCTTGGTGGCTGTGCTATAGAAGGAGAATTTGCCCATGTTTGTTTTATGGGTGGGTGGTACCAGATTGTTGTTTACGCTCCCTCTAGTTTCGTGGCTGTGGGTGTCAGTAACTTTTTCGAGGTATTTATACAGATATGCGGGAATAGGGGGCATATCGGGCAAATCTGCATTTACAATTTTGAAGACCAGACCCATTTTTAGTTGTTTAACCCTGTCTTCCACCCTGAGCCAGCCTAGGCTGGCAAAGTGAGTGGGAGAGAGGTGGGTCATGGGCCCCAGTCCGAGAAGTAGTCGGATCAGTTTGTTTTGGGAGGTTTGAAGCTTAGTCTGCAGTGACACTGAGGTGTTGGAGTACCAAGAGGAGCTAGCATAGTCAAAAAGGGGCTGAATCAAGGCCCCTGAGAGGGTCCTGAGGGCCTGAGGGTTGACAAAAGAGGAAACTCTGCCCATAAATCTGGTTCTCTGGTTTACTCCTTTGACCACCTTTGTTGCCATGCTTTCACCTGACAGGTATTTTTCAAGAATACATCCCAAATAGATAATCTCTTCTTTGCTAGTGATGATTGTGTCATCGACTTTGACCTTGAAGTCATTTACCTTCATTTTACTGAGGGAATGTTTGGTCCCAAATAGGATGGATTCAGTTTTCCCAAGGTGTAGAGACAGTTTGTTATCGGTAAGCCAGGTACGGATTTTTGAGAGTTCAGAGCTGAGAGCTTCCTCAACTTGCAACTTGTCCTCACCCGAGATCAGGAGTGCCGAGTCATCAGCGAACAGGAACAGTTTGCAGTTACAGGCAGCATTCATGTCGTTAATGTATAGAAGGAACAGTAACGGCCCTAGAATGCTGCCTTGAGGAACCCCGCAGCTCACCAGGAGGGATGGGGACATGGTTCCGTTGATGTCAACCACTTGTTCTCTACCCTCCAAGTAAGATCTCATCCAATTTATTGATGTGCAATCAAAACCAATCGCCCTCAGCTTATCAAGTAGAATTGCGTGGTTTACAGTGTCAAACGCCTTTTGGAGGTCCAGCATGACCATGCCACAGTATTTGCCCGAGTCTACCTCACGTTTGATGTAGTCGGTCAAATATAGTAGGCATGTGTCAGTGGAGTGGGATGTTCTGAAGCCTGATTGGAATTCAAACAACAGTTTACGCTCGCTGAGGTAGCTGTTGATTTGTTCTTGGATTGATCGCTCTATAACCTTTGAGATGGAACAAAGGATGGAAACAGGCCTATAGTTGCCAGGATCTAGTTTGCTTCCTTTTTTAAATAGAGGGATTACTCTTGCCAACTTGAATTCTTGTGGGACGTGACACTGACTGATGGATAAGTTTGTAATGTGGGCTACTATGGGAGCAATGGAGACCGCTGCGTCTCTGAGGAATCTGGTGGGGATGTTGTCAAGGCCGGTGGCCTTGTTTGGCTGTAGGGCGAGGAGTTTGTTTTGCACATCATCAGTCAATACAGGTTTGAAAAAGAAGGAATCTTTTTTAGCCCCTAGTTTCTCATAGTGAGCTTGAATGTGGTCGGGGCCATACAGACCTGAATGCTGAGGGAGTTTGCTTACCAACTGGGTTGCAACTGTGGTGAAGAAACTGTTAAAACAGTCCGCTACCAATTGCTTGTCGGTAGTGAGCGAGCCACTTGAAATAATGCAAATGTTTGTAGATTTAGTCTGAATTTTTCCGTTGCAGCCTAATTGTTTTAGTGCCTCCCACAGTTTTTGTGGGTGGCTTTTGTTTGCCTCTATGTTCTCATTTAAGAAATTCTTTTTGGCATTTCTGATCAATTTAGTAACTACATTTCGTAGATTTCTGCACTTTTCAAGTAGCTGCTCACTTTTGTTTTTCCTGAGCTCGGAGTAGCTTTTGTTCCTGAGTTTGATGGCATTCAAAATGTCACCCTTCATCCAAGGTTCTGTGCTAGCTTTGACCCTCACCACCTTTGTGGGTGCGATGTTATCAAGTACACACAAAAAAGCTTTTTTGAAACAGGACCAGGACTCCTCCACAGAGGTGCAATTTAGGACATGGGACCAGTCCATTTTTCCATGAGCTGTTGTTAGAAGATCACTTTAGTAGTGTTTCATAGACCTGCAGCTGATTGTCCTGTGACAATAAGCTCCAGGTCCGTGAATCTTCCAAGTGCAGAAAATGATATTGTGATCACTTAAGCTACACTCAATCACTCCACTCTTGGAAATTCTGGATTGGTCCGTTGTCAACACTAGGTCTATGATTGATTGAGAAGCAATGCCTACCCTTGTAAAATGCTTTATCAGCTGGGTAAAGCTGTGCAGGTCACAGAACTTTCTGAGGGACTTAAAGGTGGCTGAGTCTTTCTTCAGAACACAGGTGTTAAAGTCACCAATTAGTACCGTCTCAGAGTTTCCTAAACTCGCCACATGATCCTCAATCAAGTCATAAAGGGGTCTGTAGATGGCGCCAATTATCAGTGGTTTTGCATGTGGGTATAAAATTTTGACCCAGACCGATTCAGTGGGGTTGTTATCCATATCTGGGATCACATCGTAAATAATGTCTGATCTCACATAGATGCAAACCCCACCCCCAGAGAGATTTCTGTCTTTCCTGATGACATTGTAGCCCTTTATTTCAATCTCAAAGTCTTTGATGGAATTATCCAATTTAGTTTCTGAGAATGAAATAATGTCTACCTTGCCACTTCCAAACATAGATCTCAGCTCAGACATTTTTTCAGGGTTTTTAAGACTGTTAACATTCAAGTGAACAATGTGGGTACCTCTAGTCGAAAAGAGGGCATCCAAGTCTTCAGTTGAGTAGTAACCATTGTCCCTTACAGGCTCTGGGGGGTCGGTGGGGGGGGTCGGAGGTGTGGGTGGGGGAGGGGGGGACTTTGTGATGTCCGCGGGGGGGGGGGGGTGTGGAGGTGATTTGAGGCCGCATATCCTTCCTTAGACCTGCCGTGGGGGAGGGGGAGGGGGGTGGGGGTGGTGGATGTGGGGGAGGGGTGATGTGGGGAAACCCTTGTGTCGACCTCGGCCAAATTCCTCCAGGCAAAGGACTGTTTGGGAAAATGGGAAACTCTCTGTTTCCACGATCCCACAGGGGAAAACCCTGTAGATGTCCAGTGACCGCTTGGAAAACAGGGAAAGGAACTCCGTTTCCTAGCATTCCTCTCGGTGGGATACTATGCGGTTGTCCTGGTATCGACTGGTGGTGGTGGTGGTGGTGGTGGAGGAGGAGGAGGGGGGGTGGGGGTGGAGGAGGGGGGGTGGGGGTGGGGGAGGGGTGAAGCTGTTGTCCCGTGTCGACGCCAAGCGGTGGTGCCAGGAGATGGTAGAAACAGGGGAAAAAACACTGTTTTCCTGTGTTTCCCTCTGAGAGATACCCTGTGGTTGTCTTGGGCCCGTGTGTCGCATGAGGAAATCCTCTTGATGACGCTGCTGTTGGGAAGCCCTTGTCTCGTCACCCACATTCCTTCAGGCGGTGGTCTGCTTGAGAATGCAGGACTTGGAGCCAGCACAGACGTTAACCGGGACAAATAATCCATCCTTGTTTCTCCAGCTCTTTGCTGGGGTTCGTTCTTATCAGGTGAGGTGGGCCGTTGCCAAACAAAGTTATTTGTCTGCATGTTGTGGTCCGGACCTTGTCGGGCGCTTCCGTCGCGTTTGAAATCAGCTGTGATGTTGCTTACATTGTAGTTGTGATCATAGGGAGTCTCCGTGGTGCTCTTCACGGTCGGTGGGCCGGGATTAGAATGTACATTTCCCGACAACATTAGACTCAACCAAATAATCTTTCTTACTGTAAGGCCGTCTAGCTAGTTTGGTGTCCTTCTCCGTGTTTGTACCGATTTACTCGCGCCGAAAACTTTAAAAAGTAACGTCGCCGCGTCTTGCGGTAAATCTCCGTTTGCACACGCTCTCCGTTGAAGCTGCACATTGTGGGATTCGATAAATATTAATCCTTGCAATATAGCAGCGTAGAACAGCACCAGGTTGTTGCTGGTAGTGATGATCCTTTTGAGGCGAAGGTGTTGTTTTCGCCGTTGAAGAATAGAGCGCGGTGTGGAAAGCAGGAGCGGTGAAAAGGTGCGACCGTCCTCGGTGAAAGCCATCTCGTGTGTGTGTGTGTGTGTGTGAGAGAGAGAGGGGGGAGAGGGGAGAGAGGGAGAGAGGGAGAGGGGAGAGAGAGGGAGAGGAGAGAGAGAGAGGGGGAGAGAGATGGAACAATATGTGTTAATGTGTGGTTAATTTATATATTTTGTTTGTACATAATATCTTCTCTAGAAAATGCAGTGAAAAGTTAGAATCAGCCATACAACAGCCGTCTGCAAAAAGTTGGTGTGCCACTTTTCACACAGCTGGAAAAAGAAGATGGCACTTCAGAAGGCCCAGAAGCGCTTCGAGCTTCCAGATCATGTACTCATCACTGAGTGCCAAACTCGATGGGGTTCCAGGCTGCTCATGATTGACAGGATCCTGGAGGACAGCACTGGCATATGTCCTCTTAGAGGACCCAAAAACACGACACCTAGTTCTAGGGCATCAGGAGCTAGATGTACTGGAGTCGGTCAGCAAGGCACTGGGACCACTGCTTGAGTTCACTGATGCTCTGTCAGGGGAAGATTATGTAAGTGTCTCACACCTCAAGCCAGTACTGAGCCTTTTCAACACAACTCTCTTGACACCAAAGGAGGGGGACTCTAACTTGACAAAGTCCTTGAAAAATGAAATATTAGAGTACTTGAACAGCAAGTATGAAGATAAAGTCACACAAGAGCTACTGGATGTGGCATCCTTCTTAGACCCAAGATACAAGACCCAGTACATCACTGAAGACAACATTCCCATCATCAAAGCCAGACTGGTGGAAGAGATCAAGACGCTGGAACTCAAGGTAAATATAATGATTAGAATGGAATGTATGAAATAGAAAACTGTTAATTCTATTATATTATCTTACAATTAAGTACATATTTATAAGTGTACACTGAGCTGAACATTGTGGTCTTCATACAGTAATGATTATCATTATATGATGTTGTATTATACTATTTCAACATGAAATTGCTTTCTTCTTTTTTTGTCTATTTTATTTTAGAGTCCTGGGGCATCAGAGTTAGAGTAGAAGAAGTTCCACTCCCACCCACCAAAAAGAAGACGTGGCCAGAGATGGTGAAACAGGGGGATGGGACTTGAGACTGAGACTTTAACTGCTGAATTATACAAGGTGGTTCACTGACTGACTGTGCACATGCGGTGATCACTGCCTGTGCCTGCCTCCTTTTTATTTTTGTTTAATTTCTTTTTATGCACACATTCATACAGTACCAAGACGCACCTACCTCTATTCTGAATGTGAAAATGGAAAGATTGTTTACTTACACTGTCCAATGTTTACTTACACTGTCCAATACAATAAGAGAAAGAGGTACTACTGATTCTCTATTGTATGTTATGTTGGACTGTTGCACTAATGTTCTGATGAGTAAAATATTTTGTTAAGTAACTATACATTCATGCTGTTTTTTGAAGACTGCAAGCACTTGCACTGTTCTTAGTTACACTATTGTCAAAGAAGAGCTGCAATATCTTTGATAATGTCTTATCTAAATGCAGGGTAAGATAGTGATAGTAGTACTAGAGGGGTGGGTGTATTGTTGTATAAGGTCAAAGGTCACCTATTCATAAGTTCAATTCTATTGTTTAAAGGTCATAACTTCTTTTGTTTCATAGAACAAAGGATTCTTTAGAAATCTGATATTAGGGGTTATGGGATCATGAGGGGTGGGGCTGTCTGGGGTGAGGTCATACAGGGGTGAATGCATTGTGTACATTGTGTCTTTTATTAAGTGTTTTATTATTAACCCCCCTCTATCATCAATTACCTATCACTCAAGTCTCCATGTAATATGTTATTAATTGTCTAACAAACATCATTTTGATGTGAAACACTTCACTTTCTTATGCAGTCTGCTCTTGTCTGTGCTCAAGCAAGGCCCCATCCTGGGGCTGTTAGTGGTTAGTGATTTGTGACGACTAAACACAGAGAGCATGGCTATTCCAATCAATGCTTGAGAGTGGAGGCCCCTAATTCCCCAACAAAAGAATGAATGTGTGTGTGTGTGTGTGTGTGTGTGTGTGTGTGTGTGTGTGTGTGTGTGTGTGTGTGTGTGTGTGTGTGTGTGTGTGGGTGGGTGGGTGGATGGGTGGGTGAGTGTCTGGTGTGGGTGTTTGCACTGGATGGAGAGGTTTGTCACAGACAGCATTATTAATGTATATAGAAATTAGCCTACATCTTATAGCCTATTTTAGGGTTTATGGGTTTTATTCAGGAAATAACTTTAGAACATGTTTAATGTAGTTAAAGCGATTGCTTTAGGTGAAGATGATATAGTCTTTTATACTGGCACTTCCAAAACATGGGCACCAGGGGTTAAAAAGCGGTGGTTCTATGGTCCTTTGGTGTGTACATATAGTCAGTAAATTGTTTAATATCTGACATGACTGAGCATGTCTTTTAGATCACGATATTTAGTTTAAATGGTTTAGTTCAATATATTTTATTATGGCTGACATAGAATCTGACAGAAAATCAACCGATCTGGTCAGATTGGACTTTTGATGTGCAAATAATTCTGTTAACTGGTGCTTTGCTCTGTGAAAGAGAACACCTTAGTGACAGTAATTGATACATACATACATACATACATACATACATACATACATACATACATACATACATACATACATACATACGTACATACGTACATACATACACACATAGTATACAGACTATACATACATACATACAAACATAGTACACATAGTATACATACATGCGTACATGCGTACATACAGTAATACACACATACATACATAAATACATACATACATGCGTACATGCGTACATGCAGTAATACATACATACGTACATGCGTACATGAGTACATGCGTACATGCAGTAATACACACATACATACATTCATACATACATACATACATACATACATACATGCGTACATGCAGTAATACATACATACATAGATACATACATACTGATCTACAATCTCACAATGCATCACGGTTCACGGCCAATGTTTTAACTGTAGCTTGTGGATGTAAATTTGTGCTATTTTATTTATTTTCATGCAATGGTACACCATAAAATCGTAACACTTAGGCTTAGGCCATACACAAGGTTCCACAAGATGCCCCTTAGTAACAGACATCATAAATCTTATACAACAATACACATGAGCAGAGACTCTAATGGGTAGGTTACTCTAGGGGGTCTACATTACTTTTAAGGAATATGAGATTACAAATAAATGTTTCAGGTTATTTTAAACTGTAGTACAGTTTTATGATGTAAATATGGGTTGTATAGTGACTAGGTTTTAGATGTAGTAATGTTAACACTTTACTACACATTTACTATCAGGTGCACATAGTGTGGACCCAACTTATAGTTTAACACTACATCAGTAGCAACTCTCACAGATTACGAGATTACCTACACACATCACCAGAATTTAAAGTATTATTCACTGTTAAGTAGTATCTAGCATGTTTTAAGTAACTTGTTATGCTTTATAACAACATTTGTATTTTATCTAAATACTTTGTATGCATACATGCGTTGAAAACTATCCAACCTAAAGAAACACAATCTATGACACTTTGTTTTCTCCTAGTATCATGCATAGATTTCTTCTCTCTGTGCATTACTTTTACCAGAATGTATCTATGCAAGGAGTTGAATCTCACTCTATGGCAAATAGCCACACTATGTCTCCATACTCAAATGTTCTTAACCCATGTTAAGAGAGTATGTATAGAGTTTGATGATACATTTTTTTTAAAAATATGTATCATGCATTTTTTTGCTGAAACACTAACCCATTTCCACATTAACCTCTGACAATGTAATCGTTGTCAGCCTATTTTAGAATGAGCAATTAACTTGAAAATATATCTCTCCAATATGACAACCAATATATGCATAAGGTATTGAAAATATCTCTCTCCATTATGACAACCAATAGTTGCATAAGGTATTGAAAATATCTCTCTCCATTATGACAACCAATAGTTGCATATGGTATTGTATGATCTGGGGCCTGGCTGTGGTCAGATAAGGATTTTCCACCAAGCATGTATGGGGGTGCGCATAGTAATTAGACAACTTATTAGTGCTTATTTCTAAGGTGTTGTGTATGCCAAATACATTATATCCTAATTGTATAGTTTTGGTTATTGTGAACCATTTAGCATTATGATTAGAACTAATGAGCCAGCCAAGCTTGGGTATACCTAGTGAGGCAATCTTCCTGGCTATGATTCCTGGGAAAGTTATCCTCCTTCTAAAGAACCTGTGATTACTCACACATGATACGGTAAATTGTCAGAATGCAGAAGAGTTTACCTAAGATGGCTAAGTAGTGTATCTTTTTTTCTAAGGCATTTAGTTATACAGTAACTTGTAAAAACGAACAGCCTGCAATATTTTAAAATAAGTCACCATTATGGCCCTTGAATCAAGGCATATGACTCAGCAAGCTTTACATTTAGACAGTTTGCTGAAGGGACACTCTTTGCCACAAGACATATTATGTGTTATAGGCAGTTAATATATATATTAGCGGGTGCAAAAATGTTTGTAAAATGGCATAGTATAGCCTGGAGGATCAGCTATTGAATGCAACCAGGGGCCTGTTCCTCGAAAGGTGAATTAAATAAGCCTGGATTTAAGTCAAATCCAGGCTTGACAAAGTCGGGTCCGTATAGCCTGGTTTATTCGGTTCCTGGAACGCCAAGCCAGGCTGAAAAGGAGCGACTTTGTCGAGCTAGGCCTTGTCAAGCCAGGCTGTGTCGAGCCAGGATAATGAAGCCAGGCTTCACTTATTTCTATAAAAGACCATGAAAGTCGATAGCAGAATCCTTGAACTTGACCAATCATGGAGCCCAAAACCAGAGCGGCGTTCTTCTCTGTGGCTGAACAGCAGCACTGCAGCAGCTCATGGAATCTTACAAGGAAGTAAAATTTATAATAAGCAAGAAAGGAAACACGGACCCAATAAATATAGATCCAGGGAGAAAGCGTGGCAAAGTATTGCCGACAAATTAAATGCACAAGTTGTCCAAAAATATGCAATTAATTTATATACAAATCCATAAATATATAATTCAGTTAGGTTTAAACATAAGGAGTTTAAGTGAATGTTGGAATTATAATTATAAACACTTAGAATAATTTTCTAATTTCAAATTTCTAAAATCGAAGATCTACAAGGGAAAAGCTTGCCTTTTGGCGGCCGGGGGGTCCGCCGGGGGGCCGGGGGGTCCGGGAGTACACGGGGGGCCGGGCCCCCCGTGTACTCCCGGACCCCCGTTGACCCCCAACAGAGGTCTGGGGTATACGGGGGTCCACGGGGGCGGGGGTCCACGGGGGTGCGGAGGTCCATGGGGGTCCGGGGGTCCACGGGGGTCCGGAGGTACACAGGGGCGGGGGTCCACGGGGGCGGGGGTCAATGGGGGTCCGGGGGTCCACGGGGGTCCGGAGGTACACAGGGGGCCGGGGGGTACACGGGGGTCCGGGGGTCCACGGGGGCGGGGGTCCACGGGGGCGGGGGTCCATGGGGGGCCGGGGACCCCCGGCCGCCATAAGACAAAAACATTTCGGGCTTGTAGATCTTTGATTTTTGCATAAGAATTGAATAAGTGTAGAAAAACTCATTGGTTTATGATTGGAGTCATTGGACTAACAGCTATTTCACAAAACTTGAAGAACAAGGCACTGGATTAATAAAGCTTGGCTGTTAGCCTGCTCCTGACCAGGCTAACTTCACAGCTAAATTGCCATGGTAACTAAGCTAGGCTTGCTTCAATTCTCTTTTGAGGAATCGGATAAGGCTAAACTTAGCCAGGGTGAACTGGCTAAACTAATCTTCAAGATAATTCACCTTTTGAGGAACCGACTCAGCTCTAATCCTGGCTAAATTAAGCCAGGATAGGTGGTAAAGCCAGGCTTTAGCTCTAATTCACCTTTTGAGGAACAGGCCCTTGACTATTTACCCTCCAACTACATATTATTTCCAATTCAAATTTAAAAGCACACACATACACACATCAAAAGAACTACACATCACCAATACAACATCAGCACCACTACACTAAATATAGTTACTATTTTTCATCATTGGCTATATTTGATAGTTTATTAAAATATGGATATAAGCTATAAGCATTCAATTATGTTTTTTTAAAGATATATCTGTACATATTCTAGTCAAAACTGAGTTTTTTTCTGCACACAAATCATATACTGTTTGTGAGTAAATCTCAAACTAAACTATTCTCATCACATGGTATGATAGTAAATATGGAATATTATCAACTTCTTTTGTTTAAGCTAAAATAACCTATGCTCAAATATAGGGTCATATGTATTCTTCACATTACAAAAGGAAAGATATAACATTAGTTAGTACATCTGTTAGTCTAAAACTAGGTGTAAATGTACCTCCTATTAAACGTATGCTTAAACACAGCTTAACTACTGTATAGGTAAAAAGGCCATGCCACGATAATGCGTAGCTAAATATTTTGATATCCTCCTAGGAAAAGAAAATGTGACACTATGTGGACCTACAAAACACATTTACATCAGCACATCAACTATATAAATGAGTACATTTAACATAATAGCGGGGTATGTACACTATATAATGTGCATACTAGTTTAAAACCTGTAAGACTGATCCGCCAAGGCATTTCCAGAATTGAAAACCTATGTTTTTAGAAACTATAGATTTACAATTACATTAAATCCTACAAACAATAGAGTTGGCAAGGTCAGCATATGTTGTGCAGGTTGTTGTTTTACTGTGATCCTCTGGATTTGTAGATATTTGATCAAAAACATATATTTATAGTGGTCAGTGGTGGCTTCTCTTAACATCTCTTTCCTCTCCTCTTTCCTCTCCTCTGTCAATCTTTCTCCTTTATTGTCCCTTCACACACAACCTCTCTCTCTCTCACCTCTCGCTCACATCATATTCTCACATAATTTCTCTCTTTTTCTCTCTAAGTCATAACATGTACACACGTACCTGTCAAAATACTTCAAAAAACGTAAATGAAGTCCACAATCTCCACTGATCATGTCCACACCAGGACCGCACAAGCAAGGGTTTGAACTCGTTCTCATGCTATGCAACAAAAATGTGGAAGGCCCTACCAAAAGGAGTAAAGGAGTGTAAAACCCTATACTCGCTTTCAAAAACTGCCCTAAAAGAAATAACCTTCAGGAGGCTGCAATTCCAAAACTGGTCCCTGTCAAAGTCTTAACCTAATAATAATCGTGGTCATTGGATGCTATACCATAAATAATGGTCATTTATACGTAGTAAAAAGTTAAGGTTAGTAAAGTATTGGTTAATATATTGTGAACTTAGTTTGAGAACATTGTGAATGTGTCCGAAAAAACTTGAGTTTGAATTGTAACTTTAATAACCATGCATACATCGAATGAAATATACATAAGGGGTTATAATCAGTGTCTAACAATTGGACGCTAGACAATATCTGCAAAAGCTGTCTATTATTATTATTATTATTATTGCTATTATATAGAATGTATGCAACTATCTCTACAATGGCTTCTAAATATATCTAATAATATAGTAAAACCCATCCTTTTTCCATTTTCTTCAAGCCTTTCATTCCATTGCTTCAAACACTTTGCTCATGTGTCATGGGCTTTATGCTTGTTCGTACATCCTTCGTGCCACAAAAAACAAAAAAATATTTTCAATACTATTATGAGTGTATGATATGGTTGTTTGTCAAGAAAGTATGTACATGAACATATATTGTTACGACTATGTTACCCATTGGGGTTTAAACAAATAACCAACAAAAATAAAAACATGACTAAATACAAATCATGACAAAACTACGCACAGGTTTCAGCAAATACAACATTTTTATTTTATTGTGATTACAGGATCAGGAATCAATGAAAGAATAAAAAGCACTGTTAGATGGTACAATATCTGCATACCTATAACCAATCACTCTTGTTCTTGTATCAATAATATATACATACTATTTATGATTACTGGTTGCGAGGGTGTAACTTGATTTTCTCTAATAATTCTATCGTTCAGACCTTGGTTTTCTAGCTGGTGAGTCTCTCCAGATAGTTGCTACTTTGACTCAGAATCAGACTCACTGATTTACAGGGCAATTTTGCTGTAATTACTGTCTAGCCATATAGATTTGTTTAGACCCATCCATATTGATACTATCATCATGGTATATATCATGGTATATAATATCACTTAGCATGTCTTCTAACTACAACACCCTTTTGAATTGGTAATTATTGGACATTTATTTCACAAAGAAAAAACATATACATATATTGTACATACATATACTGCATGTTACACATATTCATACATATTCAAGAATGAACACAATACTTGGTGTACAAAATCAGTGTAATATATTTTCCTCAATATAGGCGAGTAGAGGAAAAGACCATAAGAGTTAGATTATACACACATGGTATGTGCTGTAACAGTCACTTCTTGAAAAGTCTCTTGTATCAGGGGTACATATGTATGGTAGGAGTCAGTGCCCAGCACAATGTTCATTATGACCCAGAATCTTTTCTATTCAAAACATTCATAAGCATATCTTCTATCATATCTATCAGTCTCGAATGCATCTAACGATACATCGGCAGGGTTGAAGCAGACAGAGTCCCAATGGTCCACCAGCCAGTCCAGGCTGAAATATAAATCCTCATCACCCACATAATCACAATAATCGTGATAATAATAATCACGATTGACCATATCGATAAAGTATCTCTCCATCGCCTCCTCTTCCTCATCCTCTTCCTCTTCAGAAACGGTAGGGAAAGGGCTCATCAGTAGGGGTTCTATGTAATTCAACTGCTCTTCGTCCGTGAGGATTAGACCGTTAGCCTTATCCATGTCATACATATCCACAGCATTACTGTATGCCTGGTCATCGCTCATATCCATAGGATACATAGTTTGTCCTGTCCCCAAAACATCCATGATAAATTGAATATTGACTGGTTGAATAACGGTTTGAAGAAAAAAAAAAGAACGTTATTTTCGCTGGAGCTTCACATATAGCTGTTCTGATGCAGGGTGAATGTAGATTTGAACCTACTATAGAACTAGGTTTTAAATAGTCTCCTCTATGCTACACCTTTTTCCTGAGCGACACCTGGGCCAAACCCCCATGGTTACGACAGAAACAAATGGTTAAAGGAGAATTCCGGACAAATTAAGTGTTATCTTTGATGTCTCGTTACTCACCTACCGATGTGAAAAGTAGCGTTCTTTTTTTTCATATATTCCCCTGTCGTCATTTTTTAAACCCCCTCCGTTGTCATAATGGGAGCGCGTGGCTAAGGGAAATTCGTCTATTATAACCGACGCAAAGTTGTTTTTTTCACTACTAGTATTCATAGTAGAGTCTCATGATAGTCAAACATGCGTTGAAACTATCTGCGAGGCTGCCGTCAATGGCGAACGATTTAACACTGGTTGCTTGTTTCTTCCAGAACCTGGCAACTCGTGTTGCCAGAATCTGGAAACAAGCAACCAGTGTTAAATCGTTCGCCATTGACGGCAGCCTCGCAGATAGTTTCAACGCATGTTTGACTATCATGAGACTCTACTATGAATACTAGTAGTGAAAAAAACAACTTTGCGTCGGTTATAATAGACGAATTTCCCTTAGCCACGCGCTCCCATTATGACAACGGAGGGGGTTTAAAAAATGACGACAGGGGAATATATGAAAAAAAAGAACGCTACTTTTCACATCGGTAGGTGAGTAACGAGACATCAAAGATAACACTTAATTTGTCCGGAATTCTCCTTTAAGACAGGATCTCTATCTCTCCCCCTTTTTCTATGACACCCCACATCCCCTTCAATAAACTCTCAATATCCCACCATCATTCATTTCCTTTATGATCACAGTTGTTAGATCTGATATAACTATAACTTTAATTCGAGAAGACCATTGTTAAGTCTGTGTATCAGCTCTGTCATTTTTTGGTAACAGCCCTGCATATGATCCCCGGGTGAACGGCCACATAAGTAACACCATTCATGGGTAGCCAGCGTAACATATATCCTGTTTGTTAATTTCACTTCAGATAGTTTCCATGCATCCGGGGCACTGATCGCGTTTGGATGTGCAATAAACCCTCTGCGAAACCTTTCCTGTCCAATTTCAATTTCTAGCCGCTCTGGTGTATAGTTAGCTTTGAGATACGGACATTCTCCTCTGGTGAAGTAAGCATGTTGATTTAAAAGTGTATCACCCGGTAAAAACTTTGTAAGGACAAGTTTGCAAGCTGCACACCTGTGATTATCATCAACCCCAGTGTGTTCCATGTTACAGGGATCACCTAAATACGCAAAATGTGACGATTTCGATTTAAAACCAGTATCAGTGTTTGATTTTCTACTGGGCTCATTGTGCTGTGAAGGTAGCATACACAATGCGGCTTCACGGGCATAAAATGAATGATCATCGGGTGGAATATATTTGCCTCCGTCTGTAGCATTCATCCATTTAACTCGACCTTCCATAAGTCCATCAAAATAGGGATCTAGGCCAGTGGCCACGTATTGTCCATCTTTAAAAATTATTCTGTCAAAGATTGTGGGCTTGCCACCTTCCTCGCTATAGGGAAAGGATTTGGCATCTTTAGTGGAGATGAAAAATGGATTGGCTGTTTGGATGGAAAACGGATTGGCTGTTCGTTTAACAGAATCCTCTTCTAGTAGTCCCCCTCGTATGTTATCCATTTGAAAAGGTAAAGTTGTCTGCTTTTCTAAAAAGTAATCTCTTATATCATATGTACGATGGTCCCCTTATTTTTTCTTTTGTCTGACGGGGTAGTCAGACAATCCGATATTTCCTGTCAGCTCGTGCAAAGGTAGCCTTATATATACTATATGTAGGTTCACACCCACTGTGACGTGGGGGTAATTTTTATCAATGTATAGTCCAGTTACAGTTTGTACAGTTATTTGGTAAAAAATAGGTAACATTCTAAATGACAGTATTAATGTAACACATGGATATAAACACTATAGACAACAAATAGTTTGTTTTAGAATAAGGTTTATCTTTATTATCAATTTTCATCTTAGGGTAAGCATGTAGGCCTATGCATGATTAAAAAAATGTCAATATTGAAACTTCAATAGTGAACTAAAACAGACCTAACACTTAGAAGTCTGTTAGAGCATAAAACATCTTACTTGAGTTTAGACATAGACCATACATATGTACCCCTGATACAAGAGACTTTTCAAGAAGTGACTGTTACAGCACATACCATGTGTGTATAATCTAACTCTTATGGTCTTTTCCTCTACTCGCCTATATTGAGGAAAATATATTACACTGATTTTGTACACCAAGTATTGTGTTCATTCTTGAATATGTATGAATATGTGTAACATGCAGTATATGTATGTACAATATATGTATATGTTTTTTCTTTGTGAAATAAATGTCCAATAATTACCAATTCAAAAGGGTGTTGTAGTTAGAAGACATGCTAAGTGATATTATATACCATGATATATACCATGATGATAGTATCAATATGGATGGGTCTAAACAAATCCATATGGCTAGACAGTAATTACAGCAAAATTGCCCTGTAAATCAGTGAGTCTGATTCTGAGTCAAAGTAGCAACTATCTGGAGAGACTCACCAGCTAGAAAACCAAGGTCTGAACGATAGAATTATTAGAGAAAATCAAGTTACACCCTCGCAACCAGTAATCATAAATAGTATGTATATTATTGATACAAGAACAAGAGTGATTGGTTATAGGTATGCAGATATTGTACCATCTAACAGTGCTTTTTATTCTTTCATTGATTCCTGATCCTGTAATCACAATAAAATAAAAATGTTGTATTTGCTGAAACCTGTGCGTAGTTTTGTCATGATTTGTATTTAGTCATGTTTTTATTTTTGTTGGTTATTTGTTTAAACCCCAATGGGTAACATAGTCGTAACAATATATGTTCATGTACATACTTTCTTGACAAACAACCATATCATACACTCATAATAGTATTGAAAATATTTTTTTGTTTTTTGTGGCACGAAGGATGTACGAACAAGCATAAAGCCCATGACACATGAGCAAAGTGTTTGAAGCAATGGAATGAAAGGCTTGAAGAAAATGGAAAAAGGATGGGTTTTACTATATTATTAGATATATTTAGAAGCCATTGTAGAGATAGTTGCATACATTCTATATAATAGCAATACTAATAATAATAATAATAGACAGCTTTTGCAGATATTGTCTAGCGTCCAATTGTTAGACACTGATTATAACCCCTTATGTATATTTCATTCGATGTATGCATGGTTATTAAAGTTACAATTCAAACTCAGCTAAGTTTTTTCGGACACATTCACAATGTTCTCAAACTAAGTTCACAAGTAGTATACATATACATATAGTGAATATTAACCAATACTTTACTAACCTTAACTTTTTACTACGTATAAATGACCATTATTTATGGTATAGCATCCAATGACCACGATTATTATTAGGTTAAGACTTTGACAGGGACCAGTTTTGGAATTGCAGCCTCCTGAAGGTTATTTCTTTTAGGGCAGTTTTTGAAAGCGAGTATAGGGTTTTACACTCCTTTACTCCTTTTGGTAGGGCCTTCCACATTTTTGTTGCATAGCATGAGAACGAGTTCAAACCCTTGCTTGTGCGGTCCTGGTGTGGACATGATCAGTGGAGATTGTGGACTTCATTTACGTTTTTTGAAGTATTTTGACAGGTACGTGTGTACATGTTATGACTTAGAGAGAAAAAGAGAGAAATTATGTGAGAATATGATGTGAGCGAGAGGTGAGAGAGAGAGAGGTTGTGTGTGAAGGGACAATAAAGGAGAAAGATTGACAGAGGAGAGGAAAGAGGAGAGGAAAGAGATGTTAAGAGAAGCCACCACTGACCACTATAAATATATGTTTTTGATCAAATATCTACAAATCCAGAGGATCACAGTAAAACAACAACCTGCACAACATATGCTGACCTTGCCAACTCTATTGTTTGTAGGATTTAATGTAATTGTAAATCTATAGTTTCTAAAAACATAGGTTTTCAATTCTGGAAATGCCTTGGCGGGTCAGTCTTACAGGTTTTAAACTACTATGCACATTATATAGTGTACATACCCCGCTATTATGTTAAATGTACTCATTTATATAGTTGATGTGCTGATGTAAATGTGTTTTGTAGGTCCACATAGTGTCAAAAAAAAATTTCCTAGGAGGATATCAAAATATTTAGCTACGCATTATCGTGGCATGGCCTTTTTACCTATACAGTAGTTAAGCTGTGTTTAAGCATACGTTTAATAGGAGGTAAATTTACACCTAGTTTTAGACTAACAGATGTACTAACTAATGTTATATCTTTCCTTTTGTAATGTGAAGAATACATATGACCCTTATTTGAATGTGAAGATACATATGACCCTATATTTGAGCATAGGTTATTTTAGCTTAAACAAAAGAAGTTGATAATATTCCATATTTACTATCATACCATGTGATGAGAATAGTTTAGTTTGAGATTTACTCACAAACAGTATATGATTTGTGTGCAGAAAAAACTCTAGCTACAGTTTTGACTAGAATATGTACAGATATATCTTTAAAAAAACATAATTGAATGCTTATAGCTTATATCCATATTTTAATAAACTATCAAATATAGCCAATGATGAAAAATAGTAACTATATTTAGTGTAGTGGTGCTGATGTTGTATTGGTGATGTGTAGTTCTTTTGATGTGTATGTGTGTGCTTTTAAATTTGAATTGGAAAGAATATGTAGTTGGAGGGTAAATAGTCAGGTTGCATTCAATAGCTGATCCTCCAGGCTCCACAGCAGCAGCGTGAGCGAGCAGCAGCAGCGTGAGCGAGCAGCAGCAGCGTGGAGCTCCCTTGGGAGTGCTAGCTGTGCTAAGCTATCCGGATGAATGGAATACAAACAAACAATTAAATAGTAAAGTCTGCTATGGAGGAAGATCACACCTCATCAGACCTGGATAGTGAAATATATAGCATCTTGTAGAACATGCTTCTTGCTGCTGTGAAGGAAGAATACACCTTCTCAGTCTTACATAGAGAAATGTTTGGATGTTTGTAGACAAACTTTTCATAGCTCGGTGTGGCTCGTTTTTAGCCAGGATCCGGGTGGAATAGGGGTTTCTATAGACCGCAAGAGCAGGGAACACTCCATCCAAGAGCCCTGAACTCTCTACGGGACCAGTCCTTGATAGAGACATGTTTGGCTGTTTGTAGAACAAACTACTTGCTGCTGTGAAGGAAGAATAAACCTCCTCGGTCTTACAAGAACAATCCTTTCCTAGCTCGGTGTGGCTCGTTTTTAGCCAGGATCCGGGTTGGATTAGGGGCTTCTAGAGACCGCAAGAGCAGGGAACACTCCATACAAGAGCCCTGAACTCTCTACGGGACCTGTATCCTGCATGATGGCGGCAGCAGCCGGGCGTGGGGCTGCCAGCTTCTCCGGCCGTACTAAGCCTGAAGTTTACCGCACGACAGATAATAAGGTGATTGTGGAAGATGAACTATTGAACTTCCTTGTCATCAAAATGAAAACTTTGAATCATGATGACATTGTCTTGCTGGCCTCAAATAACTTCAACTCGGAGTGGATCGAAGCCTCGAAGAAACTACTGTTTGAGATGTGTCCTCAAACGGTGCAGCGCTGTGTTGCTCACAAAGGAGCACAGAAGGATGCTAACAACATAAAAACATGCTTGAAGGTGCTAAATGAATGTGGGGAGAATATACCAAGATTCGTATCCCACTACTTGGATGAACTCCCACCAGTATCATATGACCACATTGATGTTTCAGCATTGCTGGGGCGGATGGAACAGCTGAATAAAGATATGTGCTGTGTGAAAAAAACGCTCGAAGCTCAAACAGATGCCTGTGAGGGGCTACGGGCGACAACCATGGCCATCGATGACCGAGTGTCTGCAATCGAGAGGCCCCGTGGACAGACCAGCGTGGACCCAGGGGCTGGGTATGTGAGGCCATGCAAGAGAGCGAGGCCAGCAGCTGAGAACGCCGACCAGGAGGTAACAGTGGCTGGAGGAGGCTCCAGCAGCGTAGTGGGAGTTGTGTCCACACCACAGGCACCTAAGTCTCCCCTATGGTCCCGGGTCGTAAAGGCAGGACACCGACGCAACAAGGCGACACCAGAGCAAACGACAGCTGCACGGCAACCACTGCGCAAAAAACAAGGTTTCCGGCTATGAAAACAGATGAAAATTAGATGTAAATTCAGTGAAAATTCCTGTATTTACATGAGCTAAACCACTCGGAAAACTCAAAGTTTTCTGAGTCAGTAAAGACTGGTATCGTACCAAATTAAGTATGCGTGACCCCCTGCTGGGGCTGCTGCCAGAAAATCACACCTTCAGCCCTAACCTGGATTTCCACAATTTGGGAGGGGGGAGATCTCCCCCCTCCTCCCTATCTAGAGTAATGCTACTGAGCATGTGCAATAAGACACCTATGATGGCTGTGACCTATACTAGGTGGGCAATCATCCCTCCCTTATTTTGGGGGTCACATTGTGAGGGGGGGGGGGGATGGGGGCTCACAAGGTGACCCCCCTCCTAGGGATCTAGGGGGGTGGTGCCCCCCCTTATTTTATTTATATATATATATATATATATATATATATATATATATATATATATATATATATTTATTTATTTAGTTATATACACACACACACACACACACACACACACATACATAATATACATACATGATTCTGAAAACAAATAGGCAACAATCTCAGTCAGGTAAATTGTGTTTATTGATAAATAAAAAAACAGTATACAGTATACTTTGGCTATTCAAAAATAGCAGATCTACAAGCTCATAGTGTGGTACTGAGTGCAGCGCTGTGAGAATGCCCGACTTGCGGTTGGAGTTAGTACAGAGGCCTTGATAGGGTACAACCAAAAAGGTGTATTTATTTTGATTGTTCACCGACAATACAAACAATACATGAACACAGGAAGCTCGCCACACAGGTGACATGGTGGTGTCCAGCTCTCATCCTACCACCCTCTGCCCTTCTAACTTGGTCCAGCCCAATTACTCTGGCCACAGGCACAACTTACAGGGACATGTTAAGCTTTCAATAATCACCCAGCATTCCCTATATTGCACTACTCAAACATATTGCTCTCTTATCACACTCATACCCATTACACATTGCACATCTTCACACTTGGTTGTAGTTCTCGTTCACTTTAGTTCATAGAGTCAATGTCCATTAAAATAATATTAGGCACGTGCTGCTGGTGAGCGGGGGAACCAGGCAAACTGCCCACTCATCTGTCCTGCTGACATCCAGTAGGCCTATGTGCAATTTGCTCAGATGTGCTCACCCATTGTTCAATGTCATAATTGTGTGGCGATAAAAGCAGCCTGGGCTCTGTGGAGTGGTGGCTCCCCACCCTGGTCTCCTCAGCTCCTTCTCGACACTGCTCTCGACACACGGACTCTCTCCCCATGTGCTGGTCTTTGGCTGCCCGACGAGAGGATTCTTTCTCCATGGGCTGGTCTCTGGCTGCCCATGTCTGGAGTGGACCACAGACCTCCACATCTCGGCACGCTCCTCCAGCCTTCCCTCTGGCTTCGCTGCTGCCATGGCCCCTGGTCAGCTGATGAGCCCACTCTGTCCTCTGGCACCTCCGGCTTGTCTCCCTCCTCTGAACTTCTTAGCATGGCCTTTCTCCATCAGTCTCCAGACATGCAGTCCTGGTGGTCATCAACTGTAAAACATAGAATAGCAATTAAATTATGTATTAAATTACCATTATTACAGGAACACAGAATGTAAAACAAAAAACATCTTACAAACAGTTCCATATAACTTACCCTCAATCTTCTCTGTCGGCTCTTCATTGAGGCATTCATCTTTTTCTTCTGGTCATTATTCTCTGGCTGGTCCAGGCGATGGCTTCTTTTCAGAGACTCAAGTGAGTCCTGCAAGCAGCTAAAATACAAGGAAAATACAATTAGGATCTATTTAGTTGTTTATCTACACAAACAACACAATTCCACATCTACACTGCTCTAAAAGAGAACTTACATGTGACTGCAATTTTAACTGGCCAGTTGCAGAGTGCAGACTGCAGCCACCCCCATTTGGAACTCACACCTCCACCCCCGTCCTGTTCAAAGCCTATATCAAACCCCACCTTCCCCCTCCCCCTAATTCAAATCTCCCTTAGTCTTAGCTTAATGTTTTCTTTTTAGCCTTTTTAAGAATTTCTCTCCTGATAAAGTTGTTTGTTTTGTTTTGTTTTGTTGTAAAGCGACTTTGGGTACTAAGAAAAGCGCTATATAAATGTTATGCATTGTTATTATTTAGCTGGGGTAAATTACACAGTGATACAAACAAACAATTCATTACCTTTCTTGTGAATCAAGTCTCAGGGCATTGTTTTCAGAGTTGTGTAAACGGCTCACAGTCTCCTGCAAACAGAATGATTCACAAAGTTAGTTGGGACTATAAAAGCATAAAGGCCTTCTCTCCTTGGGTGGACACACACAGCATGCATGAATCAGTGGAATTCTCAGTCCTTAGTTCTGAAGTAGCCTAAAAACTAAGTAAAACCCAAAGGAAATGTATGTATTAACTCAAAGATAACAAAGGGGAAACTGTAAACTTAATACATGTAACAGAGGATTTTTTCTTTCAAAAAACAAATAATCTGACAACTCTGCAGACATGTAATTGATAAATGCAAATTCAGTTAGTTTGCAAAAACAAACAAATGTCACAATTACGACATAAAGTGTTCCAGGTTTCCTGCTACAGTAATCCATGGCATATAATATTATGCTCTTGTGATACTAGTGCAATACAATATAATGTATCCTACTAACAATTTATAAATACGTCATGTAGGCTTGAAGCTTACCTTAATTCAAGTATGTTGAGTCAGTCAGCTAGTCAAGTCAACTGATTTTCATCTGGCTGCAGTGGATGGCAGTTAAGATTTCAAAAATGTGATAACCTGATTGGCCAAACTGAGAAGGAAAGTCATTGGTTGTGAATGGCTGTGCTGTAGAGAGACACTGCAGCATTCACATGATAATTAGCAACTTTGGTCAAAGCTGTCTGGAATGGGAAATGTTGTTATACTTTATAACATCTCAGAGGCAACTATTGCACTTTTTACTACAATGTAATTAATTAAAAACTTTAGTTAAGATACTTAGATTTAGATTAAGAGTATACATAAAAAAACATAGATTAACAAATTAAGCCCTACATTATACAAAGCATTGCAATGTGATTTTTTTCAAAAGACCATAGTTAAGATTTAGACAAGTTAAATTACTTTTTAGATTTAGATTATTTAAAAAACATAGATTAACAAAGATATTGAAAAAAATATATATTGTTTTGTTCCATTTTTGCAACGTAAACCTGCCAAACCTGTGTTTTATTGCTGATTAAGCTCATTTGGGGAGAGAGAGAGAGAGAGAGAGAGAGAGAGAGAGAGACTCTTTATATGGCAACATTCCAACAGCAATACACATCTTCATGTTCATTAAAGACAAAACTAAGTGAACCCAAAAAAAAGAGGACCCAGCACAGCGAAGGAACCCAAAGTCAACACTCTGCACCAATGTTTTAAACCTGAAAATCTCTTGCTTGATAAAACACCCTCTTCCTGTTAACCTGTCCTCATCACCCCTCATCCCGACATCTACATTACTATTGTATTCTTGGGAACAGATATGGGAAATGTTCTTATTCACTTAGATTATAAAAAAAAAAAGATTAACAAATTAAGCCCTTAACAAAAATATTGAAAATTATATTTTAGTTTTGTTCCATTTTTGCTTTGGCAATGGGGAGAGGGAGAGGGAGAGGGAGAGAGAGACCCCCTCTTTAAACAAAGAGTGAATTTGGATGTCAAAGGAAATGGCCAGTCTCCTGCTGGGTCTTTGTCTGGCAGAGGAACGGTAAATCACTGATTTCCAAATGTATATAGACAAATTTCACAGTAAACATTTTCAACTGTAAATTTCCAATGACATACAAAAACACCAGCAAACTGCGGGTTTACTGAGCAACTGCAATTGCCAGAATTTGCCCATTAATGCCTCTTTTCATGCAGTGAACGTGGAATGCAAGCACCACAGAAACGGGAGAGGAAGAAGACGCCAGGTATTGTTGGAACTGGCCCTTTGAGTTCTGACATACATGTCATAAACACGAAGAGGGTGAGTGTGGTTGCCACTAAGTTCGCCCCACAATTGGAAGCTAACATGCTAGCTGTGTATCTGAAAGAGAAACTTAACCGAACAGTTACTTGTCGGAAGATTGAGTCGCATCATCAGAGTAGATTCAGCTCATTTCACATCACTGCTGAATGTAATGAAGTGGCTGAAATGTATGACCCAGTGCTGTGGCCAGCAGGCATCTATGTGAGAAGATATTATGAGCCAAGACGGCCAGCTACCAGTGGGTCGCTTATAGGTGAAAACACTGCAACGAATTATATAAATAATACGTTCGCTCCTGTACAACACGGGGATCAGTCATCTACGGATGAAAATGCCCGTAGTGCATAAACAGTATGATGCGGGTGGTGTCTTATAACACACGGGGCCTACGTGTGGGGCACAGTGCTGGTGACAAAGCGAGGCGGCTGGTTGTGGACAAACTATTGGAGGAATGTGACATTCTGTGCTTACAAGAGACATGGTTACCTAAACAAGACCTAGAAAGGCTGAATTCACTGCATGCTAACTTTCATGGAGTTGGAGAGTCTACTACTGACCTCTGTGATAGAATAGCACACGGTAGAATACCAGGTGGTGTGGCGATTCTCTGGAACAGTAAATATGATCCTCTGGTTACAGTGATTAGACTAGAGGTAAACTGGGCCATTGGAATAGAGATCAAGTATGAAAATAGGTCATTTATTATTGTAAATATATACACACCTTATGAATCATATCAAAATGAAGATGAATATCGCAATAGATTGGCATTTATTAATGCATTCATCAAGGACAATGCCACAACCTGTGTCTATGTCGTTGGTGACCTGAATGCTGATATATCGGATGATAAATCTCTGTTTGGAAAATGTTTACTGCAATATTGTAATGATAATAATCTTATATTGACAAGTAAATCACTATTACCTGAGAAAAGCTATACATATATTAGTGAAGCATGGCATACAGTGTCATGGCTAGACCACTGTATATGCACAGCTGATGCACATGCTTCTCTGGATAACATAACTATCTGCTATGATATGGCCACCACAGATCATATCCCGATTATAATGACCCTAAATGTTGAAAATATCCCAGCTATAGCTGTGGATGATAATAAAACATACACAGGGAGGCTGGATTGGACCAAGCTAAGTGAGAAGGATATTAACCACTATACCTCACTCACAGACAAATCATTAGACTCTGTTAGACTTCCAAGAGAAGCCTTGCAGTGCAGTGACATCAACTGTAAAAATGTGCATCATGGTAGAGATTTATGCTCTACTTATGATTTTATCATAAATGTTTTAAATGCCTCAAGTAAGGGTCTTTACAAGGGTAAGAAAAAGGAGTTCAGTATAAAACCTGGTTGGAATGAATATGTGACTGAGCTACACACTGCTGCTAGAGATGCTTTTAAAGTATGGTCAGAATCAGGTAGGCCAAGACAGGGGTCTGTGTTTGAACAGAAACAGGCCACTAACGCCAAATACAAGTATGCTGTCCGTTTCATTAAAAAAAATGAGGACACAATGAGGGCTGACTCACTTGCCAGAAAACTGCGCAACAACAGCTGTTTTGATTTCTGGCAAGAGGTCAAAACCTTAAACAGTAGTAAAACTCCCTTACCGTCCTCCATTGAAGGTGTGTGTGGGTCTGGCAACATTGCAGAACTGTTTACACTGTCAACACTATTATGAGTTGTTCAACTGTGTTAAGAGTGACTCTTTTCTGGTGGAAAAGGTTGACTCCACTGAAAATGTGACAGTTAGAGCTGAGGAAGTCTACAACACTATAATGAAGCTAGAAAATAACAAAGCTTGTGGCCCGGATCACATCTCAGCTGAACACTTAAAATATGCCAGTCTGAAGCTTGCTCCTATGCTTGCTCTATGTATTACCGGTTTCCTTAACCATGGTATCTTACCAGATTCCATGTTATCTGTACTACTTGTGCCAGTTATTAAGGACAAAGCTGGGAAAATAAATAGCATTGATAATTACAGACCCATTGCTTTAGCTAGTATTCTCTCCAAAGTATTGGAGAAAATCCTGTTGGACAGACTGGATAGGTATATTACCACAGCTGACAACCAGTTTGGTTTTAAAAGGAAACACGGCACTGATATGTGTATTTTTGCTTTAAAGGACATTATAGCAAAATATAGAAGCCAGAATTCCTCCATGTTTCTGTGTTTTATTGATGCTTCTAGAGCATTTGACCGGTTGAATCATTTCAAATTATGCCAAAATGTGCCAAAGAGGGGTACCCAAGTACATTATAAGGATACTAGCCTTTTGGTATGCACATCAGACTATGCAGGTGAAGTGGGGAGGTACTGTGTCCGAAAGTTGGTAATGGTGTTAAGCAAGGGGGGATTTTATCTCCTCTATTATTTAATTTATACATGGATGGTCTGTCTAGGAAACTGAACCAGTGTAAAACTGGATGTGTCATAGGTGATGCTGTAGTCAACCACCTTATGTATGCGGATGATTTAATTATCTTTTCCCCGTACAGTGCAGGCTTACAACAGCTTCTCAGGGTTTGCTCCCAGTATGGCATTGATTTTAATATTAAGTATAATGCCAAGAAGAGTAGCATCATGATTGTACGAAGTAAAGATGATAAAAAGGCAGTATTTCCTAATTTTATCCTCAGTAGCAACATACTACTTGTGTGCAGTGAGATTAAGTACCTTGGACACTGTATATCCGATGATCTCTCTGATGACAAAGACATCCATAGACAAAGATGCAAATTGTATGCCCAGGCAAACATACTAATGCGGAAATTTCACAAATGCTCTGTACATGTCAAGGTATCACTCTTTAAAGCCTTCTGTACACCATTGTATACGGCTCACTTATGGAGTAACTACAAAGCTAGCAGCATGCGAAAACTAAAAGTTGCATATAATGATGCTCTACGGTTGCTAGTGAGGGTACCAAGATGGCACAGTGCCAGCCAGCTGTTTGTAAACCTGGGGGTACCTACCTGTCAAGCCCTGTTAAGAAATTTAATGTACAAATTCATATGTCGTCTTGAAAAGTCTGAAAATCATGTTATTAACATTTTAATTAACCCTGTCAAGAGTTCTACTCGGTTCTCTTCCATGATATG
Organism: Gymnoscopelus braueri; assembly: GCF_963280865.1. Taxonomy (NCBI): domain Eukaryota; kingdom Metazoa; phylum Chordata; class Actinopteri; order Myctophiformes; family Myctophidae; genus Gymnoscopelus; species Gymnoscopelus braueri. The sequence continues at coordinate 58,831,630 of NC_137605.1, read as the reverse complement.
GAGACATTGCCGTAACAGCCTCTACTGACTTTGAACAGCTGTAGTTGGACTGTTTTTTATGTGTTTTTTTTTCTTTTTATTATTTTATTGTTTTTACTGTGTGATTGTCATCTGTTGTATGGACCCTGAGTCTGAAATAAAGATTGAATTGAATATACTATGCCATTTTACAAACATTTTTGCACCCGCTAATATATATATTAACTGCCTATAACACATAATATGTCTTGTGGTAAAGAGTGTCCCTTCAGCAAACTGTCTAAATGTAAAGCTTGCTGAGTCATATGCCTTGATTCAAGGGCCATAATGGTGACTTATTTTAAAATATTGCAGGCTGTTCGTTTTTACAAGTTACTGTATAACTAAATGCCTTAGAAAAAAAGATACACTACTTAGCCATCTTAGGTAAACTCTTCTACATTCTGACAATTTACCGTATCATGTGTGAGTAATCACAGGTTCTTTAGAAGGAGGATAACTTTCCCAGGAATCATAGCCAGGAAGATTGCCTCACTAGGTATACCCAAGCTTGGCTGGCTCATTAGTTCTAATCATAATGCTAAATGGTTCACAATAACCAAAACTATACAATTAGGATATAATGTATTTGGCATACACAACACCTTAGAAATAAGCACTAATAAGTTGTCTAATTACTATGCGCACCCCCATACATGCTTGGTGGAAAATCCTTATCTGACCACAGCCAGGCCCCAGATCATACAATACTATATGCAACTATTGGTTGTCATAATGGAGAGAGATATTTTCAATACCTTATGCAACTATTGGTTGTCATAATGGAGAGAGATATTTTCAATACCTTATGCAACTATTGGTTGTCATATTGGAGAGATATATTTTCAAGTTAATTGCTCATTCTAAAATAGGCTGACAACGATTACATTGTCAGAGGTTAATGTGGAAATGGGTTAGTGTTTCAGCAAAAAAATGCATGATACATATTAAAAAAAAAAGTTGTATCATCAAACTCTATACATACTCTCTTAACATGGGTTAAGAACATTTGAGTATGGAGACATAGTGTGGCTATTTGCCATAGAGTGAGATTCAACTCCTTGCATAGATACATTCTGGTAAAAGTAATGCACAGAGAGAAGAAATCTATGCATGATACTAGGAGAAAACAAAGTGTCATAGATTGTGTTTCTTTAGGTTGGATAGTTTTCAACGCATGTATGCATACAAAGTATTTAGATAAAATACAAATGTTGTTATAAAGCATAACAAGTTACTTAAAACATGCTAGATACTACTTAACAGTGAATAATACTTTAAATTCTGGTGATGTGTGTAGGTAATCTCGTAATCTGTGAGAGTTGCTACTGATGTAGTGTTAAACTAGCTGAAGCTATAAGTTGGGTCCACACTATGTGCACCTGATAGTAAATGTGTAGTAAAGTGTTAACATTACTACATCTAAAACCTAGTCACTATACAACCCATATTTACATCATAAAACTGTACTACAGTTTAAAATAACCTGAAACATTTATTTGTAATCTCATATTCCTTAAAAGTAATGTAGACCCCCTAGAGTAACCTACCCATTAGAGTCTCTGCTCATGTGTATTGTTGTATAAGATTTATGATGTCTGTTACTAAGGGGCATCTTGTGGAACCTTGTGTATGGCCTAAGTGTTACGATTTTATGGTGTACCATTGCATGAAAATAAATAAAATAGCACGAATTTACATCCACAAGCTACAGTTAAAACATTGGCCGTGAACCGTGATGCATTGTGAGATTGTAGATCAGCTATTTTCGTATCATTTTCGAAACTGTGTCTGTAACACATTTTCTTTAGAACCTTTAGAATAGTTTTTTTTCAAAAGCTTTCAACGCTTGTGTGAGAAATGTGAGTCTGAGTAATATTATATTAGGGAATTTTAAGAGTAGCAAGTAAGAGCAACTTTAAAACACATTAAAAGTGTGTCAATGGTTAATGGATAGACTTATTTACTGAACATTTGTAATGAAAACAGCACCATTTAAAAAAAAACTTTAACTTCTGTACTGTTCTGATGGTGGTACAGAATATATTTTAAACTACACGTGAGGGTTTTATAGAACGTGTCCAGTCATGTCAAATATTAAACATGAAACACAGCGCATTTATTTAAATTGTAATGTATGTATGTATGTATGTATGTATGTATGTATGTATGCATCTATGTATCTATGTATCTATGTATCTATGTATTACTGTACGCATGTACGCATGTACGCATGTACGCATGTACGTATGTATGTATGTATGTATGTAAGTATGTATGTATGTATTACTGCATGTACGCATGTACGCATGTACGCATGTATGTATGTATGTATGTACAGTATGTATGTGTGTATGTATGTATGTATTACTGCATGTACGCATGTACGTATGTATGTATGTATGTATGTATGTATGTATGTATGTATGTATCTATGTATGTATGTATTACTGCATGTACGCATGTATGTATGTATGTATGTATGAATGTATGTATGTGTGTATTACTGCATGTACACATGTACTCATGTACGCATGTACGTATGTATGTATTACTGCATGTACGCATGTACGCATGTATGTATGTATTTATGTATGTATGTGTGTATTACTGTATACGCATGTACGCATGTATGTATACTATGTGTACTATGTTTGTATGTATGTATGTATAGTCTGTATACTAGTGATGTGCGGCCCCGCCCCAACCCGCCACGGAACCCAACCCGCCTCAACCCGCGACCCGCGACCCCATATAAATCTATGGCTCAACCCGCCCCGCGACCCGCGGTGGGAATATAAATATATATTATATAGCGCTCTTTTAAGTACCCAAAGTCCCTTTAAATGTCTACAGTAGCACAACATTGTCATGGGCTGAATAAACAAGCATGTTGTTCAAAATAGTTTTTTTTTTTTTTTTTTGCGTGTGAGAGCGGCTGACCCGCTCACCCGTAGCCCGCATAATTTCCTCTGAAATCCTGACTCGACCCACCCGCGGGACCCGCGGGTTGACCCGCGGGTCCCGCGGGTTACGGGTCGACCCGCTCATCACTACTGTATACTATGTGTGTATGTATGTATGTATGTATGTATGTATGTATGTATGTATGTATGTATGTATGTATGTATGTATGTATCAATTACTGTCACTAAGGTGTTCTCTTTCACAGAGCAAAGCACCAGTTAACAGAATTATTTGCACATCAAAAGTCCAATCTGACCAGATCGGTTGATTTTCTGTCAGATTCTATGTCAGCCATAATAAAATATATTGAACTAAACCATTTAAACTAAATATCGTGATCTAAAAGACATGCTCAGTCATGTCAGATATTAAACAATTATTTTAATTTACTGACTATATGTACACACCAAAGGACCATAGAACCACCGCTTTTTAACCCCTGGTGCCCATGTTTTGGAAGTGCCAGTATAAAAGACTATATCATCTTCACCTAAAGCAATCGCTTTAACTACATTAAACATGTTCTAAAGTTATTTCCTGAATAAAACCCATAAACCCTAAAATAGGCTATAAGATGTAGGCTAATTTCTATATACATTAATAATGCTGTCTGTGACAAACCTCTCCATCCAGTGCAAACACCCACACCAGACACTCACCCACCCATCCACCCACCCACCCACCCACCCACCCACACACACACACACACACACACACACACACACACACACACACACACACACACACACACACACACACACACACACACACACACACACACACACACACACACACACACACACACACACACACACACACATTCATTCTTTTGTTGGGGAATTAGGGGCCTCCACTCTCAAGCATTGATTGGAATAGCCATGCTCTCTGTGTTTAGTCGTCACAAATCACTAACCACTAACAGCCCCAGGATGGGGCCTTGCTTGAGCACAGACAAGAGCAGACTGCATAAGAAAGTGAAGTGTTTCACATCAAAATGATGTGTGTTAGACAATTAATAACATATTACATGGAGACTTGAGTGATAGGTAATTGATGATAGAGGGGGGTTAATAATAAAACACTTAATAAAAGACACAATGTACACAATGCATTCACCCCTGTATGACCTCACCCCAGACAGCCCCCACCCCTCATGATCCCATAACCCCTAATATCAGATGTCTAAAGAATCCTTTGTTCTATGAAACAAAAGAAGTTATGACCTTTAAACAATAGAATTGAACTTATGAATAGGTGACCTTTGACCTTATACAACAATACACCCACCCCTCTAGTACTACTAGTGATTGGTCTTTTATGCTCAATAAAATATTAATTTCCTATATACATTTTGGAATAGGATATTCTGTTTTTATGAAATAATGCTTAGCATTGTTAGATGTAAAATACTGTTGAATAATTGTCAAAGCAGAGCTGCAGCAAAATGTTTGATTACAGTATGTTCATGTTGATTGACACATTTGACAGTGATTGGTCTGTTCTGGTCAATAAAACTGCACTTTTCCACGTCCATTTGGTATCATTATGCAGTTTTTTTTAAGAATGCTTAGTTTTCACTGTTTATACAGTTAACATATCAAATAATAATAGCCATATCGTATCGTATCGATATATTGTGATATGAATTTTTGGCCATATCGTGCAGCCCTAGTGAAGATATAATAGTGTTCTCACTGCTCCTGCAGCGAGCCCACAATAAAGACCGTAAACGTAAATGATTCCAACAGGGGAAACTACTTTTCAGCTCAACCCAGCTGAGGTGGTCATATATGGAACGCAGGGGATCAATCCGGGGTTAAGAACCTCACTCATGGACACCTCAACCTATTGCTTTTAAGAAGAATCGAACTCTCGATCTTCATCAGACTCACAGGCTGAAACACTACCTGTAGTGCTATAGCTTCGTCCAGGCTGAAGTTGTTGAAGATCATAAACTTTTGCCTTCTGTCATGAACCAAGCCCCTGTGTCACTAACACTAAGATCACTCGTTCACAAACCATTTACCAATGGAGAAATTGTACGTCTCCTCGGAACCGAAACTAGTGAAAGTAGCCGATCTACAAGCTCAGAAACACGTTGCTATCTGAAAAGTTGTGAGATTGTAGATCGGCTATTTTCAGAGTTAAGTATGTCATACATTGAAAAAACATACTCTCAAATAAGCATTAGCTGCATATGCATTAATTGATTCAGTCGTGTTTTGTGTGATGAATTGAAAAGTTGCCTGCCCGAGGTGAGGTTTTAACCGGTGACCTTGCGGTTGTGAGGCAGGTACTGTAGAGAGAAGCCATTTGACCATTAGACCTGAACTGGTGAAAAAGGAGCTCACACAGATGACACAGTTTCACGCAAATTGCTCAGAAATCCTGGGTTTAAATGTTTTTCAAACTGCTCAATATGGCGGAAAATCTAAGGGCAGAGCTGGTCAAAGTGATAGATGTGTTCCTCACGAGTCAAGGCACATGTGTAAGCAAGTTGCATGGCTGTCGGCCAAACGAGGCATGACTTTTACCTGTTTAAAGTTTGCATTTTCAAAAAATTGCTATATATCGTCCCCCTTTGGCCAATTGGAGTAAGATTGATTTCAGTGATATTTGGAATGACCCTCTACATTACTGTAAAGTTTCAAACAAATGTGAGTCTGCATGTATGTGTTAGGGGCAGATGAATAATTGTCATAAAACTGCAATATTCATTGGCTCATAAAAGCTTAATGTTTTCATTTATGGAAAATCTGCCACTAACGTTTTGTCGGCATAGGTCCAAAGTACATGTGTAGAAAGTTTTGTGCAGATTGCTCTAAAATCCCCGGAGTATAGTTTTTTCGCTGCTTTTCATATAATTCAAAATGTCAGAGGTCAAAAGTCAGAGTTGTTAGGCATGAGGAGACGCATGTGTGTATCGAAGTTTCATGTCTGTAGGTCAAACAGGGCATGAGTTGTACCTGTTCAAAGTTGGCATTTTTCAATTGATTGCTACAGCGCCACCCTTTTGCCAATGGATTTGCGTTTCGGGCCTTGGCCGAGCCGACCATATTGCCGAGTTTCGTAAAAAGTGACCACACGGTTAGGCCGTGACAGAAAAAACGGCGGAAGAATAATGAAAGCCAACAGTTTCAAAGAGGTTTCGGGCCTTACAGGCCTCGAACCCTCAATAATAAAACAAAACAAAACCCTCCACCTGGCATTCCTATTTAGGGCATGTGATAGGTGACAATGACACATTTTATTTAATGTAATTGTTTTAAAGATGTTCACACATATTCAAAAATAGGTAGAATAGCCAATCTACAAGCTCACAACGTGAAACATCACAACGCATTGTGAGCTTGTACTGTAGATCTGCCCTATGAAATAGGGTAAGAGATATGTTTTGGTTAAAACAAAACGTTTTTTTTTTATCATTAAACGGTTAAATCATATTCTGATAGTAATCATTGCTGAATAGCGTTTGTTCAGTAACCTCTCTCCAGCTCTTCAATAAACACAGAATAAATTTGCAGGTGGGTTGCCAATTTCAGCCAGACCCCTGTTACTGAAACAAATACTCTAGCAATGATTACTATCAGAATATAGAGCTAACATAACTTATTTTAACAAACAAAATCAAATCAACAAACAATCTAACCCTACATTTAAGTGCTTAAACATTTTATTTGCATTAGTCAATAGAAATAGACATTTAAAGAGTGATAAGAGGAGTTATAGAGTGTGCTCACAAAGTTTGAAAACCAGAGGCAACCAAAGTATGGAGGCATTCATTCATTTATTCATTCATTCCACCTCATACAGAGTGATAATAATGATAACACGTGTTATAGCGGCTATACATTTTTCTCACGGTCTCTATGCAGGCTTTCAACTCTCTTGCAGTCCAGTACAATATTTACTGACAGTGAACTGTGAAATCATAACAGTGTGCAGACATGCATGCAGCATTCTGCATACAGTGGAATTCACTATTTGATGCACAACTGAAAGCTTTTATATAACAGTGTTTTCAAACTCTCTCGCAAACCATCTTCATGTCCCTCACTCACGTTGTTTAGAAACTGTGAGATCGTAAAAGTACCCAGTTGGGTACCCAACTGGGGTACAACTGGGGTACCCAGTGGGCCCACTTTGTAAAAGTTCAGTTCTGTCCTGGCCGACTTTGTAAAAGAGTGCAGTTCTGCCCTGGGCCCACTTTGAAAGTGTGCAGTTCTGCCCTGGGCCCACTTTGAAAGTGTGCAATTCTGCCCTGGGCCCACTTTGAAAGTGTACAGTTCTGCCCTGGGCCCACTTTGAAAGTGTGCCCACCTAAACTCACCTTTCTTTGTGTAAAAAGACGGTGATAATCATGATCAGAGGCTGAATGACCACACCACTGTGCTGTTCTTTAAGACAGTGGTTCTCAAAGACATGGTTCTCAAACTTTTTCATGTCAAGGACCCCCATCTGATTTCTTTTTTTCAGTGCCAGGGACCACCAGAACACACACACACACACACACACACACGCGCACACGCACACACACACACACACACACACACACACACACACACACACACACACACACACACACAATATAGATAAAGTGGTTAAAATGTGGTGTTCGTAAACCATTCAATTCTAGTTGATAAGCTGGTTTTGATAGCACATCACTAAACTGGATGAGATCTTACCTGGAGGGTAGAGAACAAGTGGTTGACATCAACGGAACCATGTCCTCATCCCTCCCGGTGAGCTGTGGGGTTCCTCAGGGCAGCATTCTAGGGCCGTTACTGTTCCTTCTATACATGAACGACATGAGTGCTGCCTGTAACTGCACATTGTTCCTATTCGCTGATGACTCAGCACTCCTAAATTCGGGTGAGGACAAGTTGCAAGTTGAGGAAGCTCTCAGCTCCGAACTCTCCAAAATCCGTACCTGGCTTACCGATAACAAACTGTCACTACACCTTGGAAAAACTGAATCCATTCTTTTTGGGACCAAACATTCCCTTAGAGAAATAAATGTAAATGATTTCAAGGTCAAAGTCGATGACACAATCATCTCTAGCAAAGATGAGATTACCTATCTGGGATGTATTCTTGACAAATACCTGACAGGTGAAGGCATGGCAACAAAGGTGGTCAAAAACCAGAGAACCAAATTTATGGGCAGAGTTTCCTCTTTTGTCAACAAGAATGCCCTCAGGACCCTCTCAGGGGCCCTGATTCAGACCCTTTTTGACACTCAGTGTCACTGAAGACTAAGCTTCAAACCTCCCAAAACAAACTGATTGGACTACTTCTCGGACTGGGGCCCATGACCCACCTCTCTCCCACTCATTTTGCCAGCCTAGACTGGCTCAGGGTAGAAGACAGGGTTAAACAACTAAAAACGGGATTGGTCTTCAAAATTGTAAATGCTAATTTGCCCGAAATGCCCCCTATACCCGCATATCCCAAGTGAAAAAGAAATACTAAATATATTTTTCAGAAGTATACTTAATATACTATTTTTGTACTTTTTATAAATTACATTTAAATTGTCTTATTTTGGAAAGACTTAAGTAGTACTTAGTATATTAAAAGTTGAACTAAAGATATGCTAAAACATATCCTTTTTATGTACTTTCCCCCCCCCAAAAAATACAATTTAATTACAAATTTACTTATCTGAAGTACAATTGCTGAAGTATACTATCATTACATTTATAGTGCATTACAAATACATATCAAATACTAAATAAATATATATAGAGTATATAGCAATGATGCTTAAAATATACAATCAATGTATTACAAATATACTTGGAGTATAAAATAAATGAATAGTTTCAAGTATACTATCAATGTAATAATAAAGTAATTAAACTACAATCCAAATGTGCTAAAATATACTTTCAATGTAATAATAATGTGTTTCAACTACAACTTAATTTAACTAAATGTACACAGTTAGTTAATTAAGAATATACTATTATTACTTTGAAAGTATATTTTAAGCATAATTGCTATGTACTCTATATTTATTTATTTAGTACTTGATATGTATTGGTAATACACTATAAATTGAATGATAGTACACTTTAATGACATCAGCAAAACTGTACTTCAGATACTATAAGTATATTTGTAATTAAATTGTATTTTTTGGGGGCAAAAGTACATAAAAGTATATTAATGATATGTTTTAGCATATCTTTAGTGCAACTTTTAGTATATTAAGTACAACTTAAATGTTTCCAAACAACATCATTTAAATTGAATTTTATGAAAAGTACAAATGAGTATATTCAATATACTTCTGAGAATTCTTTTAATATTTTTTCAAAATTAACCTACACGAATGGAAGAGCAATGTAACATGGAGGCTTGCGGTTTAGTTGTCTGTAAGGGCGGTTTCTCACTGGATCCGTTTGAATCGAAGCGTTCCCCAGTACGCTTGGCTGGCCAGCATTCACACTGCCCAAGATCCAATCGCATCAGAGAACACTTGCATGTATACCCCCGATCCTATAGGTGGCGGCATGCACATAGTGTTTCTTCTGTGGACACAGACGTCATCAACTATGCGACAATGTTTGTGGTCGTCGCGCAGAAATATAGGCTGGAGAGCTATGCTGGGGAGGGGAGGCGATCTATGTAAGTGCACGGTCTTTGGGGAGCCTCGCCCCGAAGCGGGGAGAACGCACTGAGCGCTCAACACAGTGAGCGCACAGAAGTCAAGCCACAGACTTCTGTGTTGTTGACGGACAACGGATGTACGCTTATGAGAAACAACACAAATAAAACCTGGTGAAACACTTGTGTGCATTAGCGCAAGATGAGGATACAGGAAACATTCAGTCTAAATGTCCAATTTGCTAACCTTCACAACTACTAATACTTTTGTATTTGAAACTTTAAATTTCTCTAAATATTATAAACTTTCACGACAGCTTAAGTACAAAAATATATCATTTATGAAAAGGCAACTATAGCCTATACAGTGAAGTCCGACTGAATGACTGAAACCTTGTATTGTGAATTGTACTTCCATGTACTGTTTCTCATGTCTCATGTCTAAATAAAGTACATCAATCCAACGTCTTTTATTTTTTGACTCTCTTGGTGTGGGGATTATCTGGCACATGTATGTATCTGTTATGAAAGAGAAATTGCATCATGAGTAAAACGGCTATAGTCCTTGGGAAACTATAAACCTACGTAGGCCTACATCTAAATGAGTTACCATATTTACTTACAAATTTCAAATTACAAAGCCTTATAAGCTATATATTTCTGGGATGCATAGTAGCTGAAACTCCACAAGATACCCACAAGATATATATGCGCTGCTCGCGCACCTGAAATGCGCGATGGAGACCCGCCAATGTTTCATGACTGATAGACATGAAAGAAGGCCCTTCACAGCTAATAGAGAATTTTTAATTTTAAGAATCGGTTCAGAATTGAATGAGTAAAATTGTTAGAAAGGCTCCCATAATATAAGTTGATTAATATTTCAATTGTTATGTTCCACCTTAAGAGTAATATGCACCAGCCCACCTTAACACACTCTAATGTGTGAGGGGGCCGTGATTTTGCCATAACTTCTTTCATTTTTTAAAAATATATATTTTTAATGTTTATTTTATTTGAAAGTGGAGTATCCCTTTAAGTGCGCAATGCATTCTGGGGCGTTTTCATTCATTCAGTAGCACCGGCTAGAAGAGCAGTGTTTTTGTTGGCTGTTTTTGTCGAGTTTATATACCGTCACCTATTCCAAATAGCGGGCCATTGCGTGATCCGGATCCGAAACTGCCTCCGGAGGTGGTTTCGGGAACGGAACGGTTATCCGTTTCGCGGGTCGATTCGCTACATTCACACTAGCCAAGCGGTCTGGAGCGCGCACCCGGGACCTGAGTGTGAAACGGCTCTAAGAGCCATGACAACTCTCGGTTAGTGCAACTATCAACAACACACTCACGTTATATGCAAGGATGGGAAAAGGGGAGAGAGACTGACTAAACAAACAGACATATACACTCATGGTTTTACTAACAAATTACATAAAATACCATAAATCACCAAATAGCACCACAACAAAACACTAAACTCAATGACCCATAGCATAACCCCACTACGCATTCCCATATTCAAATAATAACACAAATAGGAACAATAACACACATTTCCCAGCATGCACTGGGGCGCATGCTGGGAAATGGACTTCTAGCCACCATAAATGTAATGATAGTATACTTTAATGACATCAGCAAAAGTGTACTTCAGATACTGTAAGTATTGTAATTAAAGTATATATATATATATATGTATATTTGATTAAATAAAAATGTGCTTTTCAAAAGTGTATTCATATAATGTTAAATTTTTGTTTAACTTAAGTACATTTAATGTTAAATATATTTTAAATTATTATAGTATATGTGCTTTTACAGTATATTTATAGTAGATTATCCTCAATATGCATTTATTTTAAGATATACTATAATATGCTTATTAAAAGTATACTTTTCACAAAAACTATTTAAAATATGTTCAAGTATATATTTTTGTAAGTATGTTAATGTCTATTTTATTGAAGTTTCACTTAAGTACTACTTCCTAAAAGTACAATTTTCTTCAGTGCATTTATAGTATAAGGCTGAAAAAATATACCGAAAAAGCATTATACTTAAAGTTTGCTTTAGTATACTTTTAAGTATACTATTTTGAATATGTTCCTGGATGCTATTAGTAATATACTTCTTAATATTATACTTGTAATATACTTGTTTTAAAGTGCATTCAATATATAGTTCTACAAAGCACATTAAATACTAACATAAATTAATTTATAATTTAGCACATTTCTTTTTAAGTTTACTAATGTGCTTTGTAGAAATATATATTAAATGCACTTTAAAACAAGTATATTATAAGTATAATGTTAAGAAGTATATTACTAATAGCATCCAGGAGTAATGTACTTCTTAAAATTGTACTTGTAATATACTTGTTTTAAAGTGCATTCAAAATTTATTTTTTACAAAGCACATTAGTAAACTTTTAAAAAAAATGCTAAATTACAAATTAATTTATGTTAGTATTTAATGTGCTTTGTATATTTTTTCAGCCTTATACTATAAATACACTGATGAAAATTGTACTTTTACGAAGTAGTACTTAAGTGAAACTTCAATAAAATAGGCATTAACATACTTACAAAAATATATACTTGAACATATTTTAAATAGTTTTTGTGAAAAGTATACTTTTAATAAGCATATTATAGTATATCTTAAATTAAGTGCATATTGACGATAATTTGCTATGAATATACTATAAAAGCACTTAAAATATAATAATTTAAAATATATTTAACATTAAATGTACTTAAGTTAAACAAAAATTTAACATTATATGAATAGACTTTTGAAAAGTACATTTTTATTTAATTAAATATATATTTTTGTTTAGTACACTTTTAAAAAATGTGCTAAATGACAAATTAATTCATGTTGACATTCAAGTGCATTGTAGAAATATATTTTTGAATGCACTCTGATTATATTTGCTAAATATATTTTGGCAAAAAATGCACTGTTAGTATGCTTTGACAAAAGTTCAAATTGACAATTAACATACTTATTGTGCTAAAAGTATACTTTAGCACAAAAAAATACATTATTTTTTCACTTGGGATCTGTCAAAATACCTCCAAAAAGTTAGTGGCACCCACAGTCACAATACTAGAGAGAGCGCTAACAACGATCTGGTACCACCCACCCATAAAACAAACATGGCCAAATTATCTTTCTACAGCACTGCCACCCAGGTTTGGAATAGTCTAACCCCATCCCTCAAAAAATGCAGTTCGCTGGGATCATTTAAAACAGCCTTAAAAACTCACCTTTCTGGAGGCTAAAGGAGGAGGTAGTACCATTTTCCCGTTAGACAGACGACCCCGGCCCAATTTTTTGTTATGCTATTATTATTATTTTCTGCATTTTTTGTTTTGATTGTACATACAGTATAGTGTTATTTTTGTTCTGTATTTTTGTGTTGATATGTGAACTGTTTGGTTGCTACTATTATATGTCTATGAATTGAATACCAAGGACCCCAATGGAAACAAGACCGCAAGGACTTTTTTGGACGGACCTTTTAGACAAAGTATTATAAATGTAATTGTGCTGTTTACATTTTTTGCCTAATACAATATTCAATCAATCAAATTTCAATCAATTGTGATGCTATATAACACATTTAGCTGGGGACCCCCCTGGAACCCCCCCAAGGACCCCTGGTGGTCCCAGACCCCACTTTGAGAAGTTCTGCTCTGCTTTAAGAAGCTGACGCATGATAATCCACGTTTCTTTTTGTCTTTCTTTTCTTTCTTTTAGTTTTTGGATCATACATGTTGCTATATCACACTCCTCACAATTCACTGCTCCATTCATGCCTGGTCTGAAGGACTGAACCATTGCATATAAAGAGGGCCGGCATTTTCTTTTCTTTTCCCCTCAACATTCACACATATCCCTGTGTTACAGATGGTATGGTCCCAACAATGACAACATAGGCTTATAAATTCTCACCTCCAGCTTGAATCTTAAAACACAACCTCTACTCTGCAAGTTAAGAGAATAGACAAGAAATAACTCCTATAATAATAAGGGTAATAATAATAATAATAATAATAATAATAATAATAATGATAATAATAATAATAATAATAATGATAATAATAATAATAATAACAGCAACTTATATTCACATCTATAGGCACTAAAGATTTATTATCAGTTTTTCATGTAACATATCTTGAAAAAACAATGTTCCACATTTGCATAGAACCTGTCATGTTAGTTGTCTTTGCAGTGCTGTATTGTGTAGAAAATAAAGTAAAGTAAATACATTTTCAACAGGTTTGTGTCAGATGTCCAGAATGTGGACCAGTGTGGTGTCAGCTGTTATGTTAGTTGTGTTTATACAGAATGCTAGTGGAAACACACCAGGTAAACTGACTCACACGCACGCACGCACGCACGCACGCTAGGTATACAGTGGTAGAGATCAAAGATATAATACAAGACGTGCTGTATTACCTCTTAGCTCTCTATCCTGTCTCTGTACAAATATGTTTTATATTAATATTATTTATCCCACGTACCTAGAAACTATCTTTTTTGGTGCTAACTATGCTTTGGTTGTACAAAAGTACTAAGAGAAAGCACTGCAAAGCAGAATGCCCGCAACACTCCAGATTAAACAAAGGTCTCAAGTTGCACGGCTCAACAATATCATGAAACTGAGAAAACAGCCAGCACATCATAAATGTCCTTTTCACATAGTTTTATTTACTACAAAAGTAGTACAAAAGCCTCATTTTAGTCATCACTTATTACAACTCAAATATTGTAGCAATAGTACATGTGCAAAATGTAGTGTACATTCATTAGATGTTTGTTTTCAAATTGGATGTTCATTAAGTCTTCAAAACAATTAGCATATGCTTCAAGCACACTTGAACAACTTAAAACAAATGTTTTACTTGTATGCAATTAAAATGTGTAATTTATGAATGCATTAAATATACTTTGAAAATGCTTCTAAACAGTTACTCCAACACCATTTAATTACATAGTATATATGCATTTGTATTTGTGTGGATGAGAAAAGCCTGGGATCCAGACTGATTGCTACTACGTTCAAGGTTTTTTTTTCTCTCTCACTTTGCTTCACAGTCCGGAAAGCCTCCTATCTCTGCGCACAAACCATAGAGTTATAATATATCTTTCAATTAAAGTTGCTCACAAGCGCATGAAACACCCAGAAGTACCTCTACTTCCTGGATTGGCTCAAATTTTGGAGCCAATAGAGCGGGCTCACTAGCGTTTCAGACGATAGAAGCATGCGCAGTAGCGTCCCAAACGCGGAAGTCCTGCAATACCAGATTTAGCCACCAGGCTTCTGAGGCTTCAACCATTCTCTGCGGTTCTGGGGGCTTGGCACAAACAGGAGAAAACGGTCCGGGGCTTCTGATTGGTCTGTAGGGAGACAGACAAGTGTTGCCTAATGTCCGTGTTGTCCAATGTAAAACTCGAGTCAATTCCTGACTTCCCTACGTAATTGAAATACGAGTCAAATAGAACCCTGGCTAGACTGAGTAGCGAAGTGAGAAAAAGACGAGCGTAGCAGGTTTGTATTGGAGAAAGTTTGGAGAAAATGCATGATAAGTGCACTTTAAAAGACCATACTTTTCAGCTACTTATCATTATTGAGTAAATGTAATGCATGATTATATCTTAATTATTATCTAAAAATATAACTAAGAAAGGTTTAATTATTGCTAGTCTTAAATTGCGATAGCAGTAAGTAATTTCATATCAGCGTTCATAATCACTCAATCACTCAACATAATCAAATATGAATATTGTGTTTTCCAACACCATTGTTTACAACTTAGTGAAGGGTCATTATATTCTCTATAACATGTTACTAATTCATCATCCCAACATAAGCACATATTTTAAATTGTATTTCAATTTCACATGACCACTGCTAATATGTATATCCACATGTATTGAATAACTCATTCCTTTCACAGGTCCAACTTTCCTCAGCTGTGAATCATGTCATGTTCACTCTAAATGCCTGAAGTCGCCAGTCAAAACAGAGAGAGGTGACACCTCATCCAGCCAATCAGTCTCCTGTGTCTGTAAAGATGGCTTCGTTGGTGACGGCCTCACCTGTTACGATGTAAAGCTGTGCAGTGATTACTCCTGTTGTCACCAAGGTTACAGATGGTCACCAGAGAAAGGCTGTGTGGATATTGATGAGTGCTCGCTCCCTGAGGCACCCTGCACCCATGGGTCTCAGGTCTATGTGAACACACCTGGCTCCTTTGAGTGCCTCATGCCACCTTCCACCATGGCCAGATCCACTGTTCAGTTCTCCTGTGGTAATGTAGTTTGTCCATTAGGTGAGGACTGTATCAGTATTAATGGGATCTCTCGCTGTGCAGATCCCTGTTATTACTACACAGTGCTGAATGATCCCTGGAGAGCGACAGATTACAGTGCACATAGTTGGCAAAATCTGCACAGTGACAGTACTTTCAACTGGCATGGGTGGCCAAAGCAATGCTCAGATACCAACCACATGTGTGGAAGAGGGCATGTGTGGAA
>NC_137605.1:58800479-58810479 GCF_963280865.1 Gymnoscopelus braueri | reverse complement strand
GGATTCTCTGGATTTAATGGATTCTCTGGCCACCTGGCCGATCCAGCCTGCTCATCTTTCACACAGAGTAATGGGACAGTGTGGTACCAGGTGGAACGTCAGGCTGACAGCTGTGGGAACTTATTGACGGTGAGGATTTGTCTGCTAACTTGTTGCTGTTGTTACATGATTGTCTTTATTGTCTGTGAAGCACATTTTCTCACTGCACAGAAAAAGGCGCTCCCTTCTCTTCTCTTGTGATTTACGTTCCTATTCATTGGTTCATTACCAGGTAAAACCATACATTGTATGTTGTATTTTATTAACTGGATGCATTTGTTTTGTTTTTCAATCATACTGTTTATGTATGTGTGGTGGATGTTTCCAGCTGACTGATGATTCACTCAACTGACCATTCAGTTAACCTCTGTCTTTCAGACAAACAGCACCCATGCCATCTACTCCAACAGTTTATTTTCCTACCTTAATAATGCCTCAACTCCTGTGAGTTTTCCCTTCTCCTGTGCCTATCCCCTGGACACAGAGGCCAGCCTAAATGTGGCCACCAGACCATACATTCAGTAAGTAACCTATTTCCAAAGTTGAGTCTAGTTCAGACTAAACAAGGTATAAATTGAAATGTGTTTTAAATGGTTATTCTGTATTCATGTTCATCAGCCAATGTTGTAATGTCTTTAATTTCTTCCATAAAAGAAGATGTAGGAAAACAAACCTGAATAGTTGTGTAAATCTTGGCCAAACATACTCTAATATACATTGGAAATAACAAGTCAATAAAATCTAAAACTTATTTTGATTTTTTTAAGCCAGCTCCCAGTTGGTGCTTGACAAATGTTGACTGACTGACCAACCAACACAACACACCAACTGATAGATATTAGCTGTGTGGTCACAGCTAATAACTATAATTATATTTAGCATATTGGATGACCTACAGTGTCCTATGAAAGAAAGGACAAGCCTTCGGGCTTTCTTGTGTATTTATCCTTTTGAATTCATTTTCAATGAACTCCTCAATCAATCAATAAATGCAAGTTCCTAGTCTGCAAGATGATTTTCCTTACTGAAATGAACTGAACCCAATCTCTTCCTTGAAAAACAAACAAAACAAAGTATGCTTGTTCCGTATAGCAAATTAACATGCCAGACCAAAGGTACAGGATGATCCTTTAAGTGCCATGTTTCCTTGACAGGACTGAAGGTCGTGGGGATGAAGGTGGCATTTCAGGTGTGGGTTCACAAGCCAACGCCTCCATGTTCTTGTTCCAAGACTCCAACTACACAGAGCCTTACCCAGAAGGTCCAGTCACCCTGCCAGTGGGCTCTGTCCTGTATGTAGGAGTATCTGTACAGGAAACAGATCCAAGTTTGGTGGTCGCTCTGGACGACTGCTATGCCACTCACACCTCCGACCCTGATGCCCCTGTGCAACACTTCCTCATTCAAAACAAGTATGTTTCCTTCTTTAGTATCAGCAGATGTTTTTTTCCCCACAGTTTGTGTAATCCTGCTGGGTATCCATGAGTTGAGCTGCCTGTTTCCTGTTCCAGTTCAGTTTCCCATGGCTTCGTTTGATTGGCCGAGCCAATGACAGTGTTATGTTTTTCGAGTTCAAATCTGTTCAAACAAAGCCATGGGAAACTAAACTGTAACTGGAAACAGGTATGCCCCTTCCTGGATATCCGGTAATGCATAGAGCTTATTAACAACAATTGTCAGAGACTGTCAGGTATTGGGGTGTGTGGTAGCAACTATAATGTGAATGCACTGTTTATTATTAGTTTGGTGGCTTTGTATAAATGTAAAACAGAATGAAGGATGAAATAATGATGTGTCATGGGCCTACAACCTGACCCTTCTTTTTTCCCCAGGTGTCCTAGTGACCGTCGTGAGGTGACAGTGGTTGAGAGCGGCTCTTCCCTCCAGGCTCGTTTCTCTGCCCTGTTCTTCCTGTTCCAGGGAGATAACAGAGATGTCTACCTTCACTGCAGCCTCCACCTGTGTGACAATAGAGCCTCCTCCTGTTCTCCTGTAAGTTTCACTCTACTGGTGATACAGTGAAGTACTGTAAATATACAGTAGTTGCTAAGTAGGTCTATTGTGATTCCTGTTCAAATACATCAACTAACATTGCCAAAATACATATCCTTGAGTACGAAACTGTTTTACACTCGCTGCGGCTCTGCTCTGAGTTCTGAACGTTAGACCTGCCCACTGTATACGGTGCTGGAATGGTTTTTTTTACCACAGATCGACGCTGTTTTTCTTACACCAACCTCTCATGTTCTTTGACATACAGTATTTTGTCTCGAAGATTTCGACAGACACAATGGATGAAGTGTGTGCTATCACTGTCCATTAATTCATTGCTGTCTTTGTAGTCCCTAGGATAGAGGTTTATGCCTCCTCAGTAAACCTTATTTAAAACTGTTATTGGAGAGGAAATAAAACACAAATCATGAACGCATTCAGTGTCTGACCAATAACACAATGTTGGCATTGGTGTGTGTGGTGATGTTCTGCTATATAGAAAATCTTGTTGGTGTAAGAACTGGCAAAATACATTTCGGAATTTGTTCGACATTTGTTTAATAAGTACAACATTACGTTGTTCGCTCGTATCAATCTGGGAACCCATCGCCAAATAAAAAGGGAAAAACAGCACTGTTTTTTACATTTTCGCTTAGCTCTGGGGGGAGCAAAATGGAGCACACGTGCGCAAGGAAACCGGCGTTTTGGTCTGCCTTCAGCCTTTCACTTCCGGTGGTGCGACTATGTTTTCATTCCCACTACCAATATTTCTACACGGAACACTAACACCACTTCTCCCAGAGAACATGGATCGTTTTGGTTATAAGCCCACTTGTTTCTATGATGAACGAGCAAGTTAAAATGTGAATATCTTTCTGTGGTTTTGTCTGCTCCGAGGACGCTATTGTTAAATGAGTTTAGGTTTGTTTCTAGTGGGGAAGGATCGGCACACACATAAATCCCGCCCACTACATTTGATTGGGTAAAGCGCGGCCTGCTTCCTGATCTGAAGGCACGCCCAATTGTAGGCCAGTGCGTACGCGATATGACGAACCCCCCCGACAGATTCAAGCGGAGAGCAGAATCTGTTCTTGAGAGATTATCTCCGTATTGACATTCAGTTTTACTTATTGATGAGCTGAAGAGTGTGAGTTTACTCCTCTTCCTTCACCATTGACAGGTTTGCTCAGGGAGGCGTGTTCGCGCCATTTCCACACCTGTACCCATCAAGCCCCTCACCATTGGACCAATCACCTGTGAGTATCAAGAACAACATTATGTTAAGAATGTGAAATAGAAGGATGTGAAATACTGACATGTCAGTATGTCAGTTGAACTAAATGTGTTTTCTGTGTGCTTTGGATCTTCAGGGGGAAAGCCAGCGGTGTGAACCAGTGAGCATCTTTAAATGACAACAACATATTCCACTTAGTAATTGATTTTTTTGTTTTACATACTGACTTTAGGTGTCTTTTGATTCATATAACTACAAGCAATAATTATATTTTGTGATGTAATCTCATTTCCCCTAATAACAATAATAATAATAAACTTTATTTGTATAGCACCTTTCATGACATGAAATGCAGCTCAAAGTGCTTTACAGAGCAATAATGCAATTTAAATTACTGCTAATTTAACAATAAAGCAAAAAAAAGAAAAGCATAAAACAACATTAAAATAATAGCAAAAGGCAGTGAATCAGGCAAAACAGTGAGGACATGAATAACAACACAGAGATTTACAAATCAACCAAAAAATCAACTAAAAGCAAGAGTGAAGAAGTAGGTCTTGAGCTGTGCTTTAAAGCTATCCACAGAGGCTGCCTGTCTTAGGTGTAATGGGAGTTTATTCCACGCTGTCGGCCCGCAGAAGCAGAATGATGCTTCACCGTGTTTTTTATGTCATTGTAGGCACCTCGAGCAGGTCAGCACTTAAAGACCTGAGGGGGCGGTTTGGAACATATCTAGGCAGGGAGTCATAGAGGTAGGAAGGTGCCAGACCATTTAGAGCTTTATAAACTAGTAAAATTTATCAACGCGGTGCAGACCAAATAATGGGCGTACGGCGAGATCACCGCAACTTTCGGCATTTATCAATATATCCTGACGTTGGATTCATCCTACCGTAGGCTGAGATCTCACGTCTGGTAGAGACCAGTTGTTGACTTTGTCTGCGCCCGTTTATTCCATTGTAGACCTGCGGAGCAGCATTGTCTGCCTGTCTGACAGGCATCTGGACACATAATCCACTCCAAAATGTGTATATCCACACTAATAAATAATCGCTGTGAAAATATATTATTTTATAAACTAATTTAAACAAACTGCTTTAACAGTCATTCGGTTAAGATTGCAGATCTGGCTGCATTGGCTATGCATTGGCTATTTGAAAATAGCAGATCTACAAGCTCACAACAGGTCGCATCGCGACGCGTTGTGAGCTTGTAGATCTGCTATTTTCAAAATATACGAGCGCAGCAGCGCTTCTGCGAGAAAAATTTCGGGAGTCCCGACCATCTTTTCATGGACAGTGAGGTCTACAAACTTACAGTAGCTTGTCCTATGTTATGGAGTTATGTCATAGAGAGTTATGTAGGCTACACAACCTGGCTGGGTTAAGGATATAAACCCGACGCTCCAATATTAACGTGGCGGCACGAGATCACTGCATTCCGCCCGAGTCTCATGACTGCTTTATTTAGTGTAACTCGAACACGCACTGCTCGGTATGGGTTAAATAAATGGGTATACAAACGTATTCCATTCATGGCGATGTGATTGGTATCATAATATGTCATTCACGTAGGCTACAAGCCTACCTATGTGACAGCAAAGATTGTACCGCTACGGATTACATGAAAGACAAAGTTGGGCGGGCGTGTGTGTGTGTGTGTGTGTGTGTGTGTGTGTGTGTGTGTGCGTGTGTGTGTGTGTGAGAGAGAGAGAGAGGCGTGTGCGTGTGCGTGTGTGGCGTGGCGAGCGGGGGAAACTCTTTCTTATTGGCTTTTCATGCTTTTTTTGGGTCGTATTCTGGTTCTTCATGTCGTGAAGTCGGCCGTTTTGTGAATATTTAAGGGCGTGTTATTTAAATGACGCTCGTTTTCAGACGTGAGATTTATCAAAGCTCCGACCTGATGTACGCTAGGATCGGCTGTATAGGATCCTTTGATAAATGTGACTTCGACGTTGGTGTACGGCCCAATATATAAATATAAGACTTTTGTTTTAATTTAATCTTCATATATAAACAAATAATTAAACAAAACAAACATAGTTTGGCATGATATAGAATAGATCTTTAAGGTTCACAATTAACAATCAAATTTTTTCTTTGCATTTTTTACGGGGCCAGAGCTCAGCTCTGGACCTGTTTTAATATTGCCTGTATTCTTCTGTTTCCGCCACTTTTCGCAGTTCTGGGTGAACCGTGCTGTCGCTTTTTACGAAACTCGGCCATATGGTAGATGGTCATGAAAAACTATCAAGAAATAAATCTCACAATCTTTCGTCAAAAGGTGGCGCTATAGCACTCAATTGAAAATGCCAACTTTGAACAGGTACAACTCATGCCCTGTTTGACCTACAGCCATAAAACTTCAATACACACATGCGTCTACTCATGATGAACAACTTTAACCCTCTGACTTTTGACCTCTGACCTTTAGATCTCCCACCATTTTGAATGATATGAAAAGAAGCTAAAATCTATCTCCTCCTGGGATTTTTGAGCAATCTGCACGAAACGTTTTACACATGAACTTTGGACCTATGCCGACAAACAAGCAGCAAAGATTTTCCATAAGTGAAAAAATTAAGCTTTAATGAGCCAATGAATATTGCAGTTTTATGACAATTATTCATCTGCCCCTAACACATACATGCAGACTCACATTTCTTTGAAACTTTGCGGTAATGTTGACGGTCATTCCAAATATCACTGAAACCAATCTTACTCCAATTGGTCAAAGGGGGGCGCTATAGCGATTTTTTTTAAATGCAAACTTTAAACAGGCAAAAGTCATGCCTCGTTTGGCCGACAGCCATTAAACCTGCTTACACATGTGCCTTGACTCATGAGGAACACATGTATCACGTTGACCAGTAAGCTCCGCCCTAAGATTGTCCGCAATTTTGAGCAGTTTGAAAAACACTTAAACCCAGGATGGTCTGTCTCTCTGTCCAACCCGATCTCCAGAGATTACCGTAACATTGCACGGAACGAGTGCACTTCATTCCGTGGATAGCCGCCTCGGAACTCCCGAATTGCGTGCATATGGTACGGCGCTGCCTTGTGACAAAACCATTTCGGAGGCGCGCAGTCACAGGCGAATTGTCCCCCCGTGAAGGACCACCGAGGGAGCTAAGGCGACCGAGTTGCCGTCCTGAACGGTGGGACATTCGCCTGTGCCTACTCAGCGCCGTTTGAGTTATGTACCGATAGGCACAGAATCGTAAATTTTATTGTGCGGACTGCTCTGCTTCCGGGTTTTTCCGTGTTGCGACTGGTTACGCCCACCGTGGGACTCGCCGTACAAATGCACGCAATTTGGGAGTTCCGAGGCGACTATCCACGGAATGAAGTGCACTGTTCCGTGCAATGTTACGGTATTCTCTGGAGATCAGGCTGCTCTGTCTCTGTCTCTGTCTCTGTCTCTGTCTCTGTCTCTGTGTCTCTCTGTGTCTCTCTGTCTCTCTGTCTCTCTGTCTCTGTGTCTCTGTGTCTCTGTGTCTCTGTGTCTCTGTGTCTCTCTGTCTCTGTGTCTCTGTGTCTCTCTGTCTCTGTGTCTCTGTGTCTCTGTGTCTCTGTGTCTCGGTGTCTGTCTCTCTGTGTCTGTCTCTGTCTCTCACTCTGTGTCTGTCTGTCTCTCTGTCTGTCTCTCTGTCTGTCTGTCTCTCTGTCTCGGTGTCTGTCTCTCTGTGTCTGTCTCTGTCTCTCACTCTGTGTCTGTCTGTCTCTCTGTCTGTCTCTCTGTCTCTCTGTCTCTCTGTCTCTCTGTCTCTGTGTCTGTCTGTCTCTCTGTCTGTCTCTCTGTCTCTCTGTCTCTGTGTCTCTCTGTGTCTCTCTGTCTCTGTCTCTGTCTCTGTCTCTCTGTGTCTGTCTCTCTGTGTCTCTCTGTCTCTCTGTGTCTCTCTGTCTCTCTGTCTCTGTGTCTCTGTGTGTCTCTGTCTCTCTGTCTCTGTGTCTCTGTGTCTCTCTGTCTCTGTGTCTCTGTGTCTCTCTTTCTCTGTGTCTCTGTGTCTCTGTCTGTCTGTCTCTCTGTCTCGGTGTCTGTCTCTCTGTGTCTGTCTCTGTCTCTCACTCTGTGTCTGTCTGTCTGTCTCTCTGTCTGTCTCTCTGTCTGTCTGTCTCTCTGTCTCGGTGTCTGTCTCTCTGTGTCTGTCTCTGTCTCTCTGTCTCGGTGTCTGTCTCTCTGTGTCTGTCTCTGTCTCTCACTCTGTGTCTGTCTGTCTCTCTGTCTGTCTCTCTGTCTGTCTGTCTCTCTGTCTCGGTGTCTGTCTCTGTCTCTCTCTCTGTCTCTGTCCAATTGGTCAAAGGGGGGCGCTATAGCGATTTTTTGAAAATGCAAACTTTAAACAGGCAAAAGTCATGCCTCGTTTGGCCGACAGCCATTAAACCTGCTTACACATGTGCCTTGACTCATGAGGAACACATGTATCACGTTGACCAGTAAGCTCCGCCCTTAGATTGTCCGCAATTTTGAGCAGTTTGAAAAACACTTAAACCCAGGATTTTTCAGCTATTTGCGTGAAACTGTATCATCTGTGTGATCTCCTTTTTCACAGGTTCTTGTCTGTTGCTCCAATGGCTTCTCCCTTAAACGTGTGCCTCACGACCGCAAGGTTGCCGGTTCAAGCCTCACTTGATGCAGACTCATTTAAGTTGAATTTCAAAAAACATGACTGTATCAATGAATACATGTGCAAACGGAAAAGATAACATGAAATGCTTATTTGAGAGTATGTTTTTTCAATGTATGACGTACTTCATTGTGAAAATAGCCGATCTACAATCTCACAACTTTTCAGATAGCAACGTTTTGTGAGCTTGTAGATCGGCTGCTTTCACTGGTTTCGGTTTCGAGGAGACATACAATTTCTCTATTGGTAAATGGTTTGTGAACGAGTGATCTTAGTGTTAGTGTTAGTGTGAATTCTTTTTTCACTGGTTCTGGTCTGTTGGTCCAATGGCGTCTCGCTTCAGCATCAGCCTCTGGATCCAAGGTCGCCAGTTCAAGCCTCAACTCTTGCTGGCTACTTCTCAATTGTATCGCACAAAACATGACTGTATCAATTAATGCATGCGCAACTGTTAAAGGTAACATGAAATGCTTCTTGGAGAGAGTATTTTTTTGCAATATATGACTAAATTGTGAAAATAGCCGATCTACAATCTCACAACTTTTCAGATAGCAACGTGTTTCTGAGCTTGTAGATCGGCTGGTGTGTTATGTCTTTTTTCACAGGTCTTGTCTGTTGGTCCAATGGCTTCTCCCTTAAGTGAGTGCCTCATAACTGCAAGGGCTTGTAGATCGGCTGCTTTCACTGGTTCACTTTTACCTTCAACAGACAACCTCAGCCTGGACAAAGCTATAGCACTAGTGTTGCAGCCTGTCAATCCGAAGGTTGAGGGTTTGATTCCTGTTAATGGCAATAGGTTGAGACGTCCAATCAATCCATTCTGCTTCCATCTCTCTCTCTCTCTTCAATCTATTCCGTTTCCATGTCTCTCACTCCGCCCTTAGATTGTCCGCAATTTTAAGTTTGAAAAACACTTAAACCCAGGATTTTTCAGCTATTTGCGTGAAACTGTATCATCTGTCTGATCTCTTTTATTCACAGATTTTATCTGTTGGTCCAATGGCTTCTCCCTTAAGTGAGTGCCACACGACCGCAAGGTTGTCGGTTCAAGCCTCACTTGATGCAGACTCATTTAAGTTGAATTGCAAAAAACATGACTGTATCAATGAATACATGTGCAAAGGGTAAAGATAACATGAAATGCTTATTTGAGAGGGTATGTTTTTGCAATGTATGACATACTTCATTCTGAAAATAGCCGATCTACAATCTCACAACTTTTCAGATAGCAACGTGTTTCTGAGCTTGTAGATCAGCTACTTTCACCAGTTTCAGCCAGGGGCTTGGTTCATGACAGAAGGCAAAAATGTATGATCTTCAACAGACAACTTCAGCCTGGACGAAGCTGTAGCACTACAGGTCGTGTCTCAGCCTGTGAGTCCGAAGGTCGAGCGTTTGATTCCTGTCAATAGCAATAGGTTGAGGTGTCCATGTGTGAGGTTCTTAACCTGGGATTGCCCCCCTGCGTCCTATGTATGTCCACCTCAGCTGGGTCGAGCTTAAAAGTAATTTCACCTGTTGGAATCATTTGCTTTGTCTCAATTTCAATCTATTCCGTTTCCATGTCTTATTGTGCTATTATTGCACTTTGCTTTTTGTCTGTCTGTCTGTCTCTCTGTCTGTCTCTCTGTCTCTCACTCTGTGTCTGTCTGTCTCTCTGTCTGTCTCTCTGTCTGTCTGTCTCTCTGTCTCGGTGTCTGTCTCTCTGTGTCTGTCTCTGTCTCTCACTCTGTGTCTCTGTGTCTCTGTGTCTCTCTGTCTCTGTGTCTCTGTGTTTCTCTGTCTCTGTGTCTCTGTGTCTCTGTCTGTCTGTCTCTCTGTCTCGGTGTCTGTCTCTCTGTGTCTGTCTCTGTCTCTCACTCTGTGTCTGTCTGTCTGTCTGTCTGTCTCTCTGTCTGTCTCTCTGTCTGTCTTTCTCTCTGTCTCGGTGTCTGTCTCTCTGTGTCTGTCTCTGTCTCTCACTCTGTGTCTGTCTGTCTCTCTGTCTCTCTGTCTGTCTCTCTGTCTCTCTGTCTCTCTGTCTCTCTGTCTCTCTGTCTCTCTGTCTCTGTGTCTGTCTGTCTCTCTGTCTGTCTGTCTCTCTCTGTCTGTCTGTCTCTCTCTGTCTC
>NC_137605.1:58732979-58795479 GCF_963280865.1 Gymnoscopelus braueri | reverse complement strand
GCTAATCTCCGGCACCGTTGGCTTGATCGCAGCAAAACTGTGCACACCCACTCCCTGGATGCCAATTCAGAACCTCTGCCCCAAATTTTTCTCATGGGCCTTTTATAGCGCCACCAGGAGGCCGATTTGTGCAAAACATATTTTTGGACACTACTACTACAGATTTGGTCCAAAAATCACGCAAATCGGTACACAGTATCTCTGTAGTCATTAAACGAAACCGGTCTTTCAGATTTCTCATAATCGATCCTGATTGGCTAAAAATGTCTTGTTTTCAGGAGTGCTCCGTTTTGAACAAAATGCCTCAAATCATGAACACAGCATGCAATTTCCGTGACATTTTGCACGCACATTCCCATTAGGCCGAGGAAGAAC
Organism: Gymnoscopelus braueri; assembly: GCF_963280865.1. Taxonomy (NCBI): domain Eukaryota; kingdom Metazoa; phylum Chordata; class Actinopteri; order Myctophiformes; family Myctophidae; genus Gymnoscopelus; species Gymnoscopelus braueri. The sequence continues at coordinate 58,795,104 of NC_137605.1, read as the reverse complement.
TACCATTTGACATTTTTCAAATCAGCCTCATGGTGGCGCTATAACAGGCCGATTTGTGTTTTTACCTATAACTGCACCGATTTGGGTAAAACGTTATATGCACACTCCCTAGAGGTCAAGGAAAAACCTTTGCACTGCATTTTTCACATCTGCCTTTTATAGCGCCACCAGGAGGCCGACTTATGTAAAACACATTATTTTATACTACTCCTTCCAATTTTATCAAAATTTCACGCAAATCGGTATACATGATCTCTATAGTCATGTGATCACGACGGCTGTGTTTGCTTTTTCATATTCCATACTGATTGGCTAAGATTGACATCTAAAGTTTGCATTATTGGCTTGTTTTGAACAAAATTCCGCAAATCATGAACGCACCGTCCGATTGCGGTCAAACTTTGCACGCACATTCACACTATGTTGAGGAACAAATGCCACCCTTTTAACATTGGCCTGTTATAGCGCCACCAGCAGGTCTAATTTAGCGAAACAAATGTTTTTAACAAAATGCCTCAAATCATGAATGCAGTCAGTGTCCGATTGTCGTGCAAGGCCTAAGAAGAAATGGCACCCTTTCCACGTTGGCCTATTATAGCGCCACCAGGAGGCCACAATAGCCTACCTGACCTGGCGGAGACCTGTGCTCCGAGGAGCACTTTTTCTAGTTTTATTCACTGATCTTATTTTGTAGTTTGTTTTTTAAATCTCTCATGGTTATTATGCTGCTCTTTTATCTTGTTCTGTAAAGCATTTTGTAACTCTGTAAAAGCGCTCTCAAATACATTAATTATTATCGTTAAGGTGGTGTATGATACAACGGTTAGAATAAGATTCATTTTTTACATTGTAGGCTATATTTCTCACTATCTGCTGAAGACTGCTTGTTTTTTTCTAAGTACACTTTGGACTATTTTTTATACCAGTTAATATACTCTTAATATACTGTTAAGGCACTTGGACTACCTGTGAGCCTTGGGTCAGAACAAACCAGGTGGGTTGCATAAGGACTGTACAGTGGTAGTATGTGCTCCAGCTAATGTGATCCAACCAGCAGTACAGTCCATCTATATTACCAGGTCACCTGCTTTGAATGTTATCAGCACATTAATTAAATGGCCGTTATCAGCTGTAATCAGTACCATAGATTAGAGTCCATAGAGACCTACTCTACCTACTGTCACTCAGCAGGTAGTTATCATCCATTCATTTGTTTGATCATGGCTCGTTTCACACAGTATGACAGGTTTGTATGGAACTATACTTGCGGATTATACCAGGGTCAGTCCACCTTATGTGGATTATGCGGTCGACACTCACTGACATTTTGCACCTTAATCCCATGTATAATGCATTGATTTTTTTTGGTCTTTTATTGTGCTTTTTTTTTTTTTTTTTTCTCTAAGCACCTTAAAGGGATATTAGGTAACTTTGCAGATCTGTGTTTGTACACACACACACACCCCCCCCTCCCCTCTCTGACAGGTATCAAAGTGATTGCTGTCTTTGATGCATTCATTGATTAGAGAGAGCACTAATGAGGTTGACACTTTTATGGCCAAATCAATCAACTCAATGCACAACCCCTTTGAAGTTCAAAGGGATCAAGCTCCGGCCTCTCCCCCCCATCTCCCCCTACAGACTTTTCAGTCCCTGCAAGGGATGAATGTCAATATAAATAGTGGAACAAAACCAAAATACAGCCAGAGGGATGTGCCTTTCTGTAGGAAAACACACCAGCATAATCATATAGTGGCCGATATATATATATATATATATATATATATATATATATATATATATATATATATATATGTATATATATATATATATATATATATATGTATATATATATATAAATTTATTTTTATTTTTTATTTTTTTTATTTTATTTTTTTTATTTTATTTTTTTATTTAGGCTCAAAGTTACATACTGTAGTCTACCTCTAACCAACGTCCATAAGTATATCATGCACAGTATACATTGCTGCTATGCTCAAGCACCTTCGTCATATCTTTTTTAATCTCAGGTACTAGTGTAAATATGTAGATAACTTGTTTGGCTTTTTTATTGTTCTCTTGTTTGATCTCCCTTCCCACTTTCCCCCCCCCCCGCCCTTCTTCCTCCCCCTCCCCCATTTCTATGGAAATAACGTTGCGATGGGAACGATGTACAAAAGCGAATTTCACCCACTTTTTTACCTTGTAAACCTGTGATGTGACAATAATCCTGATTCTGATTCTGAGTATGCCCCTAGCATTTTAAATCATTCAGTCAGCTGTTATCATCTCATCTATTCATTTGGTTATACATATCACGTGACTGGTCAGTGGTCAATTCATCTGCAGTGAAAACAGACAACATGGCTGCCATGACTTGTATTCTCACTGGAATATGCAATATAGTGTAGGCATAATAATGTGTTTTGATGACATTTCCAGCATGACATTTTATTTACACAATGTTTGTTGTGGATGTGACATTTTGTGAGCTTGTAGATTGGCTATGTTCGGTGCGTAACACTGTCATACGACGAAGCATAAATCAAGCTTAAAAGCGCATTCATGCCTCTTGGTGTTTTTTCACTATACTAGCCAACTAGGTTACTTTAGCGGCCTGAAACTGCTACTCTTTATCATGAATCCATCTGATTGCAGGCAGCTACTCTGAAGCTGCACTGTGTTGTCTTAAAGGAGGAGTTCACCCAAAAAATGACTTATTTTCTATCAATTGCACACCCTATGAAGCCTTGAATCCATGGATTATTTTTTGTTTTTGTCGCATTCCTAAGCTAATAATTTGATTCCAGTCTCCTACCGGCTAATGTATCCGGTAGGAGACACAAAGTAGATTATTTGTGTCTCCTACCGGAAATACACACGGTCATCAAATTATTGTCTTAGGAATGCCACAAAAACAAAAATAAATCCATGAAATCAAGGCTTCATGGGGTGTGCAATTGATAGAAAATAAGTAATTTTTTGAGTGAACTCCTCCTTTAAAGAGGCATTATATGTAAATAAATAACAAATTGTAAACCTAATTAACACTTCATTTAGAGCAACAATAAGTTCTGTTTTGAAAGGTTGCTTAATCCAATCTGCCATTGAACACAGTCCTTTCAGTCAGCCAAACAGCAGGTGCGAATTCAGGCTTGGAATCTTGGCTCAAATAGGACCAATATGTGAATGCTTTAATAGCATATCTTTTCTCAATATATAACTGTATAATGTTAAATGTAAATCAACCTAACCTGGAAGAAAGATACAAGAACTACAACAACCAAGCAGTTACAAAGCACAGTGTAATGTGTGCTACCATTTTGTTTGTAGCTCAAATGTGTTTTCCCTATTATGTGAAATTCTGACCAGGAACTTAGCAAGCTTATTATAGGTTTTGTGTGGTCGGTAACAACCTTTTTTTGGGGGGGGTCAGAATCTATCTTTGTCATTGGTGAGAGGGTGAAATCATGTCTTTTCCAGGTTTTGGGCCATATTCATATTCTTTGCTGCTGACTTATTATGCCCTCAAAATGTCTCAGCATCAAGGTTCAAAGGGCATCCAGGAACCCTCCTGGTCAAGACCTTTCAAATGATGTCTTCATTGTTGTCATATAACAAAGTTTCTCCCTACCAGCCAACACTCTGTGAAGATATACCTTCTCAGAGAATTCCAAGGCCAAGTTAGATAAAATCAGTCAAACATGTTTGAAGTGGCCATTGTTGTTCATTGCACTGTTGTTTGCTAGTCTTTTGAGTGTTAAATGATTTACAGTATATAGACCACAATGGAAACACGCCAATGGCCTTTTGTGCTTTTATCAATTTAAATTGTTGCACTGTGAACATAAAAAAAATCAATACAAGTATTCAATTCAATTTATTTCAACATGTTTGAAGGGATATGTATTGGTCAATTTCTATGGCCCTGATTACAGATACTTAATATGCTGATAACATTCAAAATGAGTGACCAACTAAGTCATAATATGGTTATTGCAATCAGCTTCTGAGTCTATGAACAAACTAATGACCAGCTTGGCATTTTGCCTGCATCCCCAGTCCCCAACTGGGACTGTACTGCATAGCACAATGGCACCAGTCGGGAAAGTAGGGCCATAAATTAACAAACTATACTTTAAGTATAAGTTACAAGTAGAACATAGATTGTCTTACGGTATGTCCTTCTCTCACACTGCATTATAATAATGGAACTGTGTTGAGGACAAAGTTCCTACTACTGGTAGCGACAAGTAGTTAGGTTTCCACTAGGCTCCTCAGCGGGACAATTTTGCTATGCAGCACTGGAAGGGTCTCTCTACAGGGCACAAGTGAGAAGGTTTAAAACAAAATAATATATGGAGCGATCAAAGCTACAGCATCAATTGGAGACAACCCATAGTGACTTACAGAAACTGAAAAAACTGAAAGCTTCTTATCAAGTTGCATGGAAGGCTTTCTAAAAACAAAAATGTCACTATGTTATAGAATATTTATGGGGTCCCTGCTTCGTATCTCTCTCAGTTAAGGGGTTCTTGTTCTGAAAAACGTCAAAGACTCCTGCCCTACAGTGATCTTGAATTATTGAAACTCTTCTTGCTACTAATGGTTTGGATCCAATTCAGCAGCATTACATTACATTTCTCAATGATAAATCTGTTAATGAAATTTAAATTAGATGACTTGTGCTACTGGATCATAGTAAAAACCGTTTAACTACTGGTTGAAACAAAATAAGACTCTCTTATAGGGTTACCTTAAACATCCGCACACTCCAAGATTTTAAAATGAAGGTGCATCGATCACTACAGGATTATTGGATTCATTGTGCATCAAACTTGGATTAAACTCTGCTCTTCCACTCAGCAACCCAAGCTCTCAACAAGCCCTGACAGGATCCCAGGTTGCATTCTAAAGACTTGTTTTAAGAGTTTTTCAGACATGTGAAGGTGATTTCGAAGGTCAACCAAAGAAAAAGATTCTTGGGCAGGATTTCTCCCTATGTCACGCGGCCCAATTATTAATTACGTTACTGTTGGGCTGGGACGTTTTTCAGCAGTGGTGTAATTTACATAGGGTTGCTGGCTTAAAACGCATATACAGGGGTATCTCCAGGTCACTGTAATTTCATATCATCAATCTAAATCACTCAACATAATCAAATGGTGGATAATATTAAGTTTTCCAACTTTAATCTCTTAGTTAAAGGTCATTATATTCTCTATAACCTGTATGCACATGGTTACTAATTCATCATCCCCATACAAGGACATGCATTATATGTTCATCATGGATTCTATTTCAAATACACATGACCACAGCTAAAATTCATATCCAAAATGTATTGAATAACTCATTCCTTTCACAGGTCCAACTTTCCTCAGCTGTGAATCATGTCATGTTCACTCTAAATGCCTGGAGTCGCCAGTAAAAACAGAGAGAGGTGACACCTCCTCCAGCCAATCAGTCTCCTGTGTCTGTAAAGATGGCTTCGTTGGTGACGGCCTCACCTGTTACGATGTAAAGCTGTGCAGTGATTCCTCCTGTTGTCACACAGGTTACAGATGGTCACCAGAGAAAGGCTGTGTGGATATTGATGAGTGCTCGCTCCCTGAGGCACCCTGCACCCATGGGTCTCAGGTCTGTGTGAACACACCTGGCTCCTTTGAGTGCCTCATGCCTCCCTCCATGGCCAGATCCACTGTTCAGTTCTCCTGTGGTAATGTGGTTTGTCCATTAGGTGAGGACTGTATCAGTATTAATGGGATCTCTCTCTGTGTGCAGATCCATGTGAGCATTATACAGTTCTGAATGATCCCTGGAGAGCGACACATTACAGTAATGATACCGGACACTGTGACGGGGACTGGACTGGGACTGGACATTTCAAATGGCATGGTTGGTATCGACTGTTTCTAGGGGAGAGCAATGCTCAGATACCAACCACATGTGCGGAAGAGGGCATGTGTGGAACAAGTAATGCTTTATGGTTGAACCAGCCTAATCCTACAGTGTCAGATGGAATTGTACAGCGCACCCCCTGTAGTTGGTGGACCTACAACTGTTGCAATGTTACCTGGCCTCCTATCCATGTCAAGAACTGTCTGAACTACTATGTCTACAAGCTTGTATCACCTCAAGAATGTAACAGTGCCTATTGTGCAGGTAAAGTGGTGTTGCAAAATTGTTCATACAGTATGAACCAAGTGAGCCCTATTTTATACATAGGGAAGAAAAACGATAATGACAAACATGTAAAAGACTACATGATATATATATAATATATATATATATATATATATATATATATATATATATATATATATATATATATATATATATATATATATATAATCATTAACAACTTTAATTGTAAAACCATTTTGGTTTTAATTTCATATTAGCAACCAGAGTGGGGTACTATTCAACATGAAAAAAAATTGAATATTTGGAGTCGCACAAAAATAGCCGATCCACAAGCTCACAACACGTGTTGTGGACTTGTAGATTGGCTATTTTACAGATTTACGTCTGTGTTTAAATCTGATTTTCAAAGATTTGAAATAATACATTAAAAACGTCTCCTTTAATAACATGTCCAAAATAGTTATATTAAAACAAAGCTTGTTCGGTGGTGTTGAAGAAAGGCTTGAATACTCTGTTGTGAACGTTTAAAGATGTGCTGTAACAATTCTCTCATCTTGCTATGCTTGCTATGCTTATCCTCTTTAGTCAGTTATCAGCCTCCAAGTCCATCTCCAGTCACTCAATCCCCTCCAGCGTCAGCTTCTGAACTTATTTGTGGCCAGTCTCAAATCCAAATTCGCCTGCGACTTTCCAGCTTAGGATTCTCTAGATTGAATGGATTCTCTGGTCACCTGGCCGATCCAGCCTGCTCATCTTTCACACAGAGTAATGGGACAGTGTGGTACCAGGTGGAACGTCAGAATGACAGCTGTGGGAACTTATTGACAGTGAGGATTTGTCTGCTAACTTGTTACTATGTTATTACATGATTGTCTTTATTGTCTGTGAAGCACATTTTCGCACTGTACAAAAAAGTAGCTCGCTTCTCTTCTCCTGTGATTTATGTTTCTAGTTATAGTTCATTACCAGGTAAAACCATGAACTGCATTTTTTTATTGTATTACCTTAAATTAAATGTATTGTTTTTCAGTCATACCGTTTTATAAATGTTGAAAGAATGTCTATAGGGGTATTGTTCAGGTGGAGTGACTGACAGGGTGAGCAGGTGATAGTCACGGGTCAGGCTGACCATAAGAAAAATGAGAGGAGGCAGAGAGCTCGAGTTAACCCCGGTGGGGTATATTTACTGAAGATAGTTGTGTGTGTGCTGTACAAAGGTAAACAGAAACAGATACAATAGTTGGTATTAATAATGATATCCAATATAGATAATAAACAATAATTAGCAATTCAATTCATCCTCAATATTACAATAAGAAATCATAATCAATAGCCGATCTACAATAATCAATATTCATAATGAAATCATTCATAATCATAAAGTTATAATTTGTAATATAAGGAATTAAAGCATCAAATAATATATATATAATAAACAGTTAAGCAGAGAAACAATTCATTATTCATATGTTCAATAAGTAGAAAACTAAAAGGCAATAAACATAACTCAAATGCACTGCTTATAAACTCAGGTGCAAACAAATAAACAGGTGTGAATTACGCGAGTGGTGCAGTCAAATCCAACATAATGTGTAGTCCAGACCATATAATAAGTGGCACATCGTCTCTCAATGCGCTTGTTAGCCCATGCTGGGAGAGCAAACATATTGATGGCCCATTGATGGCCCACTCATCTTCAATAGCATTAGGATCAAAGGACTCACGTTTGTTTGGTAGACGCACACATGGAAGGGTTTGGAGAATGGTGAATTTGAGAAGATCAGGAGGTTTCCGGGGTGGATTGTTTGTGGTGAGGATCTGAACCAGAATGAGTAGAGTAGGTGTGGTTAAATAGTCCCCAGCAGCTGGGTGCGGCCGGAGAGCAAGCTGCCATTCAATCCTGATTTGATTGAGGTGATTGAGATGACATCATGACATCATGATTTCTCCTTGAGTCTTTTAACAGCCACCCCGGAATTTTGGTAAATTCCAATCCATCCAAAGGCTCAATCCTTTTCCTCCTCGGACACCTCAGGAAGAGGAACTATTCTGGCTACAGGCCGGAGATAAGTCCGGTTCTTCACCTGAACCTCAACCGTTCGGACACGACCATCGCGACCAGGAATGGTCTTGGTGACACGTCCGGTTGGCCAGGAGGCCCGAGGCAGTTGGGGTCCACGATCATGACCACTTGACCTTCGGTCAGGTTTGCAGTTTCCTGTCTCCATTTCCCTCTATGTTGAAGACTCGGTAAGTAGTCTCGGATAAATCGGGCCCAAAAGTGGTCGGCCAAGATCTGGCTGTGCCGCCAGCGGCGTTTCCCGATGAGATGGTGGTCGGCGTACATGGCTTGAGGCATCCCGACGGCGGGGTGATTGGATCAGGATCAGCGATATCCGAGGAGAGGTAACCAAGGGGCTTCGAATTTAGTATTCCCTCAACCTCTATGAGAACAGTTCGCAGGACAGTCTCACTGAAGGTTTGGTCCCCTAAGACGACCTTCAGGGCAGTCTTGACGGATTTGATCTCCCGTTCCCATGTGCCTCCGAAATGCGGCGCACCCGGTGGGTTGAATTTGAAGTAGATCTGGTGATCGGATAACTGGTCCTGAAGCTGGGGCTCCATGGCTCGGAAAGCTTCCTCTAGCTTTGTTTCTCCTGCCCTGAAGTTCGTGCCTCTATCGGCGAGGACCTCAAAGGGTGTCCCTCGTCTGGAAATGAACCGTCTCAAGGCCATCAAGAATGCTTCGGCATCCAGACTCTCGTAGATCCAGATGGACACATCTGGTTGTCATACACTTAAAGATGATGCCCCAGCGCTTCTCCACTCGTCGGCCGATCTTTATGGTGAAGGGTCCGAAGCAATCAACTCCTGTTGACCAGAAAGGAGGCTTGTATAATCGTAGACGAGCTGGAGGTAAATCCGGCATCTTGGGCACCACTGTCCTGGCTCTCCATTTCTGGCACTCCATACAAGCAAACTGGTGCTTGCGAATGGCTCCTCGCCCTCCAATTATCCAGTACTTCCGTCGGATTTCACCATAGACTCTCTCCGGCCCTGGGTGAAGGAGATTGGCATCATAACTCCTAATGAGGAGCCTGGTTAGGGGATGTCTGGAGTCAAGGATGATTGGGTGAATAGCATCGGGGTCCAAGTCTTCAGCCCGCCTCAATCTGCCTCCAACTCTGATCAGCTCAAGGGCCTGGTCATACTCCGGGGCAAGTGAGATGAGACGGCTGTCCTTAGACACCTCCTTCCCAGCCTTTAGAGCTTTCAATTCTTCAGGAAAGCTGATCGCCTGAGACTGCTGTAACTGAACTGTCTCTGCGGTGATAGATGGTGAGGGAGCCACCCCGTCAACATCCTCACGGGTAGCAGCGATCAGCTCCTCCCAAGTTTGGAACTCTGCAGGGCTGGAGCATTTGTTGGTGTGGAAGAGATCTTAAAGCATTGGAAGGATTTCCTCAACTCCGGGTCTTCACCAGATGGTGGGATGGCAGCAGACAGATGAGCTGGCCATCTATCCTCTGGTTCCAATAGGAAAGGGGGTCCGACAGTCCACCGACTAGGTTGCGCAAGGTGTTGGAGAGTTTTCCCACGGGTAATATCGTCAGCGGGATTCTGTGCACTGTTGACGTATTTCCAGTTGTCGACTTTCGTCAGCTCTTGAATCTCCGAAATACGTGTCCCGACGAAGACTTTATACCTGCAGGATTCGGACTTGAGCCAGGTGAGTACTGTGGTGGAATCACTCCAGTAGGTGACTTTCTCTATTGGCAGGGTGAACTCGGCCATTAAGGTAGTGGCCAGCTGGGCACCAGACAGGGCGGCACTGAGTTCCAGTCGAGGCATGGAGGTTTGGCGCTTTGGTGCGACCCGGGACCGTGCCATGAAGGAGACATGGATGTTTCCGTCTTCATCTGTCACACGGAGGTACGAGACTGCACCATATGCCCGTTCAGATGCGTCGCAGAACACATGGAGTTCATACCTGGATCCTGGTCGGTCAGCACCTGATGGCACATAACACCTTGGCATTTGCACCTTCTCGATCTCTGATAACTCCGACTCCCAGGACGTCCATCTCTCCACCAACTCAGCCGGATGGATAGGTTCATCCCAGTCCCTCTTGGTGTGCCACAGGTCCTGGACTAGTACTTTGGCTCGAGTCGTGTATGGGAGGATATAGCCGAGCGGGTCGTATTGGCTGGCTAGGGTCCGGTATATGCTGCGTAGCGTGGGGGTCTCTGTGCTCAGAGCAGAGCGGTGCCGGTAACCCAGGGTATCTGGAACACAGCTCCATCTCAGTCCTAGAGTGGACTCTTGAGGGTCAGTTCCAGATTGGGAGAGCCATAGGTCAGTGCTGTTTGACCTAGCTTCTGGTGGAAGATGCTGGACAACTTCTGCTGCATTGCTAGCCCACTGGCGCACCTCAAAGCCTCCTTTGGCCAAGATACAGCGGACTTTGTCCAGGAGTGCTTTGGCTTCTGCAGTGGAGGGCAGGCTCTGTAGGCAATTGTCCACATAGAATGCCTTCTCTACAGAGTCCTGGATTTCGGGACAACTGTCCGGATGGTCTCTGGCATGTCTTTGGAATATATGGCGCAGCAAGGGCTGCATGTCGTGCCGAAGGGGAGTACACGTCACTCATAGACAGTGGGAATAGCATCTTTCACTTCTCTCCATATGAAACGCAGCAGTGCAGTGTCTGAAGGCAGCAGGCGTATCTGGTGGAACATGGACTTTATGTCTCCGCTGATGGCCGTAGAATGCTGCCGGAAGCGGATGAGGACCCCAAGCAATGAGGGACCCAGGGTTGGGCCAGGAAGCAAACAGTCATTCAGGCTTTGTCCAGCAACCCGGAAGGAGCAATTGAAGACAAGACGGTTCTTTCCACCGTGCTGTCGGACGATATGATGAGGAAGATGCCAGCTCTCACTCTGAGAATTCTCCCCATCACCTGCCGGCACCACCTCGGATACATATCCTGCCTTCACTAGCTTCTGGATCTCATTGTTGTGGACTTCAGCCAGCTCCGGGTTCCTTTCTAGTCTACGCTCGGTTCCACGGAGTAGTGGGAAGACGACCCCTGGTGTAGTGCAGAGAGGAGGGTGGTTGGGAACTCTCAACAGTGGGGTTGCGTACCGTTGGACTTCCTCACTCTCAGGGATGATGGTGGTGCACTTGTCCAGAAGGTCCAGGGCATAGGTGTCATGCTTGGATCGGGTTACCTCCTTGGGATTCCGATGTGGGAACGTGTCCATTTTCCAGAGTAACTCCACATTCCGAAGGAGCTCAGCGGAGAGGTTAGGCGATGGAGCTGGGCTACTCCTCGTGAAGAGGGTCCATGCTTGCTGTACCCCATGGGCATGGGTGAAGGGATGGGCTGGACCTTGTACTGCCCAACCCAAGGATGTGTGGATAGCAACAGGCCCTCCTGTAGGCCCTGTCACCACCGGCTCGATCGGGGTAATGAGATACGGGTAGTCAGACCCGATAAGGAGGAGAGGCTTCACGTTGACCAGGTTAGGCAGTGGGAGTCCCTCAAGGTGGGCATAGTGCTTCTGTAGGGCACTCCCTTGACAGGTATGTTCAGCGAGATCGAGTTCTTTGGCAGTGAAGGCATTTTCAATCGGATACACCAGGTCAGGTCGACCGGTAGGGGAAATGGAGAAGGCTACTGTTGTGCCCTTCACCTGAAGCACATCTTGTCTCACCGTCCTTAGGTTAAGGGTCTCTGGCGTCCCCTTCAGGTTAAGCTGCTGGACTGCAGCCGGGAGAATGATGGTCCTTTCAGAACCATCATCTAAGACGGCAAACGCATCTGTGCTTCGTTGTCCATTCCTCAAGGTGACCTTCACCACCTTTAACATGACCTTGGCTGAACAGTTGGGTTGGTCAACGTACAACTTCTTGGTTGCTGCTCCCACCATATACATGCTCTGCTCCTTTAGGAAGTGAGGTATGATATCGTGCAGAATGGTTAGATGGATCTCCTTGCATCGGTTGCAAGGTCTCTTTAAGGTGCAGGTCTCCACCTTATGGGTCCGGGCACACTTGTAACATCGGTCACCGGCGGTGATCCAAGTGGTTAGCTGGGGCTGAGTGAGCTTTTGGACTTTGGGACAGGAGCCCAGGAAGTGGCCTGTGGCATTGCAGTAAGGGCAATAGGGCTGGAATTTAGGGCTCTGGAATTTGGGGCTCTTGCTCTTCTGAGGAGAAGCGTTCTTCCCATCCTCAGAGCTGAAGTACATGGTTGTGGGGTTAGGCTTTCGGGGAGGAGCTTTCCTGTCTTCAGACTCCTTCCTCATCGCCGCAGTAGTGGCTGAGGTGGTAGCCTGTTGGGCTGATCTTGGCTTTGGCTTTAACTTCCAGCCAACTGGACAGATCTTTAAGGACATATGTACGGCTTGAGCCCTCCTTCAGAATGCTTCGTTTCAAACAATGTTCAATGAAATTGTCTCGGAGGTAAGGGGGAAGCTTGCAGAGCAGTGTCAACATGGGAACCACATTTGAGGACATTACAGTTTCCTCCCTCGACGGACTCCAACATGGAAGTCAGGGACCGGACTGCTAAGGCAAAGTTCTGGAAAGCAGTAGCATCCCCTGCTCTGACAGGAGGTCCCTCAAATATTCTATTGAGCTAATTTTAGACCAGCTGACGAGGCTCTCCATATCTCGCCTTCAGGGCTTGGAGGGCTGATGTATATGGAGTTGGGGAGTGCATATAGGATTTGGCCAGGGTGTATGCACTAGGAAGATGGAGATGATCCAGCAGTACCTGGTATTTATATTGTTCAGAGAGATGACTGTGGATCCCGAGCAAGCTTTTCAGGGCCATCTCCAGCAGAATGAAGTCACTTTCCTTCCCACTCTTGAAGTAAGGGAGTTTGGGCCGGGGGACCCCATACGCTGATGCCACCAGCAGTTCCATAAGTCCGGGTGCCTGTCCATCTTGGGCAAACTGTAAAGCAGCAACAGGTGAGGGGTTGCTCTGCACCACATTGGTGCGTCCATATTCACGGGATAGCTGCTCTGCTCGTCCATTGGAGAGACCAGATTCTGGTCGAGGGAGCCTCGGAACTGTAGGTGGTGGTAATTGCCGGTAAGGAGACAGATTGGATTCCTCTTCATGGATAGATGGCATAGGAGTTCTGAGCATCCCATCCGAGATGATGAGTTGGTGCGGCTGCTCTCTCCCATCCTCTCTCGACGACTCCACATTGAAGGGTCCAACGCCAGGCGCTGCTCTCCCGCTCTTATGTCTGCTGACGTCCTGTTGGTCGACGGACACTTGTTAGTCTGCGTAGGCCTGCGGGTCGACGTATGCCTGCTGTTGATTGACATCCTCCTGTTGGTTAACGTCCTCCGGCGGTTGGTTGACGCCCTCAGGTTGGTTGTCCTCCTCCGGTCCCAGATCCTCTTGTTCGTTCCTCTCCAGGAAAGATGAGACGAGCCGGGCCTCTTCCAGTTTCTGTTTGGCATATCTTAGACGCCGCTGTTGAGTCAGGTGCTTGGCGATGTACTCCCGCTCCTGCAGGTCCCTCCGAGTACGCTCCTCCAAGATGCGACATCTCTCGTCCGCAGCTCGGTCCTCTTCGATTTGACATTCGATCTCTTGTAACGCCATTTGTCGCTTCCTTTCCTTTAGTGCGGCAACTTGGGTTTCGAAAAGGGCCAATGACCGACCGCTGTGGTGACTTCTATGGCTGGAGGCTCCGGAGCGGTGGCCGGAACTTGCCCGGCTGGCGGCTACTTCCACTGCCTGTACGTTGGGTGCAGGTGGCCCTTGTTCTGGCACAAACGCTGCAGGTGGCGGTTCTCGCCGAGGCTCCATCCTCCGGTGGTGGTGAGGCAACCCTTCAACCAATAAGGAGGTGCCTGTTGACTCATCTGGTGTCTGGTTGCCTTGGCTATAGTGGAAACTGAAGCCTTTCCCTGGGGCTGCTTCTTCTCCTTCGTCTTGGTTCCTGGCTCTTTCACCTCCACTTGAACCTCTTTCTTCTCCTTCTCTCCATTCTCCTCTTCAGCTTCAAGCAAGGGTAAGTCTCTGGTCTCCTCTTGACCTGCCATCGGTTCAGTCACATCCGGTTCGAAGGACCATTGAAAGAATGTCTATAGGGGTATTGTTCAGGTGGAGTGACTGACAGGGTGAGCAGGTGATAGTCACGGGTCAGGCTGACCATATAAGGAAAATGAGAGGAGGCAGAGGCAGAGAGCTCGAGTTAACCCCGGTGGGGTATATTTACTGAAGATAGTTGTGTGTGTGCTGTACAAAGGTAAACAGAAACAGATACAATAGTTGGTATTAATAATTACATCCAATATAGATAATAAACAATAATTAGCAATTCAATTCATCCTCAATATTACAATAAGAAATCATAATCAATAGCCGATCTACAATAATCAATATTCATAATGAAATCATTCATAATCATAAAGTTATAATTTGTAATATAAGGAATTAAAGCATCAAATAATATATATATAATAAACAGTTAAGCAGGGAAACAATTCATTATTCATATGTTCAATAAGTAGAAAACTAAAAGGCAATAAACATAACTCAAATGCACTGCTTATAAACTCAGGTGCAAACAAATAAACAGGTGTGAATTACGCGAGTGGTGCAGTCAAATCCAACATAATGTGTAGTCCAGACCATATAATGAGTGGCACATCGTCTCTCAATGCGCTTGTTAGCCCATGCTGGGAGAGCAAACATATTGATGGCCCATTGATGGCCCACTCATCTTCAATGTTGGTAGACGCACACATGGATGGGTTTGGAGAATGGTGAATTTGAGAAGATCAGGAGGTTTCCGGGGTGGATTGTTTGTGGTGAGGATCTGAACCAGAATGAGTAGAGTAGGTGTGGTTAAATAGTCCCCAGCAGCTGGGTGCGGCCGGAGAGCAAGCTGCCATTCAATCCTGATTTGATTGAGGTGATTGAGATGACATCATGACATCATGATTTCTCCTTGTCTTTTAACGAATGTGTTGTGGATGTTTCCAGCTTGGTAGATGATTCACTCAACTGACCATTCCTTTAATCTCTTTCTTTCAGACTAACAGCACCCATGCCATCTACTCCAACAGTTTATTTTTCTACCTTATTAATGCCTCAACTCCCAAGAGTTTTCCCTTCTCCTGTGCCTATCCCCTGGACACAGAGACCAGCCTAAATGGGGCCATCAGACCATACATTCAGTAAGTAACCTATTTTCAGAGTTGTTATTAACAGTGGGAACACTGTTTACATAGTACTGTACACTATGTACTACATAGTGCCAACATTGCATCCACAGAAGATAATTGATTAATGACAGATATCAAACTAAATAAGGTTTACATTGAAGTGTGTTTTAAATTGTTATTCTGCATTCAGTCAAGCTTCAGTGAAGATTAATATGTGCAGGAAAACTTACCAGAATATATCAACCATACGCTGATACAAATTTGAAATAATGTAAATAGCATATGAATATTCCTTTTCAAGACAGTTCTCAATGTGTGCTTGGACAGACCAACCAAATGAGAGATAGCTGTATGGTCACAGCTAATAACTATTATATTTAGCATATTGGTTGACCTTCAGTATCTATTATGCTAGTTCCAAAACTATGCAAAAATATTATCCTTACTGAATGGAACTGAATCCAATCTTGAAAATCAAACAAAACACAGAATGCTTTAGAAAATATTTGTATACACACAAGCTAAACATGCCAGAACACAGGTACAGGATGATCCTTTAAGTGCCATGTTTCCTTGACAGGACAGAAGGTCGTGGTGTTGAAGGTGGCATTTCAGGTGTGGGTTCACAAGCCAATGCCTCCATGATCTTGTTCCAAGACTCCAACTACACAGAGCCTTACCCAGCAGGTCCAGTCCCCCTGCCAGTGGGCTCTGTCCTGTATGTAGGAGTATCTGTACAGGAAACAGATCCAAGTTTGGTGGTCGTTCTGGACGACTGCTATGCCACTCACACCTCCAACCCTGATGCCCCTGTGCAACACTTCCTCATTAAAAACAAGTATGTTTCATTCTTTAGTATCAGCAGATGGTTTGTCACAGTTTGTGTAGTCATGGGTATCCAGAAGGTGGCATACCGGTTTTCTGTTCCAGTTCAGTTTCCCATGGCTTCGTTTGATTGGCCGAGCCAATGACAGTGTTATGTGTTTCCAGTTCAAATCTGTTCAAACAAAGCCATGGGTAACTGAACTGTAACTGGAAACAGGTATTGTTATGGAAAAATATAAACTTCACATCAATATAAAGGAAATAATTCCACAGAGAGTAGAGTGGATGAATCAGCATATATTTATTATACTATACGAGAGCTCTCGGAGACTGCCTACATGCAGCCTCCCGATTGCTCAGTTGTGTGTTTCCTTTATACACAAGAAGAGAACACAAATAGCTGGAGGTGTGGTTAGTGGACAGAGTCATACATGGCTCTATTTAGAAATAGTTACTCTGACAGGATACCAACAGGTGAGAACACGGTCTGTCTACTACTGCAAACTCTGTAAATAGACCTACAAACAGCAGAGTGTGCAAATGTCCTTTCTTTAGAAGGCTCATAGAAGTTTATAACCATAATCATACAGGCAATAGTGTAGTTTTCATATAATTGCCATTATAATCCTCCCTTTGATTCAAATAGAATCATAGACCAAGAGATATGAAATACTAGACTGTAATGATATATTACTACAATTATTTACTCTCTAGACCTCACCTGTGGGCCTCTGAATTCCAACCAGTATTTTCCAGAAGCCTAATAGTTCTATGTACATCCTAAAAAGGAGAAATACATTCATGGCATTTAATGTCCACTAACACAACCACTCCTTACAAAGAAATATGGAAACATACAAGACACTTCTGATCGCTGGTAGGGGCGAAAACCCTTTTCTGTCTGCATTCTTTGGGGAAATTCCACCTACGATCCTCTGTATTGTTTTTCCGAGCGACCACTTGTAAGCCAGCAATCAGGTGTGTTTTTGTTTTTGTTTCTTCACATGAGCTCAAATGTCAATGAGTCTCTCTTCTCTCCTCTTGGCTACAGTTCCTCGTGGCTACAGTTCTAGTTTGTATGGCATGTGTCTTTTTGTCTTTGTTTGGGCACCGACAACTGCACTTGCTTGGCCTCCGGTAGCCTGGAACCAGACAAATCTGCCATCGCATATTATTTTTGTCGACCAGGCTTGGCTCACAGTGCTCCTCCCAACCAGTGCACCCATCACAGCTGTCACTGGGGATACAAGATAGTGGGCACTAGGGACATCCGGGCACCTTTGCTGCAAAATTGGCTACTTTCACAGTCACTGGTCACTGGTCACTGGTCCCTGTATATCCTTTGGTTTTCCATAACTGTAAAAAACAACTTGTGCAGGTAATTGTGCTTCACATAGATTGGTTCCACTGTAAATTAATAAGTTTGTTATATAGATTTCTTTTTCAATTTTTTAGGACCTGGACAACAATTTCTAGAATGTGTATATAGGACAGCAAGCAGACAGTGTATGATGTGCGAGTAAAAAACTATACAATTATACAATTGCTCAAGATACAAACCAAACTCCTTATGTGGGAAATGTCATTTCCAAACACATCTCCTGATATCTCCAGATTACTCTATTGGATTTCAAACTGCAAAATAGACAAACTTCACAACAGCTTTGGTTATGTCAAATCCTAACTCTAACCTTAAAATAATTGTTTTATCCTATATGTGTGCCTGATAACACTTCTAAGTACTTCCTTTAACTTAGTCATTAAATGTATCTTAAACACAGTTGCCCAATTACTGGTTCACAACCTTTTCTATGCTTATTCTACAGGTTATTTGACCAAACTATGAATCTGTAATTTTACTTAATCCTTGTCCCTCTAGTCCTTGTAATGGCAAGGGGAAACTTATACCAGTCTTATTACATGGTATTGTCAAAATGAATGTTTCACTGTATGGTGATGTCAACACTAATAGGAATCACCATTACAAGATAATCAATCTATAGTCTAATAAATAGTCACAATAAATATTTTCAATAATGGATGAAATCTGTTACATTTCCATACCTCCAGTTGTTCATTAGTGGGAGTGTTGTCTTACCACTGCAGACGTAATGTTGAACTTCAACATCTCCTGTAATTGCATTTTGTCCACAGACATCACAATGCATTGCACTAACATTCATTGTTTTAGACATGTTAGGTTTTTAGTAGAGTTAGTTCATTTCTCCATATTAACAAGACCCATACGATGGAAGGGAAATAAATGCTTATTAACATTTCACCACAACACAGTATTGCAAAGATACCCGCCATCCATTACTCTGCACCTGAAAAAGAGCATCGGTCCAAGATTGGTCCTCCCCTTGACAAGTAGGAAAAAACAATTAGCATTAGAATGACGTACAACATTTGTAACCAGATATCAGCCTTCCTATTAGAAAAACAGCAATTTGGTTAGCATGATTTTCTTTCACCTCAAAGTTCTCATTACTCAGAAACCCTCCATTATAAACTTGTACCTTTTAGGTTTACCAAAACTGTGGTTGTAATGCATTCAACATTCTTCCAAACATACCAGTGATTCTCAAACCATTTGCCTTCCTTAAAAAACTACTTGAGAGACACCCCTGGTCCACTCATACAAGTTCACATACCCGGGTATCATCCATTCTCATCAGACTTGCTCCGCATCCTTGAATACCAACTCGTGGCCTTGTGGCCTCAGAGTGTCCGCCCCGAGACCGGGAGGTCAGCTCACACCCGGCCTAGTCACACCAAAAACTCTAAAAATGGGACCCAATGCCCCCTGCCTTGCACTCAGCATTAAGGTTTGGATTGGGGTCCGTCCCTGTGACACACTAGTGTCATGTCCAGGGGGTGTATTGTTCAATACACTGCCTCACACTAAGGACACATACTGATTGGTGATGCTGTTACTCTGCTTAAATATCTCCTAATAAATTGTCCTCCTTCTCCTTCATCATGACTGTATATAATATTTTCCACAATATTTGGCTATTCATTATCTCCATTCTTAACTGTTCACTGATGACTCAGCAGGGATCAGCTGCTCACTGACCCAGCAGGGGACCCACTGGCCAATAATAACTGAAAAGGACTGAAAACAGGTGACAAAAACAAAGCCTACTTTTGTACTACCCCCCTTTCCTAATAGCCTACTCCCCCCTTTGAGAAGCACTGAACCAACGTAGGAATGTAGTAACACTCGATGTATCCTATAGTAGGTTATTACATTATTTTATCACTAAAGGTACTTCATGTATGACATATATATTATATATACATCGTACTACTAGTTCAATATGTAGTCTTTTTCAGCAATATTATACTTTTTATTAGTCTATACTTCTTTATCTTCACTCTCTCCCAGTGTATAATTACATTACACCAACAAGGATGAGATGAGTTTTGTATAGACAAAAACTGAAGTGACTGATACTTTTTACAGTGGAGCTAATTACCTTGTGCCACAGTATCCTACTATAGGACAGTGGTGTAAAGTAACCAAGTACATTTACTCAAGTAATGTCCTGAAGTACATTTTTGATTGCCAATTCTCACCACTTGTCCTTTTCCCACTACACTTTTTGAAAACTTTTGGTTACTAGAACTTATAGATATAAATTAAAATATACATTAACCACTTTAGTCCTATTTTATACATAGGCTATTTGAAAATAGTCAATCCAGTTCATATTGCAACACGTTGTGAGCATGAGATATGTTACTTTGCAATACTTTCACTTTTGGTACTTTAAGTATATTTTTATTGCCAATACTTTTATACTTTTATTTAAGTAACATTGCGAATACAGGCCTTATACTTGTAACAAAGTATTTCTACCTTGGTGTATTGATAGTTTTATCCAAGTAAAATGTGAGTACTTCTTACACCACTGCTACAGGACTCATGAAATAAACCCTGTACTGGCTGACAGTATGATTCAACTAATATACTCCTGCACTCTGACTTGTCTCTCCCTATTCTGTCTATCCTTAATAACAAACCCTATTCCTAACCTCTTCAATTACTGACATTGTAGTCGTCACACGAAGAAACTGCTGTCTTAATATAGTCTCCCAAATACTCTTATTGTTGTTGAGTGTGGCCCCTGTGGGGGCCACCACAGCTGTGATCTGGCTATTATTGGTCAGACCACAAAGTAACTAATAAATACACTCTGTGGCATCTCCTCTCTGCATGCAAGTTTGCATTTTCGTGCTAGATGCGTCTTATAAGTCTCATAAATGTCCTTTTCCTAAATAGTCTGGTTCACTATGTAATTTTGTTGGATTTTTTTGAAGATTTGCAAAACTATACATTTTTGGAAAGGTTATTGTCTAAGGAATCAGAAAATCAATGTTGCCATTTGCCCAGATGTGTATACGGCGGCCATATTGGCAATTACAAAATGGCCACCCTAAAATGTACGTTTTTTAATATCTCGGCCTCTAAATAAGCTGGAACATTGATTTTAACTGCTAAACCTACATTTTCAGGGTCAAGGAATCCAATGGTGCAAGTTATTATTTCATTTTTTTTTATCATCCCATTGACATAATCCACCATATGGGTAAAAAACAGCACAGCCCAGGCAGTCAGTCAGATACTAACTGTTCTTTTTATTTATTTTAACTGTGAACTTTGGATGTTTGTGTAACCATATTAAACATCATGACATGTGTAATCATAGACAGTCTCTATGCATCATCATAATCATCATCATCATCATCATCATCACTTTCGTGCATCACAGCTTGGGAATCGTCATCGTTCTGGCACTGGCTGCTGCACTGACACATTTCAGTACAGGCTAAGTCCTTAGCTTTGCAGGAACATCTGCCAGAAGAACAGTCAGATTTACACTTGCATCTCAAGGATGGCCTTTGGAGCTGGGAGGACCTCTGTGGTCGTTGGTTTCAGCATGCCATCCAAGTGTTTGAAGTACCCATTTTGCAGGGGATCCAGCTGTGGATCCTGCAGAGCAATGGCTGCTTGTGCCCATGCCCTTGTTTGGACATGGACTCTCAAGATGTGCTGCTTCAGAGCTCCAGGTGTTGGAGGGAGCTTGTCACTTTCTGCCCTGTGTTTGCAGAACAGATGCCATCGCAGTTCAGGGATTGTCTTGATGTTGATACCCTTGTGTTGACAGCTCCAGTGTTGACAGCATTCCTTCTGTCACTTCTGCTTCATCCAAAAGCACTCCAGACCCAACTTTTCCCAGCCCGGATATATGGAACAGGCGTGCGGACGCCGAGGACGGGCCGACGGCAGGCCGACGGCAGGCGAGAAAGAGGCCTCCGGTCGGACACGGCCGGGCGGCCTGGCACCCTGGAGGTCCTCGGCGAGCCCAGGACGATCTGGGCTCGGCAGTGGCCCCCTCCTTTGAAATTCTCTCCCGGGACTATCGGCAACCTTTCCCAGCCCGGATATATGGACCAGCATGCGGACGCTGGGGACGAAACGCAGGCAGGCCGCCCCAGATTGCGGGCCTGCCGGCGGCCGCTAGTCGCTGCACTGTGACCCGGGAACCAGGCCGCCCGAAGGCCGTGGAACCCACTACGTTCTGACCGATTGGCACTCGTAGCCCGCCTCTTGCAAGGGCCCCGCCGGCACCTTGTGTGCTTCGGCGGACGCTGCTTGCAGCCTGCGGGCCCAACCAGGCACGGAGGGACCACGTGCGGAGAGGCCCCGGCCTGTCCTCCGCACTCCTCCGCGGCCGACACCGGCCTAACGAGACCGAGACGCCCCGTCTGCCCTAGTTGCCCTGCCACGGACCGTGGCAGGGACCCGCGGTCGGCCTCGCCTCGAGCCCCATCACGGGGCTCGGCAAGGAGATCCGTTTGCCACAGGGGCGCGCTCCGGAGACTCGTTTCTCAAACCCTGCGTGTGTCGCGTACTCCGGCGACCGACCAAACAGCTGCGAAACGGGCCATGGGCGCCGATCCCCCGTAACATCCTGTCGACCTGGGTAGAGGGCAAAGGAGGATGTGGCAACCGTCGCAGTGCGCGCCACCGGGAGCTCCCGCCGCCCCTCTCACGGGGGGCCTTGGCGGTCTCCGCGGACCGGCAACCCCACGGTGCGCGCCTCAGCTGGGCGCGCTCTCCGCGGCGGAACAGGAGGCCTACCTGGTTGATCCTGCCAGTAGCATATGCTTGTCTCAAAGATTAAGCCATGCATGTCTAAGTACAAACGGCTTGTACAGTGAAACTGCGAAAGGCTCATTAAATCAGTTATGGTTCCTTTGATCGCTCCTCAGTTACTTGGATAACTGTGGTAATTCTAGACCTAATACATGCAAACGGGCGCTGACCTTCGGGGATGCGTGCATTAATCAGATCCTAAACCCTCGCGGCGCGGCGCTCTCGGGCGCCGCGTCGTCCGCTTTGGTGACTCTGGATAAACTCGGGCAGATCGCCCGCCCTCGTGGCGGCGATGTGTCATTCGAGTGTCTGCCCTATCAACTTTCGATGGTACGCTACGTGCTTACCATGGTGACCACGGATAACGGGGAATCAGGGTTCGATTCCGGAGAGGGAGCCTGAGAAACGGCTACCACATCCAAGGAAGGCAGCAGGCGCGCAAATTACCCACTCCCGGCACGGTGAGGTAGTGACGAAAAATAGCAATCCAGGACTCTTTGGAGGCCCTGTAATTGGAATGAGTGGACTTTAAATCCTTTGACGAGGAGCCATTGGAGGGCAAGTCTGGTGCCAGCAGCCGCGATAATTCCAGCTCCAATAGCTTTAATATCTTAAATATCTTGCTGCAGTTAAAAAGCTCCTAGTTGGATCTCGGGATCGAGCTGACGGTCCGACGCCAGTCGAGTCACCGTCCGTCCCTGTCCCTGCCTTCCGGCGCCCCCCCCGATGCTCTGAGTGTCCTGCTTGGGGTCCGGAGCGTTTACTTTGAAAAAAATAGTGTTCTAAGCAGGCCCGAGTCGCCTGAATACCGCAGCTAGGAATAATGGAATAGGACCCTGGTTAATTTTTTTACTTCCTTGTTAACTTAAAACTTAAAAATTCAGTATCTAGGCTCCTGAGTACTTTTTTTTTCTCAATGAAACATCTGAAATAACTCTGGCATTCAATGTGTTAACTACTTTCGCGGCCCCGTGTGGTTGGCGACTAACTTCTTAGAGGGACAAGTGGCGTTCAGCCACACGAGAAGGAGCAATAACTGGTCTGTGATGCCCTTAGATGTCCGGGGCCGAAATTATTCCCCATGAACGAGGAATTCCCAGTAAGCGCAAGTCACCAGCTCGCGTTGATTAAGTCCCTGCCCTTTGTACACACCGCCCGTCGCTACTACCGATCGGATGGCTTAGTGAGGTCCTCGGACGGGCCCCGCCGGAGTCGGTCACGGCCCCGGTGGAGCGCTCGGAAGACGCCCGAACATGACTATCTAGAGGAAGTAAAAGTCGTAACAAGGTTTCCGTAGGTGAACCTGCGGAAGGATCATTACCGTTCTGTCCGGCACCCTCGCGCGGGGGTCTGGAATGCCTGAACATGCCACAACATAAAATAATTAACAAATACAGTCTGAGGGCAATGATTACTGGCCTTTTGTACAGTCACTGCAAATAAAATGCTTGCAACGGGAACTACTTGGTGTGTGGATCTACTCTCAAGTATAGTGTAAGCTACACTTTTTGATTCAGCACCCATCCTAGTAGTATTGGGATGTGCATGTCTTTGTAATAATTTCCGCAATTAATATCAGCCACAGTTTGATCATTTTGGACACACTTATGGAAGCTTAGAGTAGCAATAATACAAAAACAAAAATGTCTTTAAAAGTATCAGTGGTAAGTTAACATTTTATTTAATTTGAATGAGCAAGTGAAACATGTTTTTAGGAACAGCTGGAATATGAATTGATAAATGATTTTCTTATTTCAAAGATATTGCAAGAAAACAACCATATCTGGTCATTTTGGACTCAGTCATGCATCTAAGGGTTAATGTTGTAAAGTTTTGTAGCTTTATAATTACCACCTTTGGATTCCTCGACACTGAAAATGTAGGTTTAGGAGTTAAAATCAATGTTCCAGCTTATTTAGAGGCCGAGATATTAAAAAACATACATTTTATGGTGGCCATTTTGTAATTGCCAATATGGCCGCCATATACACATCTGGGCAAATGGCAACATTGATTTTCTGATTCCCTAGACAATAACCTTTCCAAAAATGTATAGTTTTGCAAATCTTCAAAAAAATCCAACAACATTTTAAATCAAAGCATAAGGAACCAGACTAAAAGTAGTATTAGCCATCGGAACTGTATATAGTAAATACTCCAAATTCAGTGTGAGCAACATACACTTACACACTATAATTGCTCTATAGATTTCCAATTTAGCATGTTTTATGATAATTTGATAGTTGATTTATTAGCAGTTGTACCATCTGATCATATCGACAAGCCACTAGTTTCTGTCAAATAAAATCATCTCGCCTACGAAATATTAAGACTATGTAGCTATAGACGTTAATTTTCAGGGATCGTTAATACATTATCTCTATAGGCCTAAACTTGTCCGGGATTAATTAATACATTATGTTCATAGGCCTAAACTAATAAGCCTGCTACTCACCTACTCACTGTGAGACCACCAATGCAACACCATCACACCCGCACTTCACATAGAGGACAACAGCTAACAGTCCCATGAAAAGAAAAGCAAAGTCATTTCATTAGTTCATCATGGCTGTTGAGTCGATGCATGTCCCACCCTAATGCATGTGCCTCAGGAATGCTTGTTCAGAGTCCTCCATGTTGCAAGCCACATAAAGAAAGCCACCTGTCCATTGCCTCCTAGGTCACTGAAATCTGCTCCTGTCAGTCCCAAAATGTCACTGGAAAACATCCCATCCTCGTCGCCAAATGTTATAGCAATATTAATAATAATATTCCATTCAGGTGAAGTTTCAGATCATTTATTAGGAAGATGTCAGCAGAGCGCAACAGCATACAGATCATGAGAAGCAGGCCTCCAGGCCTGCTCCAGCAGTCCCTCCTCCAGCCCCTCAGGGCACAAGCCTCCTGAAGTGTCATATGCGACACCTTTTATACACAAAGATCTCTCCCCTAAATGTAGATAAATATAAACAGGCTATACTAAGTAACAGTACCATAGAGCTGACTGGTTAAATTAGCAATGACCATGTATAGTATCACAGGACAAATTACATGCTGACACAGAGCAGAATGTGGAAATAGACCTTTGTATCAATTGTTGAATGACAGGAACAGAAGCTGTGAAAAGAACCCTGCTGTGTGGCTACTATTCTAGGGCCAAAATATAGAACAGGTTGGCATTCTGAAATAGCCATTACAGTCCAGAGTTTTTTGTTTTTGTACATCCATCCATCTTCTTTTGTACATGAATAATCATATTCATGTACATACGACAGGTGATTTATAGAATGCCAAATCAATAGACATTTTCCTACCTACATGTTGATATAGCTATATATTTACTCAACCATTTACTGTATGATCAATCAGACAAAAATATCAGGAGACAGGACGTGCGACTTATAACTGATGCATAATTGCCTGACACAGAAGGCATCACTGACTCTGCCGTTAACCTAATAATAATATCCAAAGTAGATCTACTTGTTTGGGTTTGAGAGCTCTCTCTCTCTCTCATTTTCTAGAATTTAGTATATGTGAAATCTTTTATCTGGTTGGACGTTAAATCTCTGTTTTTCAAGGCAAAGGGCCCTTAGCACGCTGGCTAATTGGGGCGATACGCGTGTCTAAACACTTCTCTCCCTTCTAAACGTTAAAAGGCCAGAGACTATGCAGTCAAAACAAATATTTCCACATTTATGGCCAATGCCCAGTTGACAATTTTTTTTGTAGATATCAGCTTTTATCTAAAATTCCTATATTAATTAATTCAGATAGATATCAAACATATCACATGAAACATATTACAGAATAATAGACCTGGTTGTTTTAGGTTCGAAAGCTTTGAAAGCCTCTCACTCATAATGTCAAATCTATCTCTGTTTGTATGTTAAATCTCTGTTTCTCAAGACTGAGGGCTCCATACAGATTCATTTACCAATTCGGACCGCCTTTCACGGATTGATTTTGACAGTTTCCTTCTAAGGACTTTGTACAGTTCGTACAGGTATTTACCGAATTTCACGGATGGCTCGTCTTACACGACCTAGTTTGGCTTTCACCAACTTTGCACCGGAGTACAGGTATTTACCGAATTTCACGGATGGCTCGTATTTCACGACCTAATTTATCTCACCCCAGACGTTGATATGCCAGAGATTAGGCAGTATGAACAAATATTTTCAGTTAGATATTGAATATAGTTTTCCAGTCTTCCTGGCTCTTTCCTCCATCTTCACTTGGCGTACGGGTCCATTTGGTTATGTGTCTGACAGCGATCTCCAAACAGGCTAGTGGTTCCAGTGTCCAGTGGCTCTGCCGTGCAGCATGTCTCTCTGTGGCTTCAATGGCTTGGTCCTCCTGCTGTGGCAAAGTCTCTTGGTTGTTGACATGGTGTCGATTTCGTCACCTCTGCTGCTGCATGGTGACATTGTTGGTGCTGCTCTCATGGCTGGTGACCACGCACGCTCTGCTGTGGAAAACGCATGCTCTGCTCCTTCCCTCTGGCAGATCATTTATTACCTTGTTGTCATCACAGACAGAATAGATCGGTCTGCGAGGTTCCAATCGTGTAGACCTTGTTGCAGAAGATCATTAAAAGTTGATTCTGCATAGCTTGCTTCTGTAGTGCTCCTCTTTGTCCTCCATCGTCTGGATCTGGTCCGGATCTGCTTTGAGAAAATCTTTTTCCCAAAAAGTCCTTCACCCTTAAGTTCGTTTGATCAAGTATCCATAATCATAATTAGTTATGAAATATGAAATATTGATCCCATCCTCGTCGCCAAATGTTATAGCAATATTAATAATAATATTCCATTCAGGTGAAGTTTCAGATCATTTATTAGGAAGATGTCAGCAGAGCGCAACAGCATACAGATCATGAGAAGCAGGCCTCCAGTCCTGCTCCAGCAGTCCCTCCTCCAGCCCCTCAGGGCACAAGCCTCCTGAAGTGTCATATGCGACACCTTTTATACACAAAGATCTCTCCCCTAAATGTAGATAAATATAAACAGGCTATACTAAGTAACAGTACCATAGAGCTGACTGGTTAAATTAGCAATGACCATGTATAGTATCACAGGACAAATTACATGCTGACACAGAGCAGAATGTGGAAATAGACCTTTGTATCAATTGTTGAATGACAGGAACAGAAGCTGTGAAAAGAACCCTGCTGTGTGGCTACTATTCTAGGGCCAAAATATAGAACAGGTTGGCATTCTGAAATAGCCATTACAGTATGCCCCTTCCTGGATATTCGGTTATGCATAGAGCTTATTAACAATAATTGTCAGAGACTGTCAGGTATTGGGGTGTGTGGTAGCAACTATAATGTGAATGCACAGTTAATTATTAGTTTCTTTTCTAGTGTCTTTGTATGAATGTAAAACAGAATGAAGGATGAAATAATGATGTGTCATGGACCTACGACCTGACCCTTCTGTTTTCCCCAGGTGTCCTAGTGACCGTCGTGAGGTGACAGTGGTTGAGAGTGGCTCTTCCCTCCAGGCTCGTTTCTCTGCCCTGTTCTTCCTGTTCCAGGGAGATAACAGAGATGTCTACCTTCACTGCAGCCTCCACCTGTGTGACAATAGAGCCTCCTCCTGTTCTCCTGTAAGTTCCACTCTACTGGTGATACAGTGAAGTACTGTAAATATACAAGCATGTGTTTGGCATTTGGTTATTAAGTAAAAAACGTATGTTGTTTGCTCTGTATTTACATTCGTTTTTACTTATTGACGTGCCGCAGAGTGTGAGTTTACTCCTCTTCCTTCACCATTGACAGGTTTGCTCGGGGAGGCGTGTTCGCTCCGTTTCCACATCCGTACCCCTCAAGCCCCTCACCATTGGACCAATCACCTGTGAGTATCAAGAACAACATTATATCGTCGCCTTGCTAAACTAATGGCCTAAGTCATTTTTTTAAGTTTTTCAGGAAAAATAAAAAACTGATCCAAAACAAAACTATATGATATTTCTTAATCATTTCACCCAAAATGTTTATAACAAATTATGACTATTTAAATAGAAATAACACTGTCTGTCAGTTATGTAACAAGAGATTTAAATAGGTTTAAATAGGATTAAATCTGACTTAGGCCAAAAAAAAGCTAAGCAAATACAAAAAACTATACAAAATGGCCTAAATCAGTAAATAATTTGGCTCAAGTCACAAAACCATGTGACTTAAGCAAAAAAAAAAAGCCTATTTTTTGGCCTAAGTCACAAAAAGGGGAGGGAACAGCATGATCCTTTTCAATTAGGATATGGGCGATTTTACCAGAGGTGGCCAGTGTCATGAGGAGCTGACTTAGGCAAAAATATAATTTTCCTCAAAAAATGACTTAGGCCATTAGTTTAGCAAGGTGACGATATTAAGAATGTGAAATAGAAGGATGTGAAATCCTTACATGTCAGTAATGTTAGAGTTGAACTAAGTGTGTTTTCTGTCTGCTTTGGATCTTAAGGGGAAAAGCCAGCGGTGTGAACCAGTGAGCATCTTTAAATGACAACATATTCCACTTAGTAATTGATTTATTTAGTTTTACATACTGACTTTAGGTGTCTTTTGATTCATATGTAACCACTAACAATAATTATATTATGCGATGTAATATCATCTTCCCTATACGGTGTTCAGTGTTCATCTAAGATTAAATATTACAAGAAAATGTATAATAACAAATAATTAAACAAAACAAACATAGTTCGGCATGATATAGAATAGATCTTTAAGTTTCACAATTAACAATCAAATATTCTTTGTTGAATTGTATTTACCTCTTGTCTTCTCTTTTTGTGCACCGTTTTAAAATTGTAATCCATGTAAATCCTCTCTGTATCCTTTTTGTTTTTGTAATCATTAAACCATATGAACAGTATCAAATAAATCAAATCAAAATAAAGCAGACAATCAAATAAAGCAAAATACATGGCAAAAGCTTCGTCTGATTCTTCAAGTACCAACTGTTTTAAAAGGTCTTTAGTTTAAAATACATAATTAAATTACAAATAATTTAGTTATTTAGAAACACAAAAATGATAGTGATAATTTTAGAAAAACTCTACCAATATACAACCCTGACTGATTTTTGTTTACCCCATGGCCTTTCCTCTGAAACCACCCTTCACTGTACATTCAGTGTCATCTTTTAAATCACTTCTGAAAACTCACCTCCCGCCCCCTCTGAGTTCCTATTGGCTGGGCTTTAAACAGCCATAACTCCAGTTCCCAACATGCTAAAGGCCCTAAACCTGGTAGGTGTACTTACACGGCCAATAGGGACGGGCTGTAATTGCGTAAGCCCCGCCCCCTATGTGTTCCTATTGGCTGGGCTTTAAACAGCCATAACTCCATTTCCTAACATGGTAAAGGGCCCAAACTTGGTAAGTGCTCTTACACGGCCAATAGGGACCATCTTGGCTAACGGGCTGAACTATTGACTCAATCTGCTGGACTACAGTTAGTGCACAGACCATAAGACCTGAGTTTGAATGCAACTCCCAGTCTCGTCATCTGTAATATTTTGACATATGAAAATTGTACTCAACTTAATAATCATCATTATACTCAATCTCTTAGTCTCTTATTTTAATTTAATTCAATATTTGTTATATATTTT
The DNA here is from genome assembly GCF_963280865.1 of Gymnoscopelus braueri. NCBI lineage: Eukaryota > Metazoa > Chordata > Actinopteri > Myctophiformes > Myctophidae > Gymnoscopelus > Gymnoscopelus braueri. Next base: position 58,765,143 of record NC_137605.1, on the reverse strand, counting down.
TTCGTTATTTGGGACAGCTTATTATTTAGTTAGTATGTGCAGTGCATTGTACTTATTGCGTCTAATGTGTCATGACGTCATGTAGGTTTGGTGTTTGTTTTGCATCACAAATAAAAGTGTGTTAATAAATAATGATCAAAACGAATCCTTCCCATCTGAAACTCACCGGTCATTAAAATACTGTAGTTTATTTTGATATATCTACACTTGGGATATTTTGTATCAAGAACCATTTTGGTACATGGTTTCTCATCTGTCTTTGTATTATGACACAGCACAATAGACCTAGCTACAGGCCTAGAAAAACATTACATTGTATTATGACACAGTACAATAGACCTAGTTACAGGTCTAAAAAAACATTGCACCTGTTGAGCCACTATTTCATCACCCCTGGGCCAGATGTCATCAGTGGTAGGCTAAACACACACCTGCCGTTGCTTGCCAAGCTCACGTTTCATTTGTATCCACATGGGTATAGTCTGTTGTTGCCAGATGATCAGAGATTGCAAGAACACCGGCGAGAACACAAAGCTCCACCCACTACTTTAGAAGCCAATCATATCACCACCCCAATATGAAGGACCGCCCTCAAGCCTTTGATTGGTTCCCTCCCAGTTTTAGCAACGGAAGCTGAGGGATCATTCTCTAGTTGAGTGAAGCATTTAGAGACTCACTGGTAATTTTCCATGTGCTAGAGCTCACAAACAACCTGTTTCTTTACAGGACACAAGGGATGGCAATGACAGTTTTTAATTATTTTTTTGAAACAAGGTTTTCTGAATGCAAAATGGAAATTAGATAAACATATCAAGTTATTAGGCTAGGCTATATAAGCTCAAAATAGTAATTCATAGTGGTACAAAACAAAAACATGTGCCCCTGACACATTAAGCTGGGTTGTAGAACATGGATCGTGGGGGCCCCTGATGCCTGCTTAGACATTACGTTGCACTAGGCCCCTTAAACCAAACAAGCCCCCACGGCTGTCTTGAGTGACAGCGATGCGTGCAATCACGCCCCACCCTCCTGAGTGTTTGCTATGAGAACACAGGCTAACGCAGTTATATATCAAGGCGATGCGGCAAACGTAAATATTATATTTATACTTATATTACATAAACACCAGGTTGGCTGCCACTCTTAGTTATTTTAGATCGCCTTTTAAAACACCCTTCTGTTTGCTGCTGCCTCTCACAGTTATTATTTACCCCCTTCTCTTCTGGTCGATTGTCCAATGAATGGATGTATAGTCTCGCTAAATTGTAGGATAATAATAAATAGGTCTATATGCCACCCAACTTAATAATATAATGTAGTATGGAGTAGCCTATATAACGCCCCATCTTTCTAATTATTTAACATGCTAAGGTGCCTCATCATCTTCATCCTATTGCAGCTATTGTTGAGTTAAAAAATTATAATAATACAGACTTATAGAGAACAAAAAATAGATAGGCTTATAGAGAACTACCCCTATTTATAGAATCACTTCTACAAATCAAAAAAAGAATAAAAACATACATGCATGCATGTATACAGTATAACCACCTGACCTACCCACCTGCCTACCTGTACATGGTACCTATCGCTACTCCATACTACATAATATTTTTAAGTTGGGTGGCATATAGACATACGTATTATTATCCTACAATTTAGCGAGACTAAACTTCCATTCATTGGAAAATCGTCAGAAGAGAAAGGGGGGAAATAATAACTGTGAAAGGCAGCAGCAAACAGAAGGGTGTTTTAAAAGGCGATCTAAAATAACTAAGAGTGGCAACTGACCTGCTGTTTATATAATATAAGTATAAATATAATAATTAAGGGGGCACGGTGGCGCAGTTGGTAGCGCTGTCGCCTCACAGCTAGAAGGTCCTGGGTTCGATTCCCCCAGGGGACTCTGTGGGAGCTGGGGGCGTGTTCTCTCCCCCGCGTCATCAGTGCCCATACCCTAGGTGGGGTTGGCGAAAGGGCCTTTCTGTGTGGAGTTTGCATGTTCTCTCCGTGTCCCCTAGGGGTTGGAATAACGTGTTCCTTCCACGCGCTACGTCCAACCAGGAAAACTCTCCCCTGTCAGGTGACAAGAAGGTCATTTGGCTCTCATGCATTGAAGGAGGCATGAGCTCGACCCTGGCCTCCCTAGGTTGGCAGAGGGAAGGTTGTGCCCAGGATTACATAGACAATTCGCACTGGGTGTAAAAAATGGGGTTACAAAATCGTGGGATAAACATTTTAAAGAAAATAAATACATATAATAATTACGTTGCGTCATCGCCTTGAGCCTATGTTCGTTAGCCTATGTTCTCATAGCAAACATTCAGGACAGCCGTGGGGGCGTGTTTGGATGCACCGCTGTCACTCAAGACAGCCGTGGGGCGTGTTGGATTCGCCTCTGACACATTAAGCTGAGTTGTAGAACATGGATCGTGGGGGCCCCTGACACGTTAAGCTTTTATTAGCCAATGAATGTTTTTCATATAATTCAAAATGGTGGGAGATCTAAAGGTCAGAGGTCAAAAGTCAGAGCACGAAAGTTGTCAGGCATGAGGAGACGCACGTGTGTATCGAAGTTTCATGGCTGTAGGTCAAACAGGGTATGAGTTGTACCTGTTCAAAGTTGGCACTTTCACTTGAGTGCTATAGTGCCACCCTTTGACGAATGAGTGTGAGAATGATTTCTTGATAGTTTTTCATGACCGTCTACCATTATGGCCAAGTTTCATAAAAAGCGTATGCACGGTTAAGCCAGAACTGCCAAAAACGGCAGAAGAAGACGAAGACGAAGACGAAGAAGAAGAAGAAGAAGAAGAAGAAGAAGAAGAAGAAGAAGAAGAAGAAGAAGAATAGTGAATAATGCCAATAACAAAACGGAGCCTTACTCTGCAGAGCCTGGCCACGTAATAACATTTTGGTGTATTTTTATTTTCATATAAATTATTAAGTTGGGTTGTATAACATGGATCGTGGGGGCCCTGACACATTAAGCTGGGCTGTGGAACATGGATCGTGGGGGCCCCTGACACATTTAGCTGGGTTGTAGAACTGGGAGGCCCCATTTAGACCTGAGGCCGATTCTAAAAACACCTTCGAAATCCTGACCTAAGTTTTGTGAAAAACATATGTATATGTATTACAGATTACAAAAAAGATTACAAAAAATATGTTGCTATATATTGTACATAGCAACAGGAACCCCAAAAGGGGTTCCCATCCTGAAAGGTATAGTTACAAATAGGGGTTCCCGCCCAAAATGGGTTAAGCTGGGTTGTAAAATGTGGCCCCTGGTGTGAAGGTGTCATGTATGTGAAACCGTAATAAATGTGTAAATGATTAACAAAAATCCATAATTTATTTCATGTTGGTTGCCAGGTTGCCAAAATGTAACCCGGAGATTATGTGTGATTGAAGGACACACTCACAACATTATTTTCACATTAAAGTATTGTTGTCTCCGCCAGGTCAAAAGGCATGGCGAGAGAGTATGTTTTGCCCCCTGTCCGTCCGTCCGTGTGTCCGTCCGTGTGTCCGTCATTCTGTCTGTGGACAGCTAATCTCCGGCACCGTTGGCTTGCTCGCAGTGAAACTGTGCACACACACTCCCTGGATGCCACAGCAGAACCTCTGCCCCAAATTTTTCACATGGGCCTTTTATAGCGCCACCAGGAGGCCGATTCGTGCAAAACATATTTTTTGACAGTACTCCTACAGATTTTGTCCAAAACTCCCGTAAATCGGTACACAGTATCTCTATAGTCATTAAACGAAACCGGTCTTTCAGATTTGTCATATTCCATCCTGATTGGCTAAAAATGGCTTCCAAAGTTTGCAGGAGTGCTCCGTTTTGAACAAAATGCCTCAAATCATGAACACAGCATGCAATTTCCTTGAAAATTTTCACGCATATTTCCACTTTGCCGAGGAAGAAATGATACTTAAAAATTTTCAAATCAGACCCATGGTGGCGCTATAACAGGCCGATTCATGTTTTTACCCATAACTGCACCGATCTGTGTACAACTTTGTAAGCGCACTCCCTAGAGGTCAAGGAAAAACCTTTGCCCTGCATTTTTCACATCTGCCTTTTATAGCGCCACCAAGAGGCCGACTTATGTAAAACAATTTCTTTCCTATTACTTCTTCCGATTTTATCCAAATTTCACGCAAATCAGTACACATGATCTCTATAGTCATGTGATCAAGACGGATGTGTTTGATTTTTCATATTCCATCATGATTGGCTACGATTGACATCTAAAGTTTGCAGTAGTGGCTTGTTTTGAACAAAATGCCGCAAATCATGAACGCAGCGTCCGATTACGGTCTAAATTCACACTATGTTGAGGAGCAAATGTCACCTAAAACACATAGGCCTATTATAGCGCCACCAGGAGGCCACAATAACCTACCTGACCTGGCGGAGACCTGTGCTCCGAGGAGCACTTTTTCTAGTTAATGTATCATATCGTTGTTGTCGGGCAGAAACCTCTTTCCTCCATATTCTAACTTTTTGTGTTTTTTTTGTAAATGAACGCCCTATTTGATAACACTACAGCGTCAAACAAAAGTATCAAAAGTAGCAGATCTACAAGCTGCAAATGTGGCGCAAAGCGACGTGTCTTGAGCTTGTCGATCTGCTACTTTTTCTATTTGAATCCTGAAAAGTAACAGTTTTGGACATATGAGGTTTCCACACGACAGAGACGCTATGCTAAGCCCTGCCTCTACCCCTGCCTCTGCTCAGATGGGTGTTTTGATAAATATTACGTAATGCCATAAGGTGGCACAGGGGATGGCACAGCGCTGTGTATAAAACTTAACAACTGGACACTGGATTTAGAGAAGGGGGGATAGACAGAGCAGGACAGTCATGAGGGTTTCTGTACACATGTTTTCATACTTGATATTGTTATTTTCCTTCTCTCCTTTGTCTTCCTCATCTTCCTCTTCTTGTGAGTTACAGGCACCGTTTAACCTCAACAGAATGTACAAGCCTGGGGACTTGGTTCTGGGCGGCGTTTTCGATATCCACGTTTCCTCTGTCTTCCCTGATCTGTCTTTCACCTCCAAGCCACAGGACCCCATTTGCTATGAGTGAGTAACAGGGACCTTGTTTTGATGTCTAAGGATCAGCTGATGTTGTATATTTCTACAAAGATAAATATGCAAGGTTACAGTGGCATTTTGTGTGTTAGTTTAGTTTCTACATTGACGAGTTCAGATGGGCCCAGACCATGGCTTTTGCCATTACAGAGATCAACAGAAATCCCAGCCTGCTACCAAATGTGACTCTGGGGTATATTCTCTATGATATGTGTTACACGCTTGGAGTTGCATTACGTGCAGCATTGTCACTGATCAGTGGGAGAGAGAAGAAGATTCAACTGGATGAGAGCTGTGTTGGCTCTCCTCCAGTGCTCGGAATTGTGGGTGATCCTTCCTCATCAAATTCTATTGCCATCTCTAGTGTATTAGGTTTGTACAGAGTGCCCCTGGTAAGTTGCTTGAACGCCATTTTTACCATCACCAGATATAATATCGTTGCTGTTGGGTAGAAACTTCTAACTCCATATTTTAACTTTCAGTGTTTTTTATTTATTGAATGCCCTCTTTGATCATACTACAGTGTCACACAAAAGCATCAAAAGTAGCAGATCCACAAGCTCGAAACCCGTTTTGAGCTTCTAGATCTGCTACTTTTACTATTTGAGAATTTGAATCCTGACTTTTGGACAAATCGGTTTCCACCTAACAGAGACAATATTATGTACAATCAATGTAGCCTATGGGGTATTTTAAAGCTTAAAAGACATAGAACATATTTACTTGCAGGCAGGGCATGTGAGTGGCGCAGGCAGATTTTGAATGTAGGTTTTCATAAGGTCAGAGTGTAATGCATCTGTGTTCCAGGTTCGATTCATCCTGAATTATAAGTCCCTGAGTCTGGCTGTCTCTCGTGCTCACACATAATGTCTTTGCATATAACCGAGGTTGGGGAGTAAGCTATTTGGTGTAATATCCAGAATGTTTTACGCATTTTAACATTGTAACATTAATCCTTACAGCCTGTTTGAATCACTGTGATCCATACATGATAAGGTCGCTACAATGTTAGCATATTACACATATTTTGCAACATTTGCACACAACGCAGGCCTCTCGTTCAGAATGTTTATTCATGTGCTTTCATCATCAGTCAATCAAAGGTTACGATTTGAAACTGTGTGTGTGTGTGTGTGTGTGTGTGTGTGTGTGTGTGTGTGTGTGTGTGTGTGTGTGTGTGTGTGTGTGTGTGTGTGTGTGTGTGTGTGAGAGAGAGAGAGAGAGAGAGAGAGAGAGAGAGAGAGAGAGAGAGAGAGAGAGAGAGAGCGCAAAAGCACAATTATTACACAAGCTGACACAACCGTCACAAGACCGAGAACGCATCTGTGTCATTTTAAGATTGATTTGGGCTATTAAAAAATAGCAGATCTACAAGCCCATAGCGCGGCACCGAGTGCTGCACTATGAGCTTGTAGATCTGCTATTTTTTGAAAAATCTTGAAAATGTGTGCAAATCTTTGAATATCTGTTTTTCCGTAGTGAACATTTTTAACTCTGTTATAACTTCTGGGGGGCCCCTGGAACAAAATATTTTGAGATGGGGGTCCGCGGCCAAAATTCATATAAATTGGGGGTCCTTGACATGAAAAAGTTTGAGAACCACTGATTATACCAACATCTAGGATTTAGAAGACATTTGTAGAATCCCCAGAAGCAAAGATGTGAGTTAGGGCGCGCTCCCACCAAGAGTTGGCTGGCCGCTGTTAAACGCAGGTTGTGCGCTGCCACATTTTTTTGCAGCCAGCGGATTCTAAAAAAACGCTGTGACGCACCTGTCACTCACTTTCAGGACCGTCCCCGTAGCCCGCACCGCTTGCTGCCTTGTGCTTCCTGAGTCTTGGGACGGTCCGCCTTCGACTCACCCGATTGGACAGAGGAGGAAAATCAGCTCCTGCCTCCAGTAGTTTTCTGCTTCAAATGGACAAGTCGTGTAGAGCAGATAAACGCAAGGTCTGCGCGACAAGCGGAAAAATCCGCTCTTGCGTGAATCCACGCATTTACATTGACAATGCATTGGCAGATTCTGCCCCAGAGGTAAAATAAAAGTGCGGTGGGAGCGCGCCCTTAAACATGTTTGCTTTAAAAAAATATATATATATTCAAAGATTTGCTCACATTTTCACGATTTAAAAAAAATAGCAGATCTACAAGCTTCAGCTTGTATGTCTGCTATTTTTGAATAGCCAAAGAAATCTTAAAATGAAACAGATGCTTCCCCGGTCTGAATGGGTTAATTGTGCAGTCAATGAGTTTTTGTAGAACATTTGTTTGGAGCAGTGTGTTTAGCAGAGAGATGAGTGATGTTGAGCAGAGGGACCGGTTGAGTGGAGCATGAGAACAGCCTTGTCAGTCTTCACTTCACTCAAATGGCTTTGCTTGCAGGTGAACTTCTAAGTACTGCATGTTCCACACACTTGGCAAATATCTCCCTCTAGTGAGTAAGATTGGTATTGCACAGCACCTCTCATTTGCTTGTGTGTATTACAATTTACAATTTAGGCATTTAGCAGACACTCTACAGTAAGCAATGGAGACACAAGGTAATATATAATGCATAGAAATAGTCTTCTAGGATATAGGTAAACCAAGAACATATCATCAGTCTAACCAGTATAATGTAAAAAAAACAATAATCTGTACATTGAAACAATTATTACTGCTCTGTTGACAGCATCAAATGATTATGGAATCTGTGTAGGAGGTTCACTGATTTAGACAGACAGACAGACAGACAGACAGACAGACAGACAGACAGACAGACAGACAGACAGACAGACAGACAGACAGACCTTTGGGAAATTCAGTTGCCCCAAAAGTCAAGGATCTATTTATGTGAATAATGTGGTTTAAGCACTTATCCCTCCATTCTTTATCCAATCAGGTGCGAGCTATGCTCCAGATTATGAGACGGTTCGAGTGGACCTGGGTAGGAGTGATTTTTATGGATGATGCCTATGGCCGTGATGCAGCCCAAATCTTCCAGTCTGAGCTGGCACAGTCTGGTTGGGGTTGCCTGGCGTATTTTGAGGCACTGCCCTGGGGCCACGACCCAGCTGAACTCCAGAGGATTGTCTCTGTGATGAAGAAATCCACAGCTCATGTGGTCGTTGTAATTGAATATGGGATCCGTCTGATTAAACTCATGGACGAGGTTGGGGCTTCTGATCCATTTTACTCATAATTATAAGGAGTTATATTGACGTGAAGAAATCCTTTCATATACTGTATATTATGAAATATATATATATATATTTGTGTTATTATTATTTTATATAGGTTGCTATTTAATTGCAAGCATTTTTTTTTAAATGCAATTTGAGCTCAGTATTTGTGTATTTTTTACACTTTTCTCACAACAAGCAAAATAATAATAATAATCAAACAATCCACACATCCCATTGCTAAAACTAAATGTTATATTGTTAGAATTGTATTAGATTGCATTTGTCTTTATTTGTTTACAGATTGTATTATTATTATTATTATTATTATTATTACCCTTATTATTATTATTATTATTATTATTATTATTATTATTTTAATCATATTATTATTATTATTATTATTATCATCATTTTAATTGTTCTTCTTGTTTTATTATTATTGTTGTTGTTGTTGTTGTTGTTGTTGTTGCTGTTGTTGTTGTTGTTGTTGTTGTTGTTGTTGTTGATGATCACAACAAGGTTGAATCAAAAGGTTGTAAAGCAGAAGGTGACAGGACTGCATTGGATAGCTGATGTGGGCTTCATAGAACAGCCAAAGCTCCAGTCTCCTCGCTACATGCCCTACCTGAGTGGCATCCTGGGTATTGCAGTCCGTCATGGAGAGATACCAGGTCTCAAGGACTTTTTGTTGAAAATACATCCTGACAATGACCTTGACAACAGTCATGAAAACAGCATAGTGAGTCTTGTGTTGAATTTCAACGTTCAAAGTGATCTGTATCTTGTGTACAAGACAAGTACATAATAGTTTCGGAGCTAGGCTAGTTCGTTATTGTGTGATTGTCCTGGGGAAGAAGCTCTTCATCAATCTACTGCCAGTGGCCTTGAGACTGTGGAGCCACTTTCCAAATGTGGCATCTTCTGAAACAATCCGTTGTTGGGGTGACAACGATCTTGATTCGGCAAGCTTTGCTGACACAGTGTTCATCGTATAAGTCTTGGTTGGAGGGAAGATCACGCAAGATTGTGCGTTCGGCTGTTCGCAATATGAATTTAGTATTTCATCTGCAATTTCAATCTGATGTCTGTTTTAAAGTATTTGCACGCTATTATATTTCTGCTTGAGTATTCATTTTGTTTCTTAAGGTGAGGCAATTTTGGGAGAACACATTTCAGTGTAAATTTGCACCCCTTCCCTCAGAGTGGGTGGATGCTGGAGGAAGGGTGTGTTCCCGACAAGGGACCGTACCTATGTTCCCCAGGTTCTATGTTCCCCAGGTTCTATGTTCCCCGCAAAAAAGGTTCTATGTTCCCCACTTACCAAAAAAGGTTCTATGTTCCCTGGGTTCTATGTTCCCCTTTTACCTAAAAAAAAAGGTTCTATGTTCCCCGTTTACCCCAAAAAAGGTTCTATGTTCCCCATCTACAAAAAAAAGGTTCTATGTTCCCAGCTCACCCAAAAATGCAGGAAACATACATTTCTAATTTCCAATTATTAATAACATCTCTGAACACACACAACTGAACATAATGGGGAGAAATTACTATCAGAAACTTGCCCGCCCCTTTCCCCTGGCGGCTATCTTGGTGATATAGAGCACCTTGTAGCAACTCATAATGTAATAACGGCGTAATAACAGTTCATAATATAATAAACTAAATGTCATAAAAGCTCATAATGTAATAAAATCATGAGCGATAGCGCAATAACAGGTTTTTGTATAATATAATAACGTAATAATTTGTTACATTAAGATTTTTTTTTTATATAATTGTTTTTGGCTTTATCTGCCTTTTATTAGATAGTATACAGTAGTCTGAGAGGAAATGGGGAGAGAGAGATGGAAGTGACACGCAGCAAAGTCCGTCGGGATCGGGAGTCGAACCCGCGACACGCTGTGCCCGGACCGCCACGCCAGCCGTCCGGGCCATAACTGGTCAAATTGTTGAGAAAAGTGTTACATCTTATAATCAGTATCAGTATCATGGTCAGTGTCATGGTCAGCATCATGCTCAGTTTCATGGCAAGTGTCAGTATCATGTTAGTATCATGGTCAGTATCATGGTCAGTATCATGGTCAGTATCATGTCAGTACCATGTCAATATCATGTCAGTATCATGGTAGTATCATGGTCAGTATCATGGTCAGTATCATGTTAGTATCATGGTCAGTATCATGGTCAGTATCATGGTCAGTATCATGGCAATATCATGGCAATATCATGGTCAGTATCATGGTCAGTATCATGGTCAGTATCATGGTCAGTATCATGGTCAATATCATGGTCAATATCATGGTCAGTATCGTGTCAGTATCGTGTCAGTATCGTGTCAGTATCGTGTCAGTATCGTGTTCAGTAACATGTCAGTATCATGTGTCATGTCAGTATCATGGTCAGTATCATGTCAGTATCATGTGTCATGTCAGTATCATGTCAGTATCATGGTCATATGATATGACCGTGTGTCCTGTCCGTGTGTTACCAGCTAATCTCCGGCACCATTGGCCCGCTTGCTGCGAAACTGTGCACACACACTCCCTCGATACCAATTCAGAACCTCTGCCCCAAATTTTTCACATGGGCCTGTTATAGCGCCACCAGGAGGCCAATTTGTGCAAAACCCATTTTTTGACATTACTCCTACAGATTTTATCCAAACGTCATGCAAATCGGTACACAGTATCTCTATAGTCATGTGATCAACCCGGATCTGTCCGATTTCCCATAATCCATCCTGATTGGCTAAGGTTGGCTTCCAAAGTTTGCAGGATTGGTCCGTTTTGAACAAAAGGCCTCGAATCATGAACGCAGCTTACAATTTCCGTGAAATTTCACACGCACATTCCCACTAGGCCGAGGAAGAAATGCCACCCATTTCACATTGGCCTGTTATAGCGCCACCAGCAGGTCTAATTTAGCAAAACACATTTTTGGAACAAAATGCCACAAATCATAAATGCAGTGTCCGATTGCCGTGAAAGGCCTAGGAAGAAATGGCACCCTTTTCACATTGGCCTATTATACCGCCACCAGGAGGCCACAATAACGTACCTGACCTGGCGTAGACCTGTGCTCCGAGGAGCACTTTTTCTAGTAACTTTTTTTATATGCTTTATAAATTAAGCACTTTGAAACTGAAGATGATGGCCAATGTTGATGATAGTAAAAATGATAATAATATCGTATCGATATTGTGAGCCCAATATCATATGTACCGTGAAATTAATGTATCGTGACACCCCTAAATAGATTTTGAGTCATGTCAAAGAAGTTTTCAAAACATGATATTTTGACACTTTAAAAACTGAAAAATTACAAATAACTAATGGGTATAAATACATGTATTTAAACCTTTTTAAATGTCTCACCATTTCCTGCATTTTTGGGTGAGCGGGGAACATAGAACCTTTTTTTTGGTTGAGTGGGGAACATAGAACCTTTTTTAGAACCTTTTTTGGTTGAGTGGGGAACATAGAACCTTTTTTGGATGAGTGGGGAACAAATAACCCTTTTTTGGTTGAGCGGGGAACATAGAACCCGGGGAACATAGAACCTTTTTTGGGGGGCGAGGGGAACATAGAACCTGGGGAACATAGAACCTGGGGAACATAGGTACGGTCCCCTGGAGGGAAGGATATAGAAACAGCAGAAAGTAACTTTTTGGATATGTCTGACCTCAGAGCCACGTATAATGTGTACAAGGCTGTGTATGCCCATGCCCATGCCCTCCATGACATGTTGCAATGTGTGCCAGGAAGAAGGCCTTTCACTGGACACAGCTGTGCCAGTTTGCAGACAATACAGCCATGGCAGGTGTTATATTACTTCACACTTTACCTGTTAGTTGGATTCTAATTGACAATAATAATGATTATGTAAATATGACATTGGTAAAAGGTAGGGTTGTAGTCGAGACCACCTAAAGCGAGTCCAAGTCAAGACCAAGCTCCGAGTCAAGACCGAGTCCGAGAGGCCAGGGAGGGGTCGAGTCCGAGTCGAGACCGAGACCGACGGGAGGCGAGACCGAGTCTGTTTTAATAGAATTATTAATATTCTTTTCTTATTTGATAGTAAATGTTCAAATCAGCCTCATGGTGGCGCTATGACAGGCCGATTCACGTTGTTACCTATAACTGCACCGATCTGCTTGAAACTTTGCACACTCCTGAGAGGCCAAGGAAAAACCCTTTTTCAGATCTGCCTTTTAAAAAAATCACGCAAATCAGTACACAGTATCTCTATAGTCATGTGATCAAGACGGATGTGTCCGATATTTCATATTGCATCCTAATTGGCTAACATTAGCTTCCAAAGTTTGCAGGATAGGTCAGTTTGGAACAAAATGCCTCAAATCATGAACGCAGCGTGCGATTTCCGTGAAATTTCCACTATTCGCACTAGGCAGAGGAAGCCACCATAACCTACCTGACCTGGCGGAGACCTGTGCTCCGAGGAGCACTTTTTCTAGTTTTGTTTTGTTTTTATTTTGACATTCAAAAAAATCTTTGCATCTTTTAATGAATGGCAGAGCAATTTAGCTATTTAATTATTTTTACTGAATGCATTACATCTCAATGGTAAACCTAGACCAAACAACAATTACCAAATTGACCAATGAGCCATTATCATCATTACACATTAATGTTCCTTACAGACAGAACAATGAAAACTACTCCCCTTTAAGACAAGGAGCCACTGAAGTATCATTTCAAACATAAGTACGTCATTCCATATAAGATTTGATTTAATATTGTGTCACAGGACTAGGTGATTCTGAATTCTGCAGTTAGCAGTGGTTGAAGTTGAAAACCACTGGTGTCCTCCCCCATCCGTTGGGATGGGATCATCAATTTGCATTTCCACAGTGTCCCAAGAGTTGAGCCCAGGTGGGGTGAGAAATGGAATACATAAGTGGGGGTCTGTGAAAGTTCAGAGACAACACCCCTTGATTTGATTAACTAAAGAAACTTGCTACAAGAGAAGTTTTTGTTCTATTGTAGGCATACTGTTTGAGGCTTGCCCTCCTGCTGGAGTCCGGTGATGCTACCCCTGTCTTGAACTAATTATAATCCCTTTGTTCCTTCCTGGGTGTTGGCCGTAGACAGTGAATGCATATTGACAGAGGACAGAATGTCTACAGAACTTTAAGTTTGGCTTTAACTCTGTCAAAGTTGAGTAAGACTATGTTCACAATACTAAAAGCCTTTTAAATGAGTAGTTGAAATGATTAAAGTCTTGATAACTATGACCTGTGTTGTTAACAAAGAGAAATGTCATTTAGGGAAAATATTCAGTCTGAAGTAACTGTTGTCTTATGTTGACTCATTGGATTTCTAACTACTGTTTGCAAACATGGAAGTATAAAGTGTGTGGTCTTATTCTAAAGCTTAAGAGATGTTGAACAAGAATGACTAAACCAGCCTTTGTGTAATAGTAAAGTTTGATAATTGGAAATAAGACAAGTTGGCACACTGTAAAGACAATGCTAATGTGTTTAACAGGATGTTTGTGGGGGTCCGGCCACGACTCCTCAATATTCATGTATTCGATGTGTGATAGGCCCACTGGGATTAGGGGCTGGGCTTAGACACCTAGCCTCCTCCTCTTGTGGCCAAAGGTATACAGTATAAAATAATGTGTTTCACTTGTGATGCGGCGCTCTGCTAATCTGACCTAACCTGGCAGCTTGCCTGTTGGGTGGAATAAAATGAAACCTAACTGAAATACCTTGGACCGGATCCTCCATTATTGAACCCTTCTCCAGGAGACTGAATACAGCCACTCTCTCGACCACAAATATACATCACCACCATTACATAGCACATCGATATGTGCTACTTTAATGACTCAATTACATGTGAATGGTAAAGCTATGACCAATCAATGACGAATTCTCACACCCCCAGCATTGAATCAGTGTTTCAAACACTGGTGAGACATTCAATTTAAACACACTGTCATTCAATATGCGTTTGCATCTTCAGTTTTAAAATATGTAAACTTCATAATAATAGGCTACAGTAGTTATATATATATATTTTAAAAAAGCAGATCTACAAGCTCACAATGTATCCCATGGCGACGCATTGTGACCAGGCCTGGAATTTCATCATTTTAGGGGAAAGGCCACTTGGCCTTTGGTGGTCTATTTTTTAGTCCACAAAGGTCAAATGCCAGGGCATTTTTTTCAAGTCCACGGACATAATGAATTTAATTTGAAGGTTAAGGATGATTTTATTTTAAAAGAATAGTATAACTATCTGTGTAATATAACCCATTTATTTCACAAAATAATGTATTGGCAAATACCAATATTTGTAGGCTACTAAGTTATATTGGTCTCAATATTTGTCACATTCAGCCCTGGACTTCACTGACTGAAGTAGGGGTCATATGAATCCCAATGACTTTAGTTGATTTTGCACTATTTAAAATACAATATTTCTTAATTATTAATAATTGAAGCTTGTAGATTGGCTATTTTCACCATTTTAAATTGTTTTGAAATAATAATTTAAAAAAAAAGGAACATACAAGGTTTCCACCGAAGAGCGACGGTAATAATTTTGGGATTCCACTGTATTTTGACAAATGTATTAATCTATATTTTGCTGTTGATCAAGCGTCGGGTTTTGTGATTAGATGCGCACACGCTCTGCCAGCCACTGATAATCAATAATGTGCGCAAGGAAACCTTACTGAAAGCCGTCTCTAATCATCTTTAGAGAATCTCGTTTATTAAAACAACCACAGGCTACACAGTGAACACACAATAAATAAATAAACACCTGGAAAGCTTGCGCTGTTAGTGGAAATAATTTAAAAAGAATATAAACTAGAGGGACATGGCAGAGTGTGTTCTGCTGCTGCTGCGCTGTCAACCACGAGATGATGCGCTCCAAGACAGCTCTCCATAAGCGCCAGACAGCTCTCTTAGAATGTTAATGTGAATGGGCTCCTCGTAATATGGGTATAATCAAATTATTTCATTGCATTGTAGTGACTTGGTCTTGGACTCGAGTGGACTCGGTGGGGGTAGAGTCCCGAGTCCCTTAGTCCGAGACCGAGTCAAGACCAAGTCAAATTATGGGCGAGACCGAGACAAGACCGAGTAAATCAAAAAGCGGTCTCGAGACTGGTCTCGAGTACTACAACCCTAGTAAAAGGCATGCAAAATGTACATACTAGGATGAAACTGACAAAAATATGACAAAATATGTTCATAATTTTGTCATCACCATTTCTAGCTTGTGCATTACCTGGAAAAGACCAACTTCACCACATCATTTGGTGATCATGTATCATTTGATGAGAATGGTGATGCCTTACCAATCTGTGATATCATGAACTGGGCGTGGCTCCCTGATGGAAGCACAAAAGTTCATCATGTAGGTGTGTTCAAGAAGTCAGCCTCCGGAGATGAAGAACTCATCCTTGATGAAGACAGAATCTTCTGGAACTTTGAAACAAAAAAGGTCACTTAAGCTTTCTAAAATAATTAATGTTGAGCTCATGATGTGAATGTAATTTAGTTTGAACTGAAATTGATCATTGCTACTTTCCTCTGTAGCCTCCTCGGTCGGTGTGCAGTGAGAGCTGTTCCCCTGGAACCCGTGTGGCCAGAAGGAAAGGAGAACCTGTCTGCTGCTTTGACTGCATTGCGTGTTCTGAGGGAGAGATCAGCAATGAGACTGGTAGGTTTATATGTACAGTGGGTTATCTTTAGGCTGATACTGTACTTGGTGGGCTTTAGGGTGACCCTTTAATATTCTCTTTCTCTTTGTTAGACTCTACAGAGTGCAACAGTTGTCCAGAGGACTTCTGGTCCAGTCTCCATCATGACCATTGTGTCCCTAAGAGCATGGAGTTCCTCTCCTACCATGAGGCCCTGGGTATCTCCTTGACAACCATCTCATTGCTAGGCACACTTATGTGTGCCATTGTCCTGGGAATCTTCATCTATCATCGAGACACACCCATGGTACGCGCCAACAACTCAGAACTCAGCTTCCAACTTTTGCTGTCACTGAAACTATGTTTCATGTGCTCACTTCTGTTTATTGGCTATCCCCGGCTCTGGACTTGTCAGCTAAGGCATGCAGTATTTGGGATCAGCTTTGTTCTGTGTGTCTCGTGTATCCTGGTAAAGACAATGGTGGTGTTGGCTGTGTTTAAGGCCTCCAAGCCTGGGGGTGCAGACATTATGAAGTGGTTCGGTGCTATACAGCAGAGAGGAACAGTTCTGTTTCTTACTTCCATCCAGGCAATAGTCTGCACAGCCTGGCTTGTGTCTGCCTCACCAACTCCTCATAAAAACACACAATACCAAAGTGATAAGATAGTCTATGAGTGTAAAGTGGGATCAACAGTTGGTTTTGCAGTATTGTTAGGTTATATTGGTTTACTTGCACTCCTCAGCTTCCTATTAGCATTCATGGCAAGGAATCTTCCAGACAACTTCAATGAAGCCAAGTTCATCACTTTCAGCATGTTGATTTTCTGTGCTGTGTGGATAGCCTTCATACCAGCATATATCAGCTCTCCAGGCAAATATGCTGATGTAGTGGAGGTATTTGCTATTTTAGCATCCAGTTTTGGCCTTTTGGTGCCACTATTTGGACCAAAGTGTTATATAATGCTTTTGAAACCTGAGAGAAACACTAAGAAGTCTATCATGGGTCGCGGTGCCACCAAAACGTAGAAGCAGAAATGAAGTGATAATACATGTTCTGTGTAATTTGTTACAATAAGTGATATAGGCTATTTGATTGCTGATAACCTTGTTAGTAATAGATACAGTTTTCTACCGTATTATTCTAAATCTAGTCAGCGATACAAATGTAAGCAGTAGGTAGTAAACCATAGTGAATATGCCCCTCACGCTCGCGCAGGCCGAGTCTTAATATATATAAAGTCATGTGACGTGTAGGCCAACTGTGTGTCCCGGCTACACACAGCTGAGAATCTTCTCGCCCTGAAAGATTCCTTGTGACCGGTATTACTGGCAGTCATCCAGGAATTCACAGTACCATAGTTACATTTGTAACTTACCCCCCCCCATACGACTGGGGGGCAAAACTTTAGGCAGGAATGAAACATTGGGCCAAAGTGTGACCCCAGAGTCACTCGCCTTCCAACGAAGGCATGCAGGACTAATAAAAAGTGCGTAGAGCTCACTCACACGCTTACCTGTCTAACTGCTCACTGAAAAGCCTTCTTAATAGATAAAGAGCTCAAGGACGACCCCGCCATAGGCTCAAAGGTCGCCTCGCTCAATGCCTTGCTCACTGGAAGCTGCCAAGGATCCCCGTCCAATAGACTGAGGAGCATTGAATACCATATTCTCGGGGACCAATTGGGGGCCACCAAGATAACTTTGTGATCTGACAATCACACCCTGTGAAGCATGGGCAATAACAGAAGGGTCGGAGGAAACGCATAAAGGAGCCCTCTCGGTCAGATGTTGGCAAGAGCGTCCATCTCAAGTGGGGCACTGGTCTCTGCCAGGCTGAACCACAGAAGACAATGAGTTGTGCCCTCTGAGGCAAATAGATCTACACAGGCTTCCCCGTGCCGGTCCCAAATCAACTGTACCACCTGGGGGTGCAATCTCCATTACCCAGGGGGCAGTCTCTAACGAGACAGATAATCTGCCACAGAGTTTACTCTCCCTGTCAGGTGCATTGCCCTCATCGAGGCAAATCGAGGATAAGCTCACGTCCACTGTCGCTGGACTTCCCTCAGGGACTCCAGAGACCTGATCGTTGACATGAAACACCACTGAGGTGCTGTACGTTCGAATGAGCACATGCTTTCCCCTGAGTAAGAAGTAAGAAGTACAGGAGACTGTGGTCAGCATGCAGAGCAGTCTGAGCTCAGGACAGTCAACCTGGCTCCAAGGTGGAAAGACTGCAGGAAGTTGTGTATTTTCTCCACCCTCTGCATAGTTGGCCGTGCCTGCATCGACACCGAATCTAGGGACATGCCGATGAAGGTGGTCTGTTCAAGTCCTTTTCAAGGTTCACTGCCCAGTGCCTCAATGTGAGTGAGGACTCTGGATGTCACCTGGTATATACAGTATACAGTATATATAAAATATACTATTTTTAATATTCATTCATGATATCTATAAATCATAATATCTATATGTTTTCTAATGTTAAAAAGCTGCACTATGTAACTTTCCTCTTGTACCCCGGATTTGAACACAGTTTCCTGCGGAAGTGCTGAATTTGGTTTACCATTGAGCTTATAGAGCATTCCTGCTTGCTCAGAGGATACATTTAATCTTGACCTTCATGTCAAAATTTGTGTCAGATCATGTATCTAGGTGAGACATGACCTTTGACACGATCTAAATGTCTCAATAGAAGAGCAGGGAGACAAAATACAACCTCCCCGGTTGTATAAGTTATATTGTATTAACATACTCTACCATAAAGATTGGACAAAATGACATTGTATTCATTAATAAAAGTTATATAGTGCCACTTAAATGTTAATCATTATATATCCAATAAGAGGACATTAAAGTCAGTTTACCTGGTGTGTCGCCACTAACATTCTGTATGAACACAACTAACACAAGAGCTGATACCACACTGGTCCACATTCTGGACATCTGACACAAACCTGCTGAAAATGTATAGACATTTCTTAACACAATACAGCACTGCAAAGACAACTAACATAATAGCTACATTGAGAACTGAGAAGATGTTACATGGGAAACCACCATTCACCATTAATATTTAGGGGCTATAGAGGTGAATATAAAGTTATTTCTTGACTATGCTCTTACCTAGCAGAGGTTGTGTTTCAAGATTCAACCTGGAGGTGAGAATTTATAAGCCTATGTTGTCATTGTTGGTACCATGTGTAAATGATCAGATTAACACTGCCCTACAAAGCCTAACTGTAGTAACTATGCCAAGAATAAACTGTTAAACTAAAGGGTTTCAACTGGCCTACCACATTATTTAATGATACAGTATATAGGCCTACTGTGATATTGCACTAATTGGCATGTATTTATGATCTATTTGTTTGGCTGATTTGACTTTGAGACAAAAACAAAGTGTCAACCAACAATGTAGTTACTGTAGAACAACCCCCCTCTATTCACATGCAATGGTTCAGTCCTGCCCCCAAACCAGGCATGAATGGAGCTAGCAGTGAATTGTGAGGAGTGTGATAAAGCATCATGCATCAGCTTCCTAAGAAAGAATTTGGCTTCCAAAAACAAAAATAAAGAAAAGACAGACAGGAGAGAGATAAGACATATTGACAGTATGTCATCCACAATGAAAGGTTGAGCATCACCCAGCACCCAGCAGCCTAGGTGGCCGGACCGCTACACCGGCTGTCTGGGCCTCAACAACATTCTTGAGAGCAATCTTTAGTTAGTGTGGGCAACCAGACTATAGTACTCTATACACTTTATTTATAGATAAACTTTATTTCAAACCGCATCTCCTCCCACAGTTTTTTTTCCCCAATTTAGTGCCATATGTCAAAATGACCGTCTTGACCGGGAATCGTGCGCTTGTATTTTGCGATTGGTTAAAAAGTTTAATTGATATTGATTTATTAGTGCATTAAATGTCCCCATCCACTTTAATGGAAAAGTCAAAAAACTCAAATTCAAGTATTTTTTTCTCAGAAACCGTAAGAGAGTTACCAGATTTGGAGGGGAGGTTTATAATTTAGTCCGAAATTATTTTAATTTTTTTTTACACCAGTCGGCCTCATGGTGGCGCTATAACAGCCCCCTTTACGTTTTGGCCTATAACTCTTGAAAAAAATCAAAATTTCCTTTTCCCTGGATTTCTTGGGTCACGACGCATCTCCCCATATAGGCCACGCCCATTTGCGTCTGGATACATTTTCCGCCATTTTGAATTTTCTTCAAAACACACTTTTTGCACCTTTTCCTACAGATCTTTTCCAAATCTCACAAAAATCGGTACACGTGATCTATGGACCCATGCGATAAACCTATCCAAACGGCATTTTGATAGACCTTACCGTTCGTCCGTAATTGGCTTCCAAAGTTAGTGGGAGGAGCCCGTTTTACCAAAAATGCCAAAAATCACGAACGAAACGTCCAATCAATCAATTTAAATCACATGTCGAGGGTGGTTTACTCAACGAATCCCTAAAAGCATTTCCACTTTGACCCATGGCGCCACAAATGCGCAAAACGTAACCGTTCGATGCAAAAACAAGATTTTTGGGGGTATCAATCCTCTCAAAATGAAACACAAGTGATCTCAGGAGTGACGTAACAATATGATCGGCCCATTACATTTGTGGGAGGGGCCTATTTATTTAGTGGGAGGGGCCTATTTCCTAAAATCAAAACGGCACGCATCACGAATCGAATAGGAATCACATGTCGCGCGGGCTCCGACGGTATTCCTCCCGGCGTATTCCTTGTGTCCAGGCGGCCGCGACCCGCGACTCGCGTCGGCGCAACCACACTTTGCAATTTCCCAGAATTGCGAAAATTCTAGTTGTAAATGACATTGTGTGTTTGTTTACATGGCTGTCATGTTGGATACAGCATAACATTCAAGCAGCACAGCAGGTTCTCTGAGTCTTTGATTAGACAGCGGTCTGTTATAGAGCTCATCGGTCATTATTCAGAAATAACACAGTGCTGAATTCAGTGATTGACCAATAACAAACAAGTATTCAACCAAGTCGTGCAATAAAAGTATATAATCTGTTATAATAATATCGTTTATTGTCCCCAAGGGGAAAATTGTCTTCACAGGTCTGTTCGTTACAACAAAAACAACAAAAACAAACATAACAACAAAAACAACATATCACAAAGACAAAGACATGAGGTCCCCACTGTACACAGAAAAACCCTCTTATGGACGAGGCAGTTGGTTTAGTGCCGCGATGGCTGAGGGGACAAAACTCCTGCTAAAAGTAACCTTTTTCCATTTTAAGGTTCTGTATCTCCGACCAGATGGCATGAGGTCAAAGTAGCGATACAGGGGATGATCAGTGTCATTTGTTATTGAAAGTGCTAAGCGTGTGATGGCCTTATTGTTCATATCAGCAAGTGTGGGTATGGGAAGTCCGATGATTTTGGAGGCAATACGGGTGATACTGATAAAAGGCAGAGTATGGTCAGGCATGTCTTCATGATGACAAGTCTCTTCTTTAAGAGGTTAAAGAAAACAGATGTGTCTTTGGACAAGTTTTAAACATATCAATAGAGGGACAACTTATAATTGTGAGAGGCTATTATTAGGGACAACAACTAATGCTCAATCAGTATTGTTTTAAACTCACCTGTATTCATACAGTATCTGTGAAATAATAGCCTCTATCACATGTGTTATCATTCTTATCACTCTGAGAGAGAAGGAATGCCTCTAGACCAGTTGTATTCGGTGTGTTCACTAAAGTCAAAGTCAAAATCTCAAGGCACTGTTGTATTCATATCTGTGAGAAATAGCCTATATAACACTTGTTATCACTCTGTAAACCTTTATTGTCTGAGTGTCTCCGCCAAGCCGAAAGGCATGGCCGAGACTATGTTTTGTACCCTGTCCGTCCGTCCGTCCGTCTCTGTGTCCGTCCGTGTGTCCGTCTGTCTGCGAGCAGCTAATCTCTGGGACTGTAGGCCCGGTGGCTGCAAAATCCATCTCCAGCCCACCTCTATCCCCAACCCAGCTTCATCCCACCTCAAATCCACCTCAAACCCATGGAAGACCCAACTCCAACCCACTTCCAACCAACCTCCAGCCCACCTCAAGCCCAACCTCCGGCCCACCTCTATTCCCAACCCAACTCTAACCCACCTCCAACCCACCTCCAGGCCCAGGGACAACCGAGCTCTAGCCCAACACAGCTCCAACCCACCTCCAACCCACCTCCAACCCAATTCCAACCCACCTCCAACCCCAACCAACCTCTAACCCACCTCCAGCCCTACCTCAAACCCATCTCCAACCCAGCTCCTACCCACTTCCAGGCCCATGGATGACCCACCTCCAAAGCCACTCCAGCCCACATCAAGCCCCAACCCAGCTCCAAACCAGTTCCAAGCCAGTTCCAACCCACCTCCAACCAACCTCCAGCCCACCTCAAGCCCCAACCCGGCTCCAAACCAGTTCCAACCCAGTTCCAACCCACCTCCAACCCACCTCCAACCCACCTCCAAGCCAGCTCCGACACTACTGCAAACCACCTCCAACCAATCTCTAACCCAGTTCCAACCCACCTCCAACCAACCTCCAGCCCACCTCTGGCCCCAACCCAGCTTCAACCCACCTCCAACCCACCTCTAACCCACCTCCAACCAACCTCCAGCCCACTTCTAGCCCAAACCCAGCTCCAACCAAGTTTCAGGCCCAGGGCCAACCCACCTCCAACCTACCTCCAGCCCAACTCAAGCCCCAACCCACCTCCAACCCACACACACACACACACACACACAAACACACACACACACACACACACACACACACACACACACACACACACACACACACACACACACACACACACACACACACACACACACACACAAATGATGGGAAGGGGGCCTTCCCTTGGGAAGGCCCCCTTCCCTTGGGATGACATAAAAAAATGTCCCCAGATGATTTAGCCTGGTAAACCCTCCCTCCGGAAATCTCATTTGTAATTTATTTCAGGAGTGACTACATATATGAAGTTAAACAACTAAATTCTATCCAAACGATATCTTATAAGTAAATTCCGTGCCTCAAAATAGAAGTTTCAGAGCTTTTTGAAGTTTTAAAACAGCGGAGAAAATAGCGCACAGAAAAGATGGCTGCCGTTCGTGTTTTGTCGGCTGCATTCAGGCTGCACTCGGTGCCATTCGGGCTCACTCGAACTCGCCACCTGATTGGCCAACTTTCGCTGTCAATCACAGAACGATGAGCGACGACGCTGATAGGCTCGGCTTTTTGGTAATGCGCTAGAAACGCCCATACAAGCCTTCAGGCCAGACTCCTTCCTGAAATCAAATGGAAATGAGATTTTCCGGAGGGAGGGTTTACCAGGCTACAGATGATTTGCCTCAGGTGAAACTTTACAGAGAAACAAAGCCTGGCTCATTGCCACACTGAATGCCACTGCCACCTAGTGGCAGTTTTTTAGATGGCTGAGGAATACATACTCTACTCGTACTCTGACTAGACCAGTCTTATCTGAACACAGTTAACACAAACAGATAATAGCGTACAGTGTGGTATTGTACATAACAATGATAATAGTGGTGAAAGTGTGGTATTGTACATAACAACGATAATAGTGGTGACAGTGTGGTATTGTACATAATGATAATAGTGGTGACGGTGTGGTATTGTACATAACAATGATAATAGTGGTGGTGACGGTGTGGTATTGTACATAACAACGATAATAGTGGTGGTGACGGTGTGGTATTGTACATAACAATGATAATAGTGGTGGTGACAGTGTGGTATTGTACATAACAATGATAATAGTGGTGGTGACGGTGTGGTATTGTACATAACAACGATAATAGTGGTGGTGACGGTGTGGTATTGTACATAACAATGATAATAGTGGTGGTGACAGTGTGGTATTGTACATAACAATGATAATAGTGGTGGTGACGGTGTGGTATTGTACATAACAACGATAATAGTGGTGGTGACGGTGTGGTATTGTACATAACAATGATAATAGTGGCGACAGTGTGGTATTGTACATAACAATGATAGTGGGGAAAGTGTGGTACTGTACATAACAATGATAATAGTGGTGACGGTGTGGTATTGTAGCTAATGATGTGTGATGTGTGTGTGTGTGATGTTGACTCACATAAATAATGAAAACATGGCTAGTATGTGGTCAATAACGCAGGAAACAGGATGATTTTGAAAATACATCTCCCCACTTCCTTTCATCTGCTCTATTGTCTGCATTTCATCTGCTGTTTGTATCATTAAATATAGAACTTGCTCTTGTAACATTACTTGATGGTAATTGTAATGACCACTTCATTAATCCTTCATTAAAACCAGGAAAGTCCTTCACACTTTGAGAGTACATGTTTTAGTCCCTACAATTCATACTTTAAATTAAATTTAAATAATTTGAGAGGATAGCCAGGTACAGTATTCATCTTTTTTTTTTAGATTAAAAAGAAATCTTTTATAGAATTGAAGTACTTTGCTAGGTGTTTTAATTGTGGTGTTTATTTATGTATTGTCTTGTTGAATGTATATGCATTGACCTGAGCAAAACAATTTTCCCTTGTGGATAATAAAGACATCTAATCTAATCTAATCTAATCATATGTCATTAGATCAAAATGAATAGACTGGAACAGTACTATTGTCAAGTAAAATTTTATTAAACACATCCACTGTCCAGTTTAATAACAATTATGTTATTAATGAAACACTGTAACAATCTCATGTTCTTAGAATAGAGCTGTGGAGAAAGTGACATTATTGTACTTAAAATCTCAACAATAAAGAGTACAATATGATCAAAAAGCCATTATAATAAAAACCAAATAGCAAAAACAATACAAATTTTATTTTGCAAAAAATAATAAAAGTAAGTCAAATGTAATTAACCACATTAACCATGGTGTTGTTATTAACGGCCATTACAGGCAAACAGTAGCAAAATTACAAAAATAGTAAGTACATTTACATCATGGGTCAACAATTAAAATATACTAATGATATTAAAATGCCATTAATGAAAGCAGAATTTAGTAAAAAAGAAAAAGTACAAATAGTACATATTGTGAAATAGAATAAAAATAAAGTGAAATTGAATTAACTACTTTAACCCTGGTGTTGTTATTTAGGTCATCACAGGTGAACATTGTAAAAAGAAATAGACATTTTGTTACCAAAAAATTCAACATTCTCCAATATTTTCACATATCAAACCTTTAAAAGTAGAAAATAGCAGATCTACAAGCTCACGACACATCCTGCTGCGACATGTTCTGAGCTTGTTCGCCGTGCGTAACCTTTATATGACAAAGTATTCAAATCACACTGTATCAATACAAGAAAAAAGGCAAAACAATCCAAATATATAGATCATACAATTAGTAAAATCACTCTACATATCAACACTGTCAGGTGGAAATCTTGTATGTCCAAAACAGTTACTTTTCAGGAATTGTAAAAAAAAGACCCTGTGTTTCAATGAATCCAATGTTGTTATAAGTTAGGTACATGCTCTTGTTAATACTATTTATTGGTATTTATAAAACCCACGGACACACCTTCAACCTGGCCTCCCTATGTAGGACAAGTTATTGGCGGCAAGAATGTAAAAAAATAAATAATAATATAGCAAAATCACTTGTTGTGACAATGTCACAAAAAAATAGCCAAGCTCACAGCGCATCGCGTCATTGTGTTTTTTCTGAGTTTCACAACTAACTAATTAATTATTCACTATGTATATATACTAGCTTATATATTTATTAATATGTTGTTGTTGTTATTATTATTATGATAATAATAATTATAATTATTATTATTATTATTTACATAATACTAGCTTCACTATTAATGAAATATTAGTGTTGAACTTGACAAAGGAGAACACTAAGCTTCACTTAGCTTAGTGCCAATGAAGTTAAAATAAATATCACATCTCACAGATCCTGTAGGTTATACTTGAACATAACCTATTATACCATTTTCCTTTACTGTGAAGGTACCATGCACAGTTCCATGCTTCATTCTTAGCAGGCCATCCATTCTCCTCCCAGTACCTGCAGAATAAACATGAAGTATTTTAATCACATACACTAAGCAACTTTGATATAATTAGAACAATAATAATAGAAAATAACAAAGCGTGTAAAATGTCTAACTGTGTCCATGTTGTCAGTCGTGTTCCATCCACCCACGTCCATTTGCCTCCAGTCCTTTTCAGTCCAATCCATGATGTTTTCCCAGGGTTCAATCCTCTGATGAATTCCTGATCATTTGTACATGATTGAATCATCATTAATTGTATCCAATATGTTTCGTCTTCACTATAATCACAGAATTACATCACATGCAACATTGTGGACGCCTGGACAAAACACACACGCACATGCACACACACACACACACACACACACACTCACTCACTCACTCACTCACTCACTCACTCACTCACTCACTCACTCACTCACTCACTCACTCACTCACTCACTCACTCACTCACTCACTCACTCACTCACACACACACACACACACACACACACACACACACACACACACACACACACACACACACACACACACACACACACACACACACACACACACACACACACACACACACACACACACACACACACACACACACACACCTGTTCTTCTTTACTGTTAATGATCAGTAGATCAGCTCCTGGTGTCTCCAGACAATCTGCTCTGCTTTCATTCCAAGTTTTCAAGTCCCAAGATCTGTAATAACAGCTGCATCCAAACTTCTTCCATCCACTGGGACATGACTTGTCTAAACAATAAACGGTAGTTTAATATTATATATATATATATATATATATATATATATATATATGTGTGTGGTTAAATCAGGCTTTGAAGATATGGTGCGGTATGGATTAATGAATGGTCTGGTGTGGTTGTAGCAAATGCAAAACCACCAATTACATTTGATTTGATTAGCCTAACTGGTCATAGAAACAGAATAGGCAACAAAATAGCACATTTATGCAGTTAAACTCATATAATATTAATATGTTGTATAAATACTGTTGCTCTGTGTCTGTGATGTGTTCTGCAATTGGTCTCTCTCAGGGGTCAGGTTGTAGCAGTTGTTGTTACGGGGCCAGAGCTCAGCTCTGGACCTGTTTTAATATTGTCTGTATTCTTCTGTTTCCGCCACTTTTCGCAGTTCTGGGTGAACCGTGCTGTCGCTTTTTACGAAACTCGGCCATATGGTAGATGGTCATGAAAAACTATCAAGAAATAAATCTCACAATCTTTCCTCAAAAGGTGGCGCTATAGCACTCAATTGAAAATGCCAACTTTGAACAGGTACAACTCATGCCCTGTTTGACCTACAGCCATAAAACTTCAATACACACATGCGTCTACTCATGATGAACAACTTTAACCCTCTGACTTTTGACCTCTGACCTTTAGATCTCCCACCATTTTGAATTATATGAAAAGCAGCTAAAATCTATCTCCTCCTGGGATTTTTGAGTAATCTGCACGAAACGTTTTACACATGAACTTTGGACCTATGCCGACAAACAAGCAGCAAAGATTTTCCATAAGTGAAAAAATGAAGCTTTAATGAGCCAATGAATATTGCAGTTTTATGACAATTATTCATCTGCCCCTAACACATACATGCAGACTCACATTTCTTTGAAACTTTGCGTTAATGTTGAGGGTCATTCCAAATATCACTGAAACCAATCTTATTGGTCAAAGGGGGGCGCTATAGCGATTTTTTTTAAATGCAAACTTTAAACAGGCAAAAGTCATGCCTCGTTTGGCCGACAGCCATTAAACCTGCTTACACATGTGCCTTGACTCATGAGGAACACATGTATCACGTTGACCAGTAAGCTCCGCCCTTAGATTGTCCGCAATTTTGAGCAGTTTGAAAAACACTTAGACCCAGGATTTTTCAGCTATTTGCGTGAAACTGTATCATCTGTGTGATCTCCTTTTTCACAGGTTTTTGTCTGTTGGTCCAATGGCTTCTCCCTTAAGTGAGTGCCTCACGACCGCAAGGTTGCCGGTTCAAGCCTCACTTGATGCAGACTCATTTAAGTTGAATTGCAAAAAACATGACTGTATCAATGAATACATGTGCAAACGGTAAAGATAACATGAAATGCTTATTTGAGAGTATGTTTTTTCAATGTATGACGTACTTCATTGTGAAAATAGCCGATCTACAATCTCACAACTTTTCAGATAGCAACGTTTTGTGAGCTTGTAGATCGGCTGCTTTTACTGGTTTCGGTTTCGAGGAGACATACAATTTCTCTATTGGTAAATGGTTTGTGAACGAGTGATCTTAGTGTTAGTGTTAGTGTGAATTCTTTTTTCACTGGTTCTGGTCTGTTGGTCCAATGGCGTCTCGCTTCAGCATCAGCCTCTGGATCCAAGGTCGCCAGTTCAAGCCTCAACTCTTGCTGGCTACTTCTCAATTGTATCGCACAAAACATGACTGTATCAATTAATGCATGCGCAACTGTTAAAGGTAACATGAAATGCTTCTTGGAGAGAGTATTTTTTGCAATATATGACAAAATTGTGAAAATAGCCGATCTACAATCTCACAACTTTTCAGATAGCAACATGTTTCTGAGCTTGTAGATCGGCTGCTGTGTTATCTCTTTTTTCACAGGTCTCGTCTTTTGGTCCGATGGCTTCTCCCTTAAGTGAGTGCCTCATGACTGCAAGGTTGCCGGTTCAAGCCTCACTTGATGCAGACTCAATTAAGTTGAATTGCAAAAAACATGAATGTATCAATGAATACACGTGCAAAGGGTAAAGATAACATGAAATGCTTATTTGAGAAGGTATGTTTTTGCAATGTATGACATACTTCATTCTGAAAATAGCCGATCTACAATCTCAAAACTTTTCAGATAGCAACGTGTTTCTGAGCTTGTAGATCGGCTGCTTTCACTGGTTCACTTTTATCTTCAACAGACAACCTCAGCCTGGACAAAGCTATAGCACTATAGGTAGTGTTGCAGCCTGTCAATCCAAAGGTTGAGGGTTTGATTCCTGTTAATGGCAATAGGTTGAGACGTCCAATCAATCCATTCTGCTTCCATCTCTCTCTCTCTTCAATCTATTCCGTTTCCATGTCTCTCTCTCCGCCCTTAGATTGTCTGCAGTTTGAAAAACACTTAAACCCAGGATTTTTCAGCTATTTGCATGAAACTGTATCATCTGTCTGATCTCTTTTTTCACAGATTTTATCTCTTGGTCCAATGGCTTCTCCCTTAAGTGAGTGCCACACGACCGCAAGGTTGCCGGTTCAAGCCTCACTTGATGCAGACTCATTTAAGTTGAATTGCAAAAAACATGACTGTATCAATGAATACATGTGCAAACGGTAAAGATAACATGAAATGCTTATTTGAGAGTATGTTTTTTCAATGTATGACGTACTTCATTGTGAAAATAGCCGATCTACAATCTCACAACTTTTCAGATAGCAACGTGTTTCTGAGCTTGTAGATCAGCTACTTTCACCAGTTTCAGCCAGGGGCTTGGTTCATTACATTACAGTCATTTAGCAGACGCTTTTATCCAAAGCGACTTACAATAAGTGTATTCAACATAGGTAGGGAACGAAAACTACTAATCACCAGAAGTCTTTAGTGCATTTTCTGCAAAAACAAGCAACCAAGAGTATACCTAGCGCTAAGGTAAAAGTGCAATATATCAGCCACCTATTTCCTTAAACAGATGAGACAAAAATAGCTAAATCAAATGAGCATGAGCTAAAACAAATAAGTGTATCGACTAAACAAGATCCAATAAACAATACAGCAATAGAAAACAAGCGTTCGTACAACTAGTTAACAACAAGTAGGTCAGGCAGAGAGGAAGGGTAGTGTTTCCTGAAGAGGTGGGTTTTCAGCCTGCGGCGAAATATGGGCAGTGACTCTGCTGTCCTAACATCAGTGGGAAGTTCATTCCACCACTGTGGGGCCAGAACAGAAAAGAGTCGTGACCGTGTGGATCGGCCAGAAGGACCCTTGAGTGACGAGGCAATCAGTCGCCCCGAGGTGGCAGACCGAAGTGGTCGGGCAGGGGTGTAGGCATCGACCATAGCCCGGAGGTAAGAAGGAGCTGTTCCTTTCACTGCCCTATAGGCTAGCACCAGGGTTTTGAACTGGATGCGAGCCGCTACGGGGAGCCAGTGTAGAGAACGGAGAAGGATGGTTGTGTGGGAGAACTTGGGGCGGTTGAACACCAGACGAGCCGCAGCTTTCTGAACAAGCTCCAGAGGTCTGATTGCAGATGCCGGAGCACCAGCAAGGAGGGAGTTGCAGTAGTCCAGGCGGGAGATGACAAGAGCCTGGATGAGCACCTAGGCTAGCCTGGGACCAGACGATTCTGCGAGTGCAAAAAAAATGTGCACTCTGGGATTTGGGTCTGGCACCGCTCCATAGAGAATCCATTTCCTGCTCCAGAAGACGTGGGTAACCAATCAGGGCCCAGTATTCGAATATGGGAGACTGTAATTGGTAGTTGGTTTGTAGGTCTAACCAATTGCGTCTAGAGTCATTGTTTTGATCCCGCCCCCTTGGAAAAAAAACTTCCTCATAGAAGCACCAGACTCATATCCACGCAGTGATATAGTCTGTCTACGCCAGGCTACACCTAGGCTGCCTTCTCCGTGAGGAAGGGGCGAATCCTCCTGATGTTGTAGAGGAGGAATCTGCAGGACCTTGTCACTGATGCGATGTTTGCCGAGAACGTCAGTTGATCGTCCAGGGTCACACCCAGATTCTTCGCAGTCCGAGTTGAGGTCACCACAGCATTATCAATGGTGATGGCCATGTCTCGGTGCGGACAGCCCTTCCCCGGGAGGAACATCAGCTCGGTCTTGTCCAGGTTGAGCTTCAGGTGGTTTGTCGACATCCACTCCGAGATGTCAGCCAGACAAGCTGCAATGCGTGCCTCCACCTGGGTATCAGAGGGGGGGAATGAGAGGATTAGCTGGGTGTCATCGGCATAGCAGTGGTAGGAAAAGCCATGGGAGTGGATGACAGCACCCAGAGATGTAGTGTAGAGAGAGAAAAGAAGAGGACCCAGAACCGAGCCTTGGGGAACCCCAGTTGTGAGCCTGTGTGGTTCTGACACAGACCCTCTCAGCATCACCTGGTAGGAGCGACCCGTCAGGTAGGATGCAAACAGGGAGAGTGCAGAGCCTGAGACACCCATCCCCTCGAGGGTGGAGAGGAGGATCTGATGGTTCACCGTGTCGAACGCTGCAGACAGGTCCAGGAGTATCAGAACGGAGGAGAGAGAGTTCGCTCTAGCGGCATGGAGCGACTCCGTCACTGCCAGGAGGGCAGTCTCTGTCGAGTGACCCACTTTGAACCCAGACTGGTTGGAGTCCAGGAGGTTGTCCTGGTGGAGATAGTTCATGACAGAAGGCAAAAATGTATGATCTTCAACAGACAACTTCAGCCTGGACGAAGCTGTAGCACTACAGGTCGTGTCTCAGCCTTGTCAATAGCAATAGGTTGAGGTGTCCATGTGTGAGGTTCTTAACCTGGGATTGCCCCCCTGCGTCCTATGTATGTCCACCTCAGCTGGGTCGAGCTTAAAAGTAATTTCACCTGTTGGAATCATTTGCTTTGTCTCAATTTCAATCTATTCCGTTTCCATGTATTATTGTGC
The DNA here is from genome assembly GCF_963280865.1 of Gymnoscopelus braueri. Lineage (NCBI taxonomy): Eukaryota > Metazoa > Chordata > Actinopteri > Myctophiformes > Myctophidae > Gymnoscopelus > Gymnoscopelus braueri. Next base: position 58,733,468 of record NC_137605.1, on the reverse strand, counting down.
TATTATTGCACTTTGCTTTTTGTCTGTCTGTCTCTCTGTCTCTGTGTCTCTCACTCTGTGTCTCTGTGTCTCTCTGTCTCTGTCTCTGTGTCTCTCTGTCTCTCTGTCTCTGTTTCTCTCTGTCTCTGTGTCTCTCTGTCTCTGTGTCTCTCTGTCTCTGTGTCTCTCTGTCTCTCTGTCTCTGTGTCTCTCTGTCTCTGTGTCTCTGTCTGTCTGTCTGTCTGTCTCTCACTCTGTGTCTCACTCTGTCTGCCTGTCTGTCTGTCTGTCTGTCTGTCTGTCTGTCTGTCTGTCTGTCTGTCTGTCTGTCTGTCTGTCTGTCTGTCTGTCTGTCTGTCTGTCTGTCTGTCTGTCTGTCTGTGTCTCACTCTGTCTGTCTGTCTGTCTGTCTGTCTGTCTCTCACTCTGTCTGTCTGTCTGTCTGTCTGTCTCTCTGTGTCTCTGTCTGTCTGTCTGTCTGTCTGTCTCTCTGTGTCTCTGTCTGTCTGT